>NC_079501.1:18744604-19061576 GCF_030052815.1 Hevea brasiliensis | reverse complement strand
ACGGGGTAAAAATTGAGTAATATAGAATTCGAGTTTGCCTATGCCAAATCTAACAATTGGAACGCGTTCAGAACGTCTGAAAACGGTGGGGTAGCCTATAATCTTGACCGAGTTCTGAAATAGTTCCAGCAACTTATCTGCTCGGCTCGAAATTGCAGATCCGGGCGACAATCGAATTTTCACGAAATGAAAGTTTATACGCGAAGTCCACAATACCAGGATTAGAATATAAAAAAAAAAATATATATATATATATAATAATTATTATTATTATTATTATTATTTAAAAATTAGGAATGTTACATGAAATAAAAAAAAAAAAAAGTAGATATTATGAAATTGAGTACTCTTGCTTGCGTACCTAACAAAAGAATATCAAATTGAATAATCCAATAGAACTAAAAATAAAATGCATCAGTGATATTTTAATTAAAGTATCCAATTGGAAAAACGAATCAAAGAATCGAAACACAGACCCCACCACGGCGGCTGATAAAATGTTTATTCATTGGATTACTTTATTCCTGGCCTGGAAAATCCAAGCTGGTAGTACTGTACTGCTATGTGAACTTCTCTTTTTCTTCTTAACTTTGAAACAAGACTCTGAGATGATCTAACTGAGAACTGTATCTGTCTCTGTGAACGGAAATCCCCTCCTGAATTCATCCCTTTCAGGAATTCAAACTTGAGCAACTGTTTCTGCTACTGCAACTTGTGTGTGTGTGTGTATATATATATATATATATATATATATATATATATATATATATATATATCTCCAAGCATAGTAAGTTTGATAATTCTAAACTTTCTTTTACTTCTCTTCCTTTTTTTTGTTTGTTTTTAGCTCTTGTTTTGCAACTTCATTACATCTCTTTGCTCCATAACTAATTGGATTCAATTCTTGCAAGTTCACTTGATTATAATTGCTCAATCATGGCAAGGTGTTTTTTTCCTTTTTCTTTTCCTCTCTATCACAAAGAAAATAATTTTGATAAAAGATGAACATAATAATTTGTTGCTTTTTGAAAAAAGATAGAGGATATCATGTAGTAAGCACATATAAAAAAACTCAGTACAGATGATATAGGAAAACGAATGATTAAATTGCGTTATTAGAAGTTGTGAACATACACATAGGCATTGCTAATTAAGGAGAAGAGTGATTTTCAAATCGATGTTATTTCATAATTACTTGTTCATTGTTGCTGGTTATAATTTAATTATCTGCCTTGCATGGAAGGTGATTTGCACTTTCTGGAACAGGGAAAGTGGAAAAGTTCTTGCATATATAGCAAGACGATCGGCGAAGGCACAATGCAGCTAGTTAGTGTTGCTTCTGTGAGCAGCAGAGAAATCACTTCATCTTTTCATTCTTGTCCTTCAATCCCCCTTCAAAATTATTTGGTGGGAATGGATTTACGTCTAGAGGAGTTAAGCTCATATATGGGTATAGGGTCAGATGATGTTCGTTTTGTAGGAATCTATGGGATGGGAGGAATAGGAAAGACAACTATTGCTAAAGCTTATTACAATTGGATGTCTTGCCAATTTGAGGGCAGGGCTTTTCTTGCCAATGTTAGGGAAAATTGCTCGAAAGGCGGTCTACTCTCTTTGCAAGAACAGCTTCTTTCAGAAATCCTTGAGAAAAATGTGAAAATATGGAATATGTATAAAGGAATGGACATGATAAAGAGTAGGCTACGCTTCAAAAGGGTCTTGATTGTCATTGATGATGTGAATCAATTAAATCAGTTACAGGAATTGGCGGGGAAAAGTGATTGGTTTGGTTCAGGGAGTAGAATCATCATAACCACCAGAGACGAACATTTGCTCGTCAGTCATGGTGTGGATCATATATACAAGGCTAAGGGATTAAATAAAACTGAAGCTCTTCAACTTTTTAGTTTAAAGGCCTTTAAAGATAGCAAGCCTCCAATAGATTATTTGAATTTGTCAGCTAATTTTGTACGTTATGCTGATGGCCTTCCATTAGCTCTTGAAGTTTTGGGTTCCATTTTGTTTGGAAAGACTTTAAATGAATGGAGAACTGCATTAGACAGAATGAGAGAAAATCCTAGAACAGAAATCTCGGATATACTTCAAATAAGTTTTGATGGATTAGAGGATATAGAAAAGCAAATATTCCTAGATATAGCATGTTTCTTCAAGGGGAAGAATAAAGATTGGACTACAGAAATATTGGATAGCTGTGGTTTCTACCCTGATATTGGAATAAGGGTTCTTATTGATAGATCTCTCATAACTATTGTGGGAGAAAGATTGTGGATGCATGATTTGCTACAAGAAATGGGTTGGAAATTGGTTCGACAAGAATCTCCAAAAGAGCCAGGAAAACGTAGTAGGCTATGGCTTTATAAGGATATCTTTCATGTCATGTCAAAAAATACGGTAAGAGACCTAAAAGATATTGTATATTAAATTCTTTCTCCTTTTAACAAAAGCTTCAGGTTGTCTTAATTATGATATGTTCTGGGGGGTTTGCCTAATTGTTAGGGAACAGAAGATGTTGAAGGCATAGTCCTAGAGTTGCCAGAAGCCGAAGAGGCACGATTGAATGCTAAATCTTTCCTGAAGATGAAAAAACTCAGATTGCTGATATTTCATAATGTGCACTTTTCAAATAGCCTGGAATATCTTTCCAATGAGTTGCGGTTTCTCAAATGGCATGGATATCCTTTCAAAAGTTTGCCATCAAATTTCCAGTCAAAGGAACTTGTCGAACTTGACATGCGTTTTAGCCAAGTTGAAAAACTTTGGAACGGCATTAAGGTATATGTTCATTGCTTAATTCACATTTTCTTTTTGTTCTGAAAAAAAGTAAAGGGGAATTGGAGTTGATCATATATAGCTAATTGTTTTTGTTTCCTTTATCATTGTTAACAGCAATTTAACATGCTAAAAGTCATGAAACTTAGTCACTCCAAAAATCTTGTCAAGACACCAGATTTTAGAGGGGTCCCAAATCTTGAGAAGCTGATTCTTGAAGGTTGTATAAAATTGCATGAGATTGACCAGTCCATTGTGGTTCTTGAAAGACTAGTTGTATTGAACCTGAAAGACTGCAAAAGGCTTGTGAGTCTTCCAGAAGGTATATACGGTTTAAAGACGCTTAAAATTGTTAATATATCAGGTTGTTCAAAACTTGACTACACGGTGGAGGAATTGGGGCATGTCGAAAGTTTGGAGGAGCTTGACGTAAGTGAAACTGAAATAAAACAAGCATCTTCTTCCTTGTTTCACTTCAAGAACCTTAAGATTTTCTCTATCAGTGGATGTAAAGGACAAACGAGGTCCCTATTATCCATGTTGCCTGGAAAAGGTTCAAATGCATCAGGTTTTTGCTCTCTCATGGAATTAGATCTAAGTAACTGTAATATTCAGGACGGAACAATTCCCAGCAATCTCAGTTGCTTATCCTCCTTGAGAGAAATTAATCTGAGCGGCAACAACTTCATTAGTCTACCTGCAAGCATCAATCGCCTCTCCAAGCTTGAACGATTAGATTTGAACAACTGTAGAAGTCTTCAGTCCTTGCAGGCATTTCCTCCAAATGTAAAATTTATAAGTGCACATGCCTGTTCTTCATTAGAAACATTACCTGAAACTGTAGACGCATCTAGTTTGCGATCTCCAGGATTAAACTTTGCAAATTGCTTTAAGTTGGCAAGGAATCAAGGCTGCAACAACAATGCGTTTATGATGCTAAGACGACACCTGCAGGTCTTTATCTTTACAATATTAAATATACGAAAGTTATTCTTCCGTTTTTATCTAATTTTTGTTTGAGACGAAAATCATCACCCAGGTTAATTTTCTTTTGGGCAGGGGATGTCTGACCCCAAAACTCGGTTTGACATGGTTGTTCCTGGAAGCAACATTCCAAAGTGGTTTAGCCATCAAAGCTTGGGAGACTCTTCGGCAAAGGTAGAGCTACCACTAGTTTGGTTTGATAGTAAGTGGATGGGATTTGCTTTTTGTGCTATTTTTATAATCCATAATCGACCAACCCCGAACTTCTTTTATGATCTTGATCTCACGTGTCTTCTTAAAATCAATGGACATACCTGGCGTCATCAACTTTATGATGGTTTCTTAACAGCGATGGAACAATATGGGTCAGATCATCTTTGGGTTTTCTATTTGTCACGTTATGAGTTCTTGGGTATAGACTGGCAGGACATGGGCCAAACAACATGTCGCCATGTTCTGGAGGTCATGTTCAGAGCCCATGGTCTAGGCTTTTATGTCAAGAAGATTGGGGTCCGTCTAGTATATGAGCAAGACGTGTTGGAGTTTAACCAAACAATTAATCAATTTCAGAGCTTTGATTATGAGAATTTAGATGTTCTGCACCACGGTTTAGATAAATCAGCAGTGGATGGCGCCTTGATTAAGAGAAGCTACGATGATCATCACGACAATGATGGACCAGAATCTATTGGAAAATGCATGTTTGAGGAGGAACCACAACCTAAAAGACTGAAAGAAGTTGATTGAATTAGATATGATCTACTTGCAATTATCGGTTTTTTCAAGCTCTTAATGTCTGCATTTGACTACCAAACTTCAATCCTCGCTGAAGCATTTATGCAATTGAGATTGAAATTTCTGTAATTAAAATTTAGCTATTGCTTTCTGTTTGAGAATTAAGGCTGCAGCCATATTGCATTTGGTTATAGTCGGTTTAAGACACATATTGTACCCTAAAGTATAGGATGAGTGTTTGTATTTTTGCATTCAAAATTTTATATTTTTTAAGATGACTTAATAATATTAAGCCAAAATTCTAGGTTATATTTCTTAATTATGCATTATTGAGTTTATAAAATTTTTAATTTAATAATATATTAAGAATTATTGTAATATTTCTAAAAATTTACTTAGCTTTAGTTCAATAATATTAAAATTGTATAAAAATTTGTAAGTCTTAAATTTTAATTCTGATTAAAATTAATTATAAAAAAAATCACTTATTTTTCTTGCTTTCCCACGAAATGAAGTTGCTAGTAAAATACTACGAACGTTCAGTGACATCTGATTTCTATGTTTCAAGTCAAAATATCGCGGGCATGCAACTACCGTCCTACCTCTGAAGTATTATTAGTATTTAATTTTGAATGAATTAATCAACATTTCACATTTTACACACATACTTTAATTCAATACATACTTTAATTTAATATTAAATTATTAATGATATTGTCCATGAAACAGACAGGTGAGCTAACTCTTATTTTTATAATAGATTAGACCATGTGAATATAAGACTAAGTTTTTATACACTATATTAAATTCATTTAATTTTTCAAATCCAATATGTTACAATTCCAACTTCTTTTAACCACTGTGATTGTAGGTACACATAATCATGCACATTTCTTTTTTAAAATTTAGGATGTAATTAATCTTAGTTTCATATATATATATATAATTTTGAGAAAAAAATTAAAAGAGTGAAAATTTAAAATTGAATTTATCGAATAAGTGATATAATTTTAGCTATTAAATTAAATATGTCTATTACTAGCTATATTGAACACACAGAAATATTCAATTATGTCTCAACAAGATATCTTAGCAATATACACTTAAAATTTCCATTGGAAATTTCCACATTCGAATCCGGTCTAGTAAAGTGGGAGGGTTTATCGAAGAAAAGGAAAATTATCCCATGTAGACCTACTCATGGTCTCATTCAAATTTAAAACTGATTTGATTTAATTTGGTCCCATGAAGACCTAGCCATTGACGCATGGTCTTTCTTTATAATTAAATCAACATGATGGTATATCAACATGAAGGTACATCAACATGAAGGTACTGTTACAGCATCATCAATCTATAAATTTGTTTCTCCTTGATCAGCCGAACCATCAAACTAGTGAAATCCTTTTCTTCTTTTCCCAAAGCCTTGTTGGAATTGCTAGCTAGATGTATCCAAACCTCTCTCATCACATGAATCCATTGGCATGTTTGTCATCCTTTTGCTTCCAAATTGTTGCTCTTCTCATGTGCATGATCTTGATCACCTCTACAACAGTTGCTGGGAATGAGATCGACCGACTAGCCTTGCTCGAATTCAAGGCCAAAATAGAGCACGACCCCTCGGGAGTTTTTAACTCCTGGAATGATACCACACATTTCTGCCAATGGTATGGTGTTACATGTGGTAAGAGGCACCAAAGAGTGACGGCACTGAAGCTAGTGTCCTTGAAGCTCTTTGGTTCTATATCGCCACATATTGGCAACTTGAGCTTTTTAAGAGACTTGAATCTCTACGACAACAATTTCAATGGTGAGATCCCTCCACAGATTGTTTTCTTGCGCAGATTGGAAAGATTAGACCTAGCCAATAATTCACTTGGTGGAGTAATCCCTCCAAATATTTCTTCTTGTTCTAACCTTATTCTTATTCAATGCAGCAACAACAATCTGGAAGGAGTACTTCCTATGGAGCTTAGCTCCTTGCTCAAGCTCAATAGACTTGCTCTATCAAACAACCGTCTAACAGGAACTATCCCTCCATCTTTCGGAAATGTGTCTTCCCTTGATGCACTCATTCTCTATCAAAATAACCTGTCTGGAAGTCTTCCATCCACACTAGGCCAATTGAGGAACCTCACAATATTAGCACTCTCTCAAAATAGTTTTTCAGGTTTGATCCCATCTTCAATATTCAATCTTTCTTTTCTTAGAGTTTTGGACATAGGATCTAATTACCAGATCCAAGGTACTCTTCCACCCGACTTGGGCATTTCTCTTCCAAATTTGTACTTCTTCTCCATCTCCAGAAACCAGTTCACTGGAACCATTCCCAATTCAATATCCAACTCCTCAAAATTAGAAGTGCTTCAGCTAGATGAAAATCAGTTTACTGGGAAAGTGCCTTCCCTGGAAAAGACTCATAGGCTTCGTTGGATAACTGTGTTCACCAACAATCTTGGCAGCGGAGAAGCTGATGATTTGATCTTTCTCTCATCTTTGGCCAATACTACCACTCTAGAGGCCGTACAAATAGGGGTCAACAACTTTGGGGGGAAGTTGCCTGAACAAATCAGCAACTTCTCAAGAAAGCTCTGGCACTTGTCTTTTGATCAAAATCAAATAGTTGGAAACATTCCAATGGGGATAGAGAATCTGATCAACTTGAATGCTTTCCAAGCATCCGACAACAAACTCTCAGGCACCTTTCCTCCCAGCATTGGAAAGCTTCAGAATCTTAACATGTTGTATCTTTTTGGCAACCTCTTTTCAGGCTCTATTCCTCCCTCTATTGGAAACCTGACCAGCTTACTCTCACTCCGTTTGAGAGGAAATAATCTTCATGGCAACATTCCTGCCAGTCTAGCAAAATGCCAAAATTTGCTAGAATTGGATCTTTCACTTAACAATTTCAGTGGAGCCATACCCCCAGAAATTATGGATCTTTCCACCTTATCAATAGTTCTTGATTTGTCTTATAATCGTCTAAGCGGTTTTCTTCCCAATCAAGTACAAAATTTGAGGAATTTGGGTTATTTGGATGTTTCCAATAACGTGCTGTCTGGTGAGATTCCTAGTAGCCTTGGAGATTGTGTACTTTTGGAAGTTCTGTACATGGAAAGCAATTTTTTCCAAGGGATCATTCCTTCTTCTTTGAGTTCATTGAAGGGTCTTCAAAGGTTAGATATATCTCGCAACAATTTTTCAGGACAGATTCCAGAGTTTTTGGCAGGGTTCAAGTCATTACAAGTTTTGAATTTGTCTTATAACAATTTTGAGGGTATGGTACCCATTGAAGGAGTTTTCAAGAATGCAACTGGAACTTTAGTTATGGGAAATCGCAATCTTTGTGGTGGCATACCTGAATTTCAGTTACCCAGATGCAGTTTTGATAAGCCGAAGAAGAGAATAAATCTGAAAATGAAGGTAATAATCTCCATAATATCTCTGCTTCTAGGAATCACAATTGTACTCGCTTGTGTATTTTGTTGTTGGTCAAGAAAAATAAAAAGAGAGAGTACATCAGATGCATATGGGAATATGCTATTGGAGGTGTCTTATCAAAGTATCCTAAAAGCTACTAATGAATTCTCCTCAGCAAATTTGATCGGCACTGGTAGCTTTGGTTCTGTGTACAAAGGAATTCTCGATCGACAAGGAATCATTGTTGCTGTTAAAGTGCTTAATCTTATGCGTCAAGGAGCTTCTAAGAGTTTCATTACTGAGTGTGAAGCCTTGAGAAATATTAGACATCGAAATCTTGTCAAGGTATTAACAGCATGTTCAAGTATTGATTTTCATGGCAATGACTTTAAGGCTTTGATTTATGAGTTTATGGTTAATGGGAGCTTGGAGGAATGGTTACATCCTCCTCCAATGTTGGATGAAAAGCCAAAAAGTCTAAATCTTCTCCAAAGACTAAGTATAGCCATTGACATTGCTTGCGCATTGGAATATCTCCACCACAATTGCCAAATACCAATAGTTCATTGTGATCTCAAACCGAGTAATGTTCTTCTTGATGATAAAATGACAGCACGAGTAAGTGATTTTGGATTAGCAAAGTTCATTTCTAAAAGCAACTTTCAATCATCTTTGGATCAAACAAAATCAATTGGAGTAAGAGGAACTATTGGCTATATTCCTCCAGATAAATATACTTTTATCATAACTATCTTGGACAATTTTCATTTTTGCATTTTATACATTTTACTTGATATCAAAAGATGGAAATAGGCCTCTTTTTTTAATGCCTCTAAATCTTAGTTTCAAATACTAAAATATATTTGATGTGATTTTGAGGAAACTTACATATTTATATTGTAATTTTAAATTGCAGAATATGGTGTGGGGAGTGAAGTATCTACATATGGTGATATATACAGTTATGGGGTACTTTTGTTAGAGATATTCACCGGAAAGAGGCCCACAGATGATATTTTTGGAGAAGGTTTAAATCTTATTGGCTTTGTCAAGAGAGCTTTACCTAAAAGATCAACACAAATTGTAGATCCTAATCTTCTTCAAGACAAGAACAATGGCATTCTTAATGAGTGCTTTATTTCAATATTTGAAATTGGAATCTCTTGTTCTGTTGAATTGCCTCAAGAGCGTATGAAAATTAGTGATGTTGTTGCTCAGCTCAGCACTATCAAAATCAGACTTCTAGGAGCCGCAAGAATATGATAAAACAAAGATGTTGTAATTTGATTATCATCAATATAATGTTGACTCTATGTCTAATTCAGCGTGAACTTTGGAGCACAGTTCAATAAAAACTTTTTAATCCCCTATTAAAATGGCATTATGAAATCAAAAACAAACTTTTTCGTGAACTCATGTTATTATTCTACATCAGAAAATTACTTTTGGAACACTTAAAGACAAGTTTAGGCTTGGGGAAAAGTAAGAAACATGATGATGAACTTGTGCCCACAAGACCAGACCCAGACCCATGAAATTTAGCCCAGCCAAACCAAGAACTAGTTAAATGGCTGAGCATATCAACAATGGCAGGCCATTGCTGCTTTTTAAAGACAATAACATCATTGAGCTTGTACCCATCAAGCTTTTGGAGTAACCTGATCAGATCCTGGCATAAGACGTTCTTGTTCCCATCCATCCTCCAAATTATCTGATGATTTCTTCAATTGTTGAGGTCTCTTATAATATATTGCATAAAGAATCAACTGGGCTGTCCCAAGAACAAATCCAGTACCATTTGGTAGCTACAAGAGAGATCCATTAAATCTTCAAATTGTCAATAGCAGTGTCACATATATATACTAGCAATCTTGTTCTTTTTCACTTGTAAATGTAAAAGAGAAGATGATTTTGAAGAGAACTTACTCCAATAAACCAATCACTAGTAATCACAGCATATATAGTCCAAACTCCTCCATTTATGAAAAGGAAAAATGAGAGAAGGAATGGCATGTATTCAACACTCTTGGTTGTCACAACTGTTTTCTGTAAATTTCAAGAATTGTTATTAATTGTAACAGCACTGGCATGTCCCATGGGCCCAAGATCATTGGAGATAATAGATCATTTTAGGGTCTTAGAGAGAGTTTAAAGGCTTTTAGCAGCTGGGGCTTAACTCCACTAAACTAAATGGTCTAAGTTTTGAGAGAGAGAATAAATTACCATAGCTGAAAGAGGGGAACCATATGCAGCCATGCTAAAGCAAACACAAAAGAATCCAGCAACATCTATCTGTCCTTTTCTTTTTAAAAACAACTGCGTAATCAGGACTGTTCCAGCTGGAAACACCACATCCAGAACCCCAAATAGAATAGCTGTCTTAACCTAATATAAACATAAACACAAACATGATTAAAGGTTTAATTAACTTAATTAATTACCTACTTAATTGCTCCTTTTAGAAAAAGAACAGAAAGGAAATTCACCCTCATTCTTGGAGGTGCAAAAATCAGAAACAAGGAGACGAAAATGAGCTCTAAAACAGCACCAAAACCGTTAACCGTGGCGACGAGGACGCTATTAGGCTTGAGGATGCCATAGTAGACCCAGAAGTAGGCATTTATTAACTTCCAAACGTAAGGATCGCTTTCAAATTCCTCAGTTGATCTATTCACCACAATTCTCCAAAAGGTCTTTCTGAGACCAAACTTGAAATCTTTTTTCTGTCAGTTCCTTGATATAAACAAAGAGAAACAAAGTAATGGGATATTACCTGCGGGGAGCAAAGTAGACTTACATGGGAGCAAGGTAGACTAGCCCTGTGGTGATGTTGCCTGAGAAGTGAGAAAAAACATATATAGAAAGAAGTTGAAAGCTTATTTCAGTTATTGGAAGCTTTTTTTAGCCTTATAGATAGCAGAGAAACAGATAGGATAGTTTACCTAATAGCCCAAGAAAGATAATTAAGCCCTCCATGGAGGAAGAAACTGAGCTCGCCATGGAGAAGAATGATGGTTTCCAATAGATAGGCAAAGAAAGAGTGGATTTAGGAGAGGCTCTCTATAATTGGTTTCAGAAGCAAGTGTACTGTGAATATATATATATATATATATTGAGAGATATTCTAAGTTTTTACATAGCCATGATAAATTTATTTATTAAATAATTTTTTAAAGTATATATTTTTACATTTGTCTAATGATGATTATAAGAAAAGTAACTCTTAATTTTACCCATGCAGGACAAATCATGTTGGATTTTGTGAGTTTATATATATATATATAAGGAATGCATATTAGTACTGTTATTGTCCTCTTGATGGATTAATTAGCTTAATCATAGATTATCATATCACCATAGTTAATTCCCCCTATTAGTTCAGAATATTTATCGTGTATTATATAAAGTTTAAGATTTGAAATTTTGATAATTCTATCTTTTCTAATTTTTAATCTATCAAATTAAGAATTAAGACGGTACAAGATACACAACAACTGTAATAATTAACCTAATTAACAAATAAATTTACTCTCTGGCTTTCTAATCAAGGTTAATTTCTTTTAATTTTTTTTTAATAATGAAGATTCCTATTATAAAGTCCTTACAAAATAAAATAATATTATAAAATTTTACAGAAAAATTATTAATTCAATCACTCTGTGGTTATAATTTTATTTAGTCAAGGCTTCATAGTTTTTAAAAGTTTACATTCTATTAACCAGACAGATATTGTCTTCGATTAATAATAAACTAGTCGTTTTATTTACTTATTATTCAGATTATTTATTTTTTTATTTAATACTATAATTTAATATATATTTTTTATATTTTATATTTTCATAATCATGTTATAATATATTAATATTAAAGTTTATAATTAATTATAATTTTATTTCAAGTGCTAATAAATAAATTAATTAATATATTATTTTTTTATTTTTACATTATTTGACATATAATAATAAGAAATAAATAAAGTAGAAAAACTCATACGTGGCAAATTTAAATATTATTATTGAAAATTTTAAATTATAAATATAAAGAAATGTTTTTAAAAATTAACACTTAATTAAATTTATAAATAATTTTTAGTGAATAAATTATTTTTTACTGTTATTTTAATAACTTAAAAAAATAGTGAACTATTTTTTCAAAAATCTATTAATATATATATATATATAAAATAAAATAATTTAATATGTATTTTTTTATATTTATACTTTTATAATCATATTATAAAATATTAACAATAAATTTCTTAATTAATTATAATTTTATTTAAAAATAAATAAAGTAATATATTTTTTGTTATTTTTAAATTATTTAATAAAAGAATAAATAAAGTAAAAAAATTAAAATATTATCAAAATTTTTAAAATTCAAATGTAATAAGAAATGTGCTGGATGATGATGATAATGATAATAATAATAATAACATGAAAAATATAGAAATTAATTGAACACCTTGATGAATTACAGTTTATATAAAATTATTATTGTATGAACTAATTTTGCCTTTTTCTTGCGTTGGTATATTTTTTTAACAAAATATTAATTAATAAATTAATTTACTATACAAATAAAATTTTAAATTTAGCATTATAAACATTTTTTTTTTTTATAAAAAAGCGCATACAGTTTGGATAGATTTAAGGCTTTATATTAATATTAACCATTTTTAATAGAAAACAACTATTTCATAATTTTAAATTAAATAGTGAAAATTTTATAAATAAAAATATATTTTCATAATTGTAGTTTTATATAAAAAATAATAAAAAAATTAATTTTAATTGTTGATTAAACATATCTAAGTCAACCTAAGGAGCAGTAAAGAAATGTAGTTGTAACTTTCAATCTATAAATTAAACATGTAATAGGTTTTGTTTGATAAAGAGTAATATAATATAATATAATTAATTATGTAATGTAATTAAAATTATAATATAATGTAATTATTATTATATTCTTATATTTAGTTATAAAATAAAAATATAATTAGTTTGATATAATGATAATTTTTATTTAATATTTAATTTATTTATAATGATAATAATAAGTGATAATAATTATAATGATTAGTAGTTGAGTGATACTAGTGACAGAGTGGTGGTGGTAGTGGCGACATCGGTAATTAAATGAAGTAGTGATGGTGGTAGTGGCCGTGTAATGATAGCGGTGATAATAATTAAGTACAATGACTAAGTAGTGATAGCAGTGATCAAGTGATGGTAATGATAGTAGCGATAGCGATAGTGATAACAAGATGGTGATGGTAGCGTAGTGGTGATGATGATCAGGTCAGGGTAACGGTGGTAGTAGCAATGATGGCTGAGTAATGGTGATGGTGGTAATATTAAAAATAAATAAAAAAAATCAAAATAAATAATCATAATTACATCAATTTTTATATATAATATTGATTACATTACTTTAAGTAAAATTGATTATATTATATAATTATTATTACATAACATCAAATTTTTTTTGTAATACTAAATAACATAATCAAATATTCAGTGTAATTATAATCACACTGTAACTTTGATTATACTATACTAAACATGACCTTGTGTAAACACATGATTATTATCTCCTTATTTATGAAGGAACAGCCTTAGTTAATACTAATAAGTTCTTAATTGAGCTAATAATTCTTAATAACTAAATTAAGGTTACATTTAGTAAAGCGTAATGTAATGTAATTAATTATGTAATGTAATCAAAGTTATAATATGATATAATGTAATCATCATTACATTTTTATATTTAGTTATAAAATAAAAATATAAATAATATAATATAATTATAATTTTGATTTTAATATTTAATTTATTTATAATATTAATAATAAGTGGTAAAAATTGCAGTGATTGGTAGTCGGGTGGTATTGTTAGTTAAGTGGTATTATTAGTTAAGTGATGGTGGTGGCAGCCATACTAGTGGTTGGGTGGTGGTGATGACAGATAACAGTGATGGTATTAGCTAAGTGGTGATAGAGATAATAGTGGTTAAGTGGTAATAACGGTGATTAAGTGGTAATAGTGGTGGTGGTAGTAATAGTAGTGATTATAATGGTAGTAGTGGTGATAGCAGTGGTAACTGGATAATGATGATGATAATATTAATAATAAATAAAAAATAAAATAATTAATCATGGTTACATATATTTTTATTTATATAATTTAATTTTTTTTAAATAAAGGAATAGAAATGAAAAATATATTTCCTTTGTTTTTTAATTTTTTTAAAGGATAAATATATTAAAAAAATATACAAAAAATGTGAAAATCCAATATATTGTAAAAAATTTTCTATTTTATTAAATAATTTTATTATTTAAAATTATCATAAATTCATGAGTCATATAGTTAAATTACATGTATTATTTACAAAAAACAAGTTAATTATATTGAAATTAAAAAAAAATTTGTACTTACGTGTTAATAAAAACTAGTGTGTATATTATTATTATTATTATTGTCGTAACTTGTTTTGAATGACATGTCGCCAATAACCATTTATTTGGCAAGTAAAGTTCATTGGTTCTCCCTCAAGGAGGACCTGATCCTTTGATAGAAATATGAAAACAGCTCAAAAAGTAAAGAAATGAATTGAAAGGGAATTAGGGTACCTTTACAGTAGAACCCGCCAAGATTCATTCATAATTCTCAACACATATTTTAAATAATTTATTATTATTATTATATAAAATGATATTACCTAATTCTTAAATTGATGCATGAGATTCACTTATCTTTTTAAAATTACTTTTATTAAATAAAAAGATATAGCAGCTTAACCCATCATATGAATTGCAGGTTAAACGTATTTTATACCAACAATTAACCAATAATTGAGATTGAACCATTCATACATAATATTATATCAAAATAAATAAATAAACATATTGAAATGATTATCGTACTATGTCCAAACACTGTCACTAATTTTAATTGTTGAAATGATGTTTTGCAGATGGATGAAGGCCAACATTATGGATTAGAAATGTAATTAAGATGAGAAGTCAACACAAAAAAAATTTACTTAAATTTAACTCCAACTATAAATATGTAAATTTTATTACGTGAATTTTTATCATATTTAATAATACATGATAATCTAAATTTAAGTAAAAATTTTTCAATTATTATATGGTGTTTAACTATATATGAGTTAAATCAATGAGAGATAGAGCACAATTGATGGGATTTGGGAGGATTTCACCCCTCAATTGATGGGCACGAAGTTGGGGATTTAGGGAATTTGGAGTTGATGGTGAGCTGGCGGAGGAAAATGGATAGTTCAAGTGTACGTGGATTTTGAGGATACGTTGCTGGAGATCCCTTTTGGATGGCCTTCTGCAATTAGAAGTCAGAATTCATATCCAGCCAAACTATATGTTCACATCTCAAAAAAATTAGTTACCGTAAAAATATCCGAATTTTTTTTTCATATTATACAAGAATTTATGGTTTATTAGATAAATTAATTCGCTCATATTTGATTGATTCACTAAGAAATGAAGGGCTCTCAACAAGTATTATTATCATTCATGAAAATCGAATACTCAACATCATTTAATGGATAAAAGTGTCAATCTATTCATACCGAATAATTATCGGTAATGTCTGAATTTTAATTTTGAAAGAAAACTGAATTTTAATATTAAATTTAAATTTATGATATCATAAAGAGTGATTCTGTGAATTATATTTTTCAAATAGCTTTTTTTTTTTTTCAATTGTATAATAAAAAATAATTTTTTAATCTCCTAACTGCAATGACAAATGGGATTTTACATTGCCTCTTCTTCTTCTTGGTCTCGCTTCTTCTCCAAGCCAACCATCTGATGAAGCCGGAGTAAAACCAGTCTTTGGAGTTGGGGTTGAACCTGCTTACCCCGCCGAAGAACTATAAGAAGCTTTGGACGGAGTAGGGACCTTAAAAAAATATACATTAATTATGAACGTATTAAAAAATTAATAAATTACTACTTTTTAAAATGAAAGTAGATTATAATTTAAAATAATGAAAAAAAGCCTATCTTTTTAAAAGAGAAAAAAATAAAAAAATTTTATTTATTAATTATTATATTTTACTATTAATTAATTAAATTTAATAATAATAATAATAATAATAATAATAATCCCAAAATTAATTATTCTCTACTCGTTACACTCAGAGCCTGTGGCCCCATATACTGTAACACCCCAAAATTTTATTATTTATGAGTATTTTTGGTATTTTAATTTTATTTGAATTTTAGGAATTTTTTTGAGATTTTTCAGATTTTAAAAATCGGGTTCGATTTTCTGAAAATATAAACTTTGATGATTTTTAAAAATTAATTTAAAGACCACGTGGCAAAACTAAAAATATATTTGGAGTCTATGTATTTTTCTGAGTTTTATGAAATTTTTTCGAAATTTTTGGACCTCGTTTTCGGTCCCGAGGCAGAGTAAAAATTTAAAATTTTGTATTTCGAATCGAACCGGCCGAATCGAACCGGACCGGATCGAACCGGTCGAATCGGACCGGTCTCTTCTCTTTTTCTTCCTCCCGCGCGCGACGCTCCCTCCCCTCTTCTCTCTCTCGTTTCTCTCTCCTCTCCACCCCAGTAGCGCCACCGCTTAGCCCACCAGCCGCCTCCATTGACCACAATGGCCACGCCCGAACGGCCGAAAACGCGCTGAACGCCCCTGCGCGCTGCGCCGATTTCCTCGGCCAAATCCGGCCGATCCGGCCACCGATTGGACCGGGTCTTGTGTCCAAAATCATCTACTCGGCGAGAGCTTTCCATAGACACCAAGAACGCCGAAATCCATCGAGCGGATTGTCCGATTTTTGCTCGGGAAGATTTTAGCCCATTTCGACTTTTGGGCTAGATTTCTCGAAAACCGTGAATCCCACTAGAAAACCGAGGCCACCAGCACGCTCCAACGACATAAATTTCGAATTTTTTCGACACCGTTTTTCGGTGGGTCCCACGGAACTTCGCAGTGTATTTTCGAGCATTTAATGAGCTTAGAAAATTCTGAAAAATTTATGTACTAACCCCCGTGTTATGGGCTTCGTGTAGGTATCCTCGATTCGCGGAAATTCGACGATTGGCCGGTGCGCAAAATTAGGCGAACAGACCCGTTACCGGAAAAGTCTCCGAATTGGACCGAGGTTTTGGCTAGCCCCCCATTGTCAGACGTCCCGAGCGCGTTCCCGAAGTCGGAATCGGCAAAGGTAAACCCGAACCTTACTTTTTCGTAATTTTCTAGTGCTTAAATAGGATTAAAAATCCATAAAATATTCATGGTAGCTTAGAAAATTACGATTCTTTTTGCAATAGCTTAGTAATATTGCTAAGGACCGCGGGGCAAAGTTTTATAATTTTTAGAGCTGGTTTAGGCAGTTTTTGCAAAAATGATCAATAATAAGGACAAAATTGAAATTTTGCATATTGTGATGAATGACTGATTTGATGGGCCCAGGAGGGGCTGTGTGATATGATTGAACTGTTGATGTATGGATTGTGAGTATAGAAGTGCGTTTTTAGCCCTTTTGCAGGTTGGGTAGGTCCTAGTTATAGGAGAGACTCTGCCGGATTTTCGGCACGACTTAGGACGTATTGGTCTTTTTCTTTGTTTGTATTGAGTCAGACTGTATTAAATAATTGTAATATAATTGTCAGGTGAGCCGGGACAACCTTCTTCCTCTGCCCAGCCGCCACAGTGATTGTCGTCAAGTCTGTGAGTAAAATATTAATTTTAATTGTAATTTCGATATTATTATATGTTCAGCATGCCCATGCATCACTTATATGCATATATTTATGTAGTTAAACTCTAGGCACGATTTATGTTGCATTCATAACTGTTAATGTGCCATGAGTGTTGTTGTGGTAATTTGGAGCAGTGTGCGTGCGTTGGCGTGCGTGTGATGTGGTGTGGACTATGGATAGGACGGGGTAGTCACGGCTTGAGTTCTTCGCTGGGACCCGTTCCTTCGAGGGGTAGTCACGGCTTGAGTTCTTCGCTGGGACCCTCGATTTGGTTTATTAAGCGAAAGTCCGCTTGAGTTCTTCAGCACCAAAGTTGGATTTAAGAGAGTGTATAGGGATCGGCTCCCAATATATTATGATTGATGCTACAGGTGTGTGAGTGCTCCAAATTACCTTTTGATGCTATGATGTGAATATGATGTTGATGTTGCATTTCACTCTACAGGTGCATTAGTTACTGAGATAGTTATAGAGATTATGGTTAAAATTGATATTTTACTCTCTGAGTCGAACGCTCACTCCTGTTCAAAAATTTTTACAGGCCGCAGGAGGATATTTTATTCTGGGTTAACCTGCTTTTATACTTCGCAGGTTGTTTATCGATATTTGTGTAATTTTATTTACTCCTAGAATTTCCGCATGTGTTAGCAGTAATTATTTGAATTTGGTCTGTAATATTATTATTATGTCGGACCTGTAAACTTAATATTTTAAGTCTGTTTTGATGGATTGGATGAGGGAGCTGAGCTCCCATTTATTATTATGTTGATGAGTATGTGGAGGGTGAGCTAAGCTCCCCAATGGATTGTTTATTGTGTTTACAGGTCGGGTGAGTCAAAAACTCCCCATTGGTAAGTCCATTTTATGGCCGGACTCTGTCCGTTTGTTTTCTTGAAATTGGGCCCAAATGGGCCTCAGCATTGGGTAAATGAACAGTTAGGCTTACTACGGGCCTCGGGGGCTTTAGGCTGGCCCAGGTCCTAGTGCCGGTCCGGCCCATAGGTTGGGTCGTGACAAATGTGGTATCAGAGCCAGGTTTCAGATTCTTAGGGAAAAGTTGTCTAAGTGTTGGGAAGAGTCTACTAGGAGTCACATGCGGAAAAAATTAGGGTTCACATTCGTCTTGCATTGTCATCTTTGCTTCTAGTTTCTGCTCCATATGTTATGTATAAATATGAGTCTATAGAGTCATGTAATGTGCGCTTGAATTTTGTGGGCTAATGCCTTGAATTTCGTGAAAATGCGTAGAAGGTGAGAGCTGCCATCGCACTGTAACGGATGTGCCTGACGAGGTGTCGGCACAGGATGAGGCGCCTGCCCCAAGGAGGCGGGGTAGGAGGCCTAGAGCTGCTCAAGTAGAAGAGCAGCTACCCACAGTTCAGGAACAGTCTTTCATGGCACAGGGTCCCATGGACCCCATGGCAGCTACTCTAGCTGGTCTGCAGAGAACCATCGACATGATGGCGCAGTATATGGTCCACCCCCCACAGCAGCAGCAGTCCACCGCACCAAGAGGGGAACCTTATAAACAGATAATTAATTTCAAAAAGTTGGTGCCTGGTACTTATGATGTGTCAGACGATGCATATCGGTTTCTGGATTCCTGCAGACAGGCAGAATGTAATTACGATTGGTGATGGAAGACTGATAGAGTGTATGCAGCACGTCATGGGGCCTATGCCTAGACAATGGATGAATGACTACGTGTTACCTCGGATGGAGGGTTTGACATGGGCTCAGTTTGTGGAACTTTTTATCAATCGGTTTGTGCGTAAAGCTTCAGAGATCGAAGCGGTGGGCCTTTGAGGCCTTAAGACAGAATGGCGTGTCCAGAGATGAATATGCTACTGCACTTCGAATTGAGCAGATATGCCCTACAGCAGATCTACAGAGACTATGAAGGTGAAAAGATTCCTAAAGGGGCTTGACAGAGATATGCAAACACCGCCATGATGTCCGATCTTTTGATGTGGTGGTTGATCGAGCTAGACAGATTGAGATCGGTTATCTTTGTGGATGACAAATGAAGAGCAAAGAAAACAGAGCAGAGGGTTCCTCAGGTGTCCCTTCCATGGGTACTCCGGACAGTGGTGGCCAGAGTAATTACAGAGGAAAAAGTAGGAACAAGAAGAGTGGTTTTAGACACAAACCTCGAGGATTCAGACCAGGGTACGGATCCAGCAGTGGTCACAGTTTAGGGTACAGCAGTTCTGGGTCTGGTTCAGGATCCTCCTTGGCACCTTGTGCACAGTGTGGAAGAGGACATTCAGGACCTTGTTTGATGGGATCAGGAGTATGCTTCAGGTGTGGCCAACCGGGTCACTTTGCTAGAGAATGCCCCGTGTTCAGCGAGCCACAGATGGGGTCACAGGGTTCTGTTGCAAATGTTCCTCGTCAATTGTATCCGGGTGCTTCCAATATGGCAGGCTGTCAGTTCAGTGGCCAACAGGGCCGAGGACAAGGGGGACGTGGATTTGGAGGCGGTCAGAGGTAGAAGTCGATGTCGTGGTTACGCCACTCAGGTAGGTCAAGCTCGGGTTTTCACCCTGACCCACCAGGATGCTCAAGCTTCAAATGCAGTTGTGGCAGGTATTCTTCTGGTCTGTTCCTATGAAGCTCGTGTTTTGATAGATCCGGGTGCTACGCACTCATTTGTCTCCCCTGTGTTTGCCATTAGGTTGGGTAGAAACCCTATAACTTTAGAGTGCCCTTTGTCGGTAGCTACCCCGCTTAGTGACAACATAGATGTAGACATGGTATTTCCGGGTAGCCCAGTGGTAGTGGATGGAAAGATGCTCCCAGCAGACTTGGTTCCTCTACCAGTAATGAATTTCGATGTAATCCTAGGGATGGACTGGTTGGCAACTCATTATGCCACCTTAGACTGCAGGAACAAAAAGGTATACTTCCACATACCTGGTGTGGAAGAGTTTAGCTTTGATGGTGACAGGAGCGTGGCTCCATATAATTTGGTGTCAGCAATTAGTGCCAGAAAAATGTTGAGGCGTGGATGCCAAGGGTATTTGGCATTGGTGAGAGATACATCTGTAGAAGGTGTCAGCATGGAAAATGTTCCTGTTGTCAGAGAATTCATGGATGTCTTCCCTGAAGAGCTTCCAGGGTTGCCACCAGAAAGGGGAATAGAGTTCTGCATTGATGTTATTTCGGGTACAAACCCCATATCCATGCCACCTTACAGGATGGCACCAGCAGAATTGAAAGAGCTGAAGGAGCAACTACAGGAGCTTTTGGACAAGGGTTTCATACGTCCGAGCACTTCACCCTGGGGTGCTCCTGTTCTATTTGTGAGAAAGAAGGATGGGTCATTGAGGTTGTGCATTGACTACAGACAGCTGAACAAGGTGACTGTGAAGAACAAGTATCCACTTCCTCGGATCGATGATTTGTTTGATCAGCTCCAAGGAGCTAGATTCTTTTCCAAGATAGACCTGCGATCAGGCTACCATCAGTTGAGAATCAGGGATGAGGACGTGTCCAAAACGGCTTCGTGACAAGATATGGTCATTATGAGTTCTTGGTGATGTCTTTTGGACTCACTAATGCACCGACCTTCATGGACTTGATGAACAGGTGTTCAAGCCATTTTTGGACCGCTTTGTCATCGTATTCATAGATGACATTCTCGTATACTCTCATCGAGGAAGAACACGTGTGGCACTTGAGGATGGTGTTGCAGACGTTGAGGGAGCACCAGCTATATGCCAAATTTTCAAAATGTGAATTTTGGCTAGAAAGCATCTCATTCTTGGGACACGTGGTTTCAAGTGATGGTATTCAAGTGGATCCCAAGAAAATTGAAGTCAGAATCGATTGGCTTAGGCCTACAACCACCGAGGTGCAAAGTTTTACTGGTTTAGTAGCTACTACAGGCGTTTTGTGCAAGATTTCTCCAGAATAGCGGCTCCCCTAACCAAGTTGACCAGGAAGAATGTTCCATTCATTTGGACAGATGACTGTGAGGAAAGTTTCCAGAAGCTTAAGGAGTGTCTAACCACTGCCCCTGTGTTGACACTACCTGTGAGTGGTGAAGGATACACCGTGTATTGTGACGCCTCCAGAGTTGGCCTAGGGTGTGTTTTGATGCAGAATGGAAAGGTAGTGGCTTATGCTTCAAGGCAGCTGAAGAGGCATGAGCAGAACTACCCCACCCATGATTTGGAAATGGCGGCTGTAATCTTTGCACTAAAAATCTGGAGACACTACCTGTATGGTGAAGTGTGCGAGATATACACCGACCATAAGAGTTTGAAGTACATCTTCCAACAGAGGGACTTGAACTTGAGACAGAGGAGATGGATGGAGCTTCTGAAAGACTATGATTGCACCATCCAGTACCACCCAGGAAAGGCCAATGTTGTGGCAGATGCTCTGAGCAGAAAATCTTCTGGCAGTTTGGCGCACATTTCAGTAGAGAAGAGACCGTTGATTCGGGAGGTACATGAGTTGATGGATCAAGGTTTAATCCTAGATCTGTCAGATGAGGGGGTATTGTTGGCTCACTTTTCAGTGAGGCCAGACTTGAGGGACAGAGTTAGAGTTTCCCAAAGACGAGACCAACAATTGATGAAGATCATAGAAAGAGTACAGCAAGGCGAAGGTGGTGAGTTTGGATTTGCCAATGATGGCGCCCTAGTGCAAGGTTCTAGGATATGTGTGCCCGATGTGGACAATCTCAGAAATGAAATCATGCAAGAGGCACACTACACACTTTACAGTGTCCATCCAGGTTCCACCAAGATGTACCATGATGTGAAAGATAGCTATTGGTGGAATGGCATGAAGAGAGACATCGCAGACTTTGTGTCCAAGTGCTTGACTTGTCAGAAGGTGAAGTTTGAACACCAGAGACCGTCAGGGAAGCTGCAAGAGCTCCCTATCCCAGAATGGAAGTGGGAAATGATTACTATGGATTTTGTGACTGGGTTGCCTCGTACCACGTGAGGATATGATTCGATATGGGTAATTGTAGACCGCTTGACCAAATCAGCTCACTTCTTACCTGTAAAGACTACATACTCTGTGGCATAGTATGCCCGACTCTACATTCGAGAAATAGTCAGATTGCATGGAGTTCCGGCTTCCATAATATCTGACAGAGGGCCCCAGTTCACTTCTCGGTTTTGGAGAAAGTTGCAGGAAGCACTTGGCACACAGTTGAACTTCAGTACGGCTTTCCACCCTCAGACAGACGGACAGAAAGGACAATCCAGACATCGAAGACATGCTTCGCATGAGTGTCTTGGATTTTGGAGGTCAATGGGATGAGCAGCTAGCTTTGGTGGAGTTTGCCTATAACAACAGTTATCACTCCAGCATAGGGATGGCACCCTATGAGGCACTATATGGAAGAAAGTGTAGGTCTCCTCTGTGTTGGACAGAAATGGGGGAAGCAAGGATGCATGATGTAGACCTAGTGCAGTACACTTCAGAGGTAGTTCCTTTAATCAGGGAACGACTGAGAACGACTTTCAAGAGATGTAAGAGTTATGCGGACCCAGACGGAGGGATGTGGAGTTTGCGATGGCGACTATGTATTCTGAAGGTATCTCCAATGAAGGGAGTCATGAGATTCGGAAAGAAGGGCAAGTTGGCACCTCGGTATATCGGACCTTTTGAGGTTACGGATAGAGTTGGAGCAGTTGCCTACCGGTTGAAGCTACCACCCAACCTTTCTCACGTTCATCCCGTGTTTCACATCTCCATGCTCAGGAAATACATTCCCGATCCTTCTCATGTACTGCAGCCGGATGTGATAGAGCTAAAGGAGAATTTGACATTTAAGGAGCAACCTGTAGCCATAGTGGACTACCAAGTGAGACAGCTGAGATCAAAACAGATCCCTATGGTTAAGGTTTTGTGGAGGAGTCAGTCGGTGGAAGAGTGCACCTGGGAGTCAGAACGGGACATGCGTAGCAAGTACCCTTATTTGTTCAATGTATAATCATGTGCTTTATTCTGCCTTGTGTAAAAATTCGAGGACGAATTTTCTGTAAGGGGGGAAGAATGTAACACCCCAAAATTTTATTATTTATGAGTATTTTTGGTATTTTAATTTTATTTGAATTTTAGGAATTTTTTTGAGATTTTTCGGATTTTAAAAATCGGGTTCGATTTTCCGAAAATATAAACTTTGATGATTTTTAAAAATTAATTTAAAGACCACGTGGTAAAACTAAAAATATATTTGGAGTCTATGTATTTTTCTGAGTTTTATGGAATTTTTTCGGAATTTTTGGACCTCGTTTTCGGTCCCGAGGCAGAGTAAAAATTCAAAATTTTGTATTTCGAATCGAACCGACCGAATCGAACCGGACCGGATCGGACCGGTCGAATCGGACCGATCTCTTCTCTTTTTCTTCCTCCCGCGCGACGCTCCCTCCCCTCTTCTCTCTCTCGTTTCTCTCTCCTCTCCACCCTCAGCCACCACGCCAGCCAGCCAAGACGGCCATCGCCTTGACCAGCAGATCCGGCCGCACGCCCGAATCCGGAAAAACGCGCCTGAAACGCCCCCTGCGCGCGCGCGCCGCTTCAGTTTCCTCGGCCAAATCCGGCCGATCCGGCCACCGATTGGACCGGGTCTTGTGTCCAAAATCATCTACTCGGCGAGAGCTTTCCATAGACACCAAGAACGCCGAAATCCATCGAGCGGATTGTCCGATTTTTGCTCGGGAAGATTTTAGCCCATTTCTACTTTTGGGCTAGATTTCTCGAAAACCGTGAATCCCACGAGAAAACCGAGGCCACCAGCACGCTCCAACGACATAAATTTCGAATTTTTTCGACACCGTTTTTCGGTGGGTCCCACGGAACTTCGCAGTGTATTTTCGAGCATTTAATGAGCTTAGAAAATTCTGAAAAATTTATGTACTAACCCCCGTGTTATGGGCTTCGTGTAGGTATCCTCGATTCGCGGAAATTCGACGATTGGCCGATGCCGCAAAATTAGGCGAACGCACTGCACGGAAAAGTCTCCGAATTGGACCGAGGTTTTGGCTAGCCCCCCATTGTCAGACGTCCCGAGCGCGTTCCCGAAGTCGGAATCGGCAAAGGTAAACCCGAACCTTGCTTTTTCGTAATTTTCTAGTGCTTAAATAGGATTAAAAATCCATAAAATATTCGTGGTAGCTTAGAAAATTACGATTCTTTTTGCAATAGCTTAGTAATATTGCTAAGGACCGCGGGGCAAAGTTTTATAATTTTTAGAGCTGGTTTAGGCAGTTTTTGCAAAAATGATCAATAATAAGGACAAAATTGAAATTTTGCATATTGTGATGAATGACTGATTTGATGGGCCCAGGAGGGGCTGTGTGATATGATTGAACTGTTGATGTATGGATTGTGAGTATAGAAGTGCGTTTTTAGCCCTTTTGCAGGTTGGGTAGGTCCTAGTTATAGGGGAGACTCTGCCGGATTTTCGGCACGACTTAGGACGTATTGGTCTTTTTCTTTGTTTGTATTGAGTCAGACTGTATTAAATAATTGTAATATAATTGTCAGGTGAGCCGGGACAACCTTCTTCCTCCGCCCAGCCGCCACAGTGATTGTCGTCAAGTCTGTGAGTAAAATATTAATTTTAATTGTAATTTCGATATTATTATATGTTCAGCATGCCCATGCATCACTTATATGCATATATTTATGTAGTTAAACTCTAGGTACGATTTATGTTGCATTCATAACTGTTAATGTGCCATGAGTGTTGTTGTGGTAATTTGGAGCAGTGTGCGTGCGTTGGCGTGCGTGTGATGTGGTGTGGACTATGGATAGGACGGGGTAGTCACGGCTTGAGTTCTTGGCGGGACCCGTTCCTTCGAGGGTAGTCACGGCTTGAGTTCTTCACTGGGACCTCGATTTGGTTTATTAAGCGAAAGTCCCGCTTGAGTTCTTCACGGCACGAGTTGGATTTAAGAGAGTGTATAGGGATCGGCTCCCAATATATTATGATTGATGCTACAGGTGTGTGAGTGCTCCAAATTACCTTTTGATGCTATGATGTGAATATGATGTTGATGTTGCATTTCACTCTACTGAGTGCATTAGTTCTGAGATAGTTATAGAGATTATGGTTAAAATTGATATTTTACTCTCTGAGTCGAACGCTCACTCCTGTTCAAAAATTTTTACAGGCCGCAGGAGGATATTTTATTCTGGGTTAACCTGCTTTTATACTTCGCAGGTTGTTTATCTATATTTGTGTAATTTTATTTACTCCTAGAATTTCCGCATGTGTTAGCAGTAATTATTTGAATTTGGTCTGTAATATTATTATCATGTCGGACCTGTAAACTTAATATTTTAAGTCTGTTTTGATGGATTGGATGAGGGAGCTGAGCTCCCATTTATTATTATGTTGATGAGTATGTGGAGGGTGAGCTGAGCTCCCCAATGGATTGTTTATTGTGTTTACAGGTCGGGTGAGTCAAAAACTCCCCGTTGGTAAGTCCATTTTATGGCCGGACTCTGTCCGTTTGTTTTCTTGAAATTGGGCCCAAATGGGCCTCAGCATTGGGTAAATGAACAGTTAGACTTACTACGGGTCTCGGGGGCTTTAGGCTGGCCCAGGTCCTAGTGCCGGTCCGGCCCATAGGTTGGGTCGTGACATATACAGTGAGCCAGACACCATTAATAAAAGCAAGTTTAATGCTTAAGGGTCAATGTCTTACCATATAATTTAATTTAACTCAATTAAATTTTTATTCTAAAAATTTAAATAAATTCTCTTTCTCCACTCTAAATAATTTTAGGTTAAATCTTAAAAAATATATAATACTTCTAGGTCAAATTGTATTACTCTTTTCCAAATCAGTTTAGATCAATATCTTATAACGAAAATATTTGAATCATACAAATAAAATAAATAAAAACAGATTTTAGAATTTAAAATTTTATATTTTATATACGTTAATTTTTTAATTATTAACTGTAATGATTGTTCTAAAAATTACAAATTAAAAGCATAGAAGTAATCCATTTATCAATTAAGTTGTAAAAAATACTGTGAATGTTGGTCAAAAAGTTAGTGAAAACTGAGTCAGGCAGCCATGACGAGAGCCGATAATGATGCATGAATATATCATGAATATAATGATAATTGCCTGACTGGAACTTACGCAATCAAAGAAGAGGCCTCAATTGCTTCCCCAACAGTCCTTTCTCCTCTGAATAAATACCACTCACAACTCAAGCGTGAATTCATCCATTCATTCACATATTAGAAATTTTTTAAAAATAGAGAATTTTGTTTGAGAATGAATTTTTTAAATTTATGTGCAAAAATATTAGATTCATTAAAGGTGAAAATATATATCAGATATAATAATTGCTTGGATTAAATATAGAGTTGATTGATTGAACAAAAAGCAGTAGTTGAGATATTTTCTTTGGTTTTATTAACTTTTTCATTGATTAAAAAAAATTGCATGTGAAATGTGGGGGTGTGAGCTTCCGGCCTATTAAAGGACTGGATGGTTTGACATTTAGGTAAACAGAATAACAGATGGAGATTTTATTTAATTTATTGTCACTTGTTTTTTTTTTTTTATACATAGTAAGTTGTCATCACTGCATAAAAATCCAGATCATCAAAGTACAGCTTTCTAAACAATTATAAAATTTTTTTTTTCTTGGCTTTTTTTTTATTTTTTTATTTTTTTAAATAAATGGAGCACCATTCAATCATTAAGGACAAGCTGCTCTATGCCTATGCAAAGCCCTCTTAACAAAAGCTCTGACTGCTCTATCAAGCCCAAGCTCAAACATGTAGAAGCCAAGGCCTTACTGTCACAAATATTACAAACTAAAGCCTAGACAAAAAGAGCCCAGAAGCCTAACTGCAAAAAACTTAAAAAGAGACTCGTGACTCTTCCCCACACATTTACAAATTATCGCAGACCTCAGAGAAGAGCACCAGCTTGCAGAGGAAAACAAAGAAGCACAGACTAATGGGAGCTCAACCACAACAAAAGGGCATGCCGCAGGTCAATGTGATGAACAAAGTCCGCAAAACAAAGAGCCCATAAGCAGAGTATCTAGGCAAGGATTAGCTTTGTTTAAGGAAGCAACAAACCAAAGAGATGCCGAACGAACTGGCAACGTTTCTGACGTCTCAATTTTATCTAGCCAGGACGGTCACACGTCCTTTGAGAGTACTGGTCAACAGGCCAAGCAAAGGAGAGTACTACTGTACCATTCAACCATCTTAGATTCAACCTTTCCACTCTTTTTTCCCTCACACTCCTCCTTACCTCTACTCTAATGCGTTGTTTATTTTGAGAGAATTGAATGAAAAAGAAACAAAAATTTTTTTTTTTTTTTTAATAATTTAAGTAACAATTAGAGATAGAAAAATAAGAAAAAAAAATCAATAGAAATTAGATTTCTTAATATTCCTCTAAAACCTCCCAAAATTTCCGACTAATTTAGAGGGAAAAGAGGTAAAAGGAGAAAAATTTAAAATTAAAAAAAAATAATGAAAACTAAAGTGACAAATATATTATTGACACCAGGTTACATGATGCCTGTATAACAGGAAAAATATATATTTTTCCTTGTATTTTAAGTAAAGTAATCAAAAAATAGAAAGGAAAATAAAATTCTTTTTCCTTTTTTTCTTTTTTTATTATATAATTTTTTTTTAATTTTCATTACAATTTTTTTTTAATAAATTTTCATTACACTAATTAAAAAATCAAATAAAGAAAGTCTCTCTCTCCCTCCATCCCCTCGTGTCTCTCCTAGTGTTGGCTACTTTTCTCTCTTTAAAATTCTAAATCGACAAAACAAAGTTAAATTAAATTCAACACAAATCTTTATTTCAAAAAAAAAAAAAAAAATTCAACACAAATCTCATCTAAAGGGTATCTTATGATTACTTGATTTCATATAAAATAAAATTATTTTATTAAAAAAATAATTTAACATAAATTTAATTTGCAACTCATTTCATGAAATTTTTGTAAAATAATTTTTCTATAAAATACTTAATTACAAAAAATTTATTAACTTTATAAAAAAATAATTTTTCTCACAAAAAAACATATATATAATATTTTTAATAATATTAAAAAAATTAATTACAAATAACACACAATAGTAACTTTTTCCTATAATTTTTAATAAAATTTGTCATATATAAGTTATTTATTAAAAATTATATGTAAATAAACTTTACTTATTTCGTTAATTTAATAAATTTTTAGTGATTAATTATTTTATGAAAATTATCAGTTTATAAAAATTTTATAAGACGAATTGTTAAATTTATTAAATTTTATTATTTTTTATCACAAAATAATTTTATTTTGTAATAAAATTAAGTAATCATGGAATATATCTCATCTAAAGTTAAAAAAAAAAAAACGCATATTCAAAACAAAATTAAAATGCAAAATAGCAATTTTATAATAGCAAATGGTGTAGCAAAATCCATAATTTTATAATAATGCACTCAATATTTTTCTCTCAAATTGTAAATTTAAAATTAAAATCAAAATAATAATCTCATTAGATCAAAATAATAATTTCAATTAGTGAATATAGTGTGTGACAATGATCACCATAAACTTCACAAAATATTTTAACTCAAAATATTTTATTTAGATCACACTATCAAATTTTTAAATCAGATAATAATTTGAGCTCATGAAAAACTTTTTTAAAATTTAAGCAACATCATAACCCGCATATCTTTGTTTTCTCTAACATCATAACCCATATAAAATGTTATATGATTATGTATTAATATGACAAGGCTAGCTTGTCCTCTGGTCTTTCAGCATGAATTCTAACAAACACTAACCATCTGCCAAACTCGCATGACTGCAAGCATACAATGCAAGCAGTCCCACCACGTCTAGTGTAATTTCGAAGAACTGCCCGAATAATTTGTAATTACAGATAAGCCATGGGACTTTGATTTATTTCATTTCTTCTCCCTAGACAAATACCACCTCTACAACTAAATGAATTTAACGTTCTTATTTTGACGAACTTGTTCAACTGAAGCAAATTCTGCCGCGAACACCTGGATTTTCTAAAGCCTGGCAAAATAATGAAACTAATGACTAGTCCCAAGTTTTACAAGTTGTACAAGGAAAACGCTTTTACATTTGTAGGAATATTACAGTGAAACGACCAGAACGTAAAATAGATTTATTGTGCTTCCTGAAGTTTGGCCCTCGGCTAAACAGGGCCTCACATAGCTTAATGAAGATTTAATTTAAAAAAAAGGTCAATGTGCAATCTTATTAGAAAAATCAAAATCCAGCACTCATTTCTTTAACAACACTGCACTGCATTGTGCCATTATCTTTGACGCCCTGGTAATGCAATCGGTCATGTAAAAATTCTCTATGGCAGCTTTGAAAGGAGTCGAACTTATACTCTGAGTGCACTCTGGCTTCAATGATGCCCCAAACGTAGCTGGTTCTCTCTCATCCACGCTCAAGAGATTTGGTGCCACATTTCTGATCCGGGATTGGACAGCCCCAATTGTATCATAGGGCAAGCGCACCCCTGCAACCTCAGAGAGAGCACGAATTATCTTCCAGTCATCCCTGGCATCACCAACCGTTGGAACTGCCGGCAAAGTCTGTTGTGCACAGCCTTCTGTATTTACGTAAGTCCCTTCCTTTTCAGTGAACGCTGCTGCTGGCAAAATGACATTGGCATGATAAACTCCACGATCCCCATGGTGCCCCTGATAAACCATGAAGGCATCCTTTGGCAGCTTGTCCAAGTTCACATCATCGGCACCCATCAAATACACAAACTTGGCAGACTCAATACTATTGCTGGATTCTGGTACAAGTCCAAGGTCAAGAGCGGCAGCTTGCGCAGCATTGAGAAGCAATACATTCAACCCATTCCAGTCAGGTCTCACAACGTTCCCCTTTTTCGCAATGGTCTCGACAGTAGAAAAAATTGCATCCTTGTCCATTCTCTCAAAGATTCCAGCACCAACAATGATTGCGGGGTTTTTGGCATTTAAGATTGTTGAGAAAAAGGGATGGCGGCCCTCAGCGATTTCAACAAGAGCTTGAGGGCCAGTACCAATATGTTCGCAATCATAGTTGAAATCAGTGGGAGGGCCAATGTAACCAACCTTAGCATTGGTTGCACGAACTGTCTTGCGAATTCTGGCATTTACCATGGCAGCTTCTATCCTTGGCTGGTAATTCATCAGAAATAATGAGATCATATAATCAATACTCAGCTTAAAATGTATCCATGCATTGTAAGAAAATAATGTATAACTACCCATTCACCCTTCCTCTATTGCACTTTAAATTCTCAAACAGAATACACCACAAACAAGGCCCATACAAAGAGCAAAAAGATTCCTAATTGAGAGCTAAAAATATAAAAAGAGAAGGCAACTATAATCCAGGTGTTTGGTAAAAGAATAATAATTAATATGATAATGCATTACCTGAGTACCAACCAAGAGGAAAACATCCACCTTCTCAAGCCCACTAATGCTGGTATTCATGATATATCCAGATCGTAAATCAGCGTTTGGGCTTGGGCCATTTCCTTCACACCACACATTATTTGAACCCATTCTGTTTAAGAAATCTTTCAGTACCATCATGGATTCAGCATCACACAGCTTACCAACAACTCCAACAATTTCCTCTGGTTTAACTTGATGTAAAACCTCTGCAGCTACTGCTAAGGCATCTCGCCAACTTACAGCCTTGAAGCGCCCATCAGCACCACGAATCATAGGATCATTTAGCCTCTGCCTCTTCAAACCATCATAAAAAAACCGAGTTTTATCTGATATCCATTCTTCATTTATGTCCTGAAATAGGCCAATCAAACAGGAGGAACAGCTTAACTAGTACCAGAGATGCTTAATGCAATAAAAATGACATCAGAAATTATTTAAATATTTTTATCTTTCATCCGTTTAATCTACTATAATCCTGGTAGAACAGGAAATTAAATTCTTTCATATCTAAATGCTGTGCAGAATATAACAAAAATTAGAATAGTACTTGTAATAGATATGCACCTAATTATTGGCAAAGGAAGGAATCAAATCCAAAAGACTCCACTGGCCCAAAAGCAACACATTCAGTAGTATATTTAACTGTAATTCATAAAAACAACAATTCCCAATGAATGGCATCTCTCCTCTTTGAAGAGCAAAACCAATAGTGGTTTAATGGATATCACCAAGTCATATTAATTTAATTGACCACATCTTGCCAAATCCAAAAAACAGATACAACTATTAATTGCACATCATAGTTTTATTAATCAACACAATAAAATTTTGTCAATAGCCGAAATGCTGGTCATGAGTGACAACACACATACAAGAATTTGATAAGAGACTAAAATTTAATCTTTTATCCAAAAATATGACATACAAGAATTTGATAAGAGACTAAAATTTAATCTTTTATCCAAAAATATGACATTAAAACCGTGTATTTTCCTCCGCAGCATTATACTTGTTCAATTTGCAGGGCTAGTTATTCATAAATTTTCCAACTAATATGATAATTCTTTTTTTTTTTTTTTTCATTATGTATATATTTTACAATTTGATTTTAATAGGACATGCGAACCAGGACACCTAAGCATTTTGGAACACCAGTGTACTGTATTCTAGGAATCTAGGAAATGTGTTCCAAATCGTGGTTCAGAGGGGGATATCAAATTGAAATAAGATCTGGAACTGTTATTTCAGTGAAACAGGACACATACCGAAGCGTTTTGGAATGCTGACGTACCATGTTCTAGGATGTGCATTCCAGATCGCAATTTGTTGGGGATGATAGAGAGGGATGGGGAGGCGCAAAGCCGTAAATTAGGTAACTATGACTAATATCTAAGAAATAACAAACATGATAGGAAGTGCAAGCTCACTCAAACACACCTCATTTAATCGTGGAAGGATGCGCATGACCTCTGGACCTCTACTATCAATACGAATGTTGGATCCAACTGCATCAGTAACATCAATGCTCTCTGTCCCTTTCAACTCCCAGTTTCGGGCTTTAAATGCGAAAGGTTTTGATGTAAGAGCCCCAACAGGACAGATATCTATCACATTTCCAGAAAGTTCACTTGTCATAAGCTTTTCAACGTAAGTGCCAATTTCTTCTCCACTGCCACGACCTAGCATGCCGAGATCCTGGACCCCAGCAATTTCTGTTGCAAACCTGACGCACCTGTTGGACCAAAGATAAAAAAACAAACATGTTTATGTTTGAAGCTTCCTCAGTGTGTTACAAGACTGAACCCAAGTTGCACTAACACCACCCAAATACAAAGTCATAAATACTTCTTATAACTCCTTACTAAAATATATTATTAACATCTTTCTTTAGATATATCAAACCTTAAGTATTCTCATAAAAAATCCATAGAATCAGTAACACCCTAATTTTACATTCTCTCAGGAAATGCAAACAAATTGATTGCATAACATTTGAGCAAAAGAAACCAAAGACAATTTCAACCTCAGCCAAACTTATAAATCAAAAGTGTAGACCATTGCATCAACACAATCAAAGATTGATTGATATACAATATAACACAGCACCTGACCCAGTTTAACCACATCATGACACCCAAGTAAAAGCAATCAACATCAAAATCTAATGCCTAATGAATTAACAAATCAGAAACAAATGTTAAATTTAAACACAATAACCACAGACCATGTTATCTAAATTACAAATAAATTTTACCCTCTAAAAAATAAAATACAGGTAAATTTGTTTGTCAGAAGATACAAGTCTGAAATAAAAAAGATCAAATTCACAATTCAGAAAATAGCAGAATTTCCAACAAACCATAACTATACTAAGAGAAGTCAGGTATCATTTTCTTCAGAACTTTATAGCAACAAATGTGGCAAGAGAAGCAAAAAAGAATATAAAGAAAGGGGAAAAAAATTAATGCTCAAAATATTATTCAGAAATTGGATTGTCTGGACAAGTTAGAACACCTGCAAGAATCGAACTAGCTTATGCAGATTCTTTAAAGCAAACTACATGAATCTGGAGAGGAAAACATAAAAATAAAACAACTGATAATCAGCTCAGCTAGAAAAAGCTAAATCTCCACTCCATAAGGAATGAGAAGGTAACGAAGCTGAAAAATATTCAGTAATTCTATCTATGTAATATGGAGTTGTGAATCCAAAATAAGGCATTCATTGTAACTAAAAGGCAAACCCAAACCCAATACACACATTTTGGCCCCCAAAAAAAAAACTCACAAAGTGCTTCTATTTGAGAAAGAAAGCCAATACTTGAAATATTTCCACAAGTTACCTTGTCAAAAAAGAAGTAGCAAATAATGGTTTTTTTTTTTGGTCTGAATTTCCATATTTATAGAACATCAGAAACAGCAGAATAATCCGCTTGATATACCCATGAAAGCTAAATACAAGGAATAATATTCTCCATATAAAATTATGCAATGATGATAGTTACGGTACATTGGTCAAGAAGTACAGTACGTGCACAAAACAGGGATGCAACATCCAACATCTTCTCATTATTGTGAACAGGCACCAGTTTTTTGGTCCCTCCAATCTGGTTCATTCTTGCTCAGGGACTAATTGAGTTCTTCCACTTTCAGGGGACATGCTAAAGGGTGGTACAGTAAAACAATTTTAAAGATGCAGAAAAAGATTTAGGGGGACGCAACAGGCCATGGATTTGGTAAGTTGAAGAGAAGAAAAAACACAAGTTCTGCAATAATTTCACAAATAAAAATCTAGGAACAAAACAAAAAAAAAAATCATATTCATATAGAAAAGATGAGAAATATATTGTGATACATTCAGACCTTGTGCACTGAATACACCGAGTCATCACTGTCTTCACCAAAGGACCAAGATTCTTATCAACCACAGATCGCTTCATTTCAGTGAACCGGCCACGATCAGATCCAAATGCCATAGACTGATCTTGAAGATCACACTCTCCACCTTGATCACAAATTGGACAATCCAATGGATGATTCATGAGCAAAAACTCCATCACCCCTTCTCGTGCCTTCTTTGCTACAGGTGTGTCGGTCTTAATCTTCATCCCTATAATACAAACCCTCTAATCAATCCTAATAAAAAAACTCAAATACAAACGAATTTAAATGTTTTAAGAAGGAAAAGACTTGATTAGTCATATAGTGCATATCATGGAATTCAACCTGATAGAAATTAACAATTATAAGCTATCAACTTTTTGCTTACAGAAGAAATCAAACAGAATCATATAAAATGTTATAGTATTCATTCAGAAACCCTAAACCAAAAACCTTAAATTTAATCATAATGAAACAAAACCAAACTACTAATAAAAACAGGCAAGGCCTGGCACCAAGTATTCAAATAAGTCACTAAACCGTCTGACAGTAAAAAGGATCAAGCCAAATGCTTCTAAAATGATAACAAAAGAAAATCAGCTAGAAAACCACAAGTAGAACAAAAGCAAAATAAGAAAAATAATACATGAAAAGAAACCTCTGCAACAACTAAATAATGACAATCACAATTTCAAAAATGAAATCAAACTGGAAAAAACTGTGGACTATGACTAGTAATAAAGTAACTACACAGAAGAGAATTATTCAATACATCAAATAATTTATAGAAAAACCAAAACCCCAATGTGGCATATAATTACTACCAGAATTAGCACGAAATGCATCAGAATCCTTGTGCATCTCCAAAATATATCAAATTATAAGACATCAAGAGGATATTAAATCCAACTGTAAAAATGCATGGAGCTCAATCTGATAGACAAATTAGCACAACAAACAAAACTCAATTAATCCAAAATGGTAATAATAAAAGACTTTCTTACTTAAATCATCAAGAAAAACCAGACAAATAACGGTATCAACCATGGATTCAAACCATCAAATATAATCACAAGAATCATGATAATAACCAAATTCTAATACAGTCATTTAAGAACCAAATTGAAAAATCAACCAAGTCATTTACTAACAAACTAACTGAAAAGCCCAAAATGAAGCATTAAAACATAACCCTAACCAGGAAGAGCAGGCATGGCGCAAGACGCCACAGGCTTGGGGGACTTCTCGACCTCAACCAGGCACATACGACAATTGCCAGCTATAGAGAGCCGGCTATGGTAGCAAAAGCGAGGAATGTCGACACCGGCAATTTCACAGGCTTGCAAAACAGTCATCCCCTTGGGGATTTTGACAGGGTAGCCATCAACAAAGACCTCGATCGCATCATCAGGGTTGGGGAAGTGAACCCGGGCACCAGCGACAGGGGTTCGAGGAGGAAGATCTGGAGTGGGGTCAGGTGCTGCGGCTGCGGCGGAAGCTTCAGGGGACTGAAGCTCGGGCTTGGTGACGATGGTGCGGAGGAGGTTTCTACGGTTGGTGTGGAATCTGAGGACCCTGGAAGCTAATAGCCCTAGCCCCATGAGAAGAAGTGGGACAGTGTTGCAGATAGAAAATTGAAGAGGTCTCTATTGAGAAGATCTACAGAGAATAGATTAAGCCTTTGAGCTCCGAGAGTAAAGAAGAGACGGGAAATGAAATACAGGCGTGTGTCAGCATTACTCCCACAGTGATGGGGCTGTTGCGTGTCGGTTTTCGGTTGACCCGTCCCTTTTTTTTTTTGTGGATAAAGGGCTACTCGAGGCCCAATACTCTATTCTCTTTTGCTTATCGATTCTAATTTTTCACTAGGCCCGCGAAAATGAAACACTTGTTTCCCCACGGGCGTCAATAAAACGCTATGCACCATTTAGAGAGAGAGAGAGAGAGAGAGAGAGAGAGAGAGAAATTAGACTTGAAGGTTTTGGTTCAGTTTATTATACATCCAAGCCAACTCCACAGGATCAATTTTTCTTTTTTTCTTGATTACCCTACCGTCACTGCCCGTCGAGTTTCATGCCTGTTTTGTATTGTGTTTAAAGGTTGAAAATTATTTTTTAATAAAGGTATTATTTTAAATATTATTAAAAATAATAATTTTAAAAAAATTATTTTATAATTTTAATATTATTATAATTAAAATTTAAATTATTTTTAATATTTTCATACTAATATATTAAATAAATAAAATTTTTAATAATAATTTTAACCATAACACCAAATAGGCTTATCTTTCATCAATTTGCGCTGTCATGACCTTTGACTCCATCGTTCTACCGCTTATTCTTTAGGTGGCTCTTTGTTGATCATGTCACGACTAAATCGACTACTTCTTCCTAATCGTACTGATTGTATTAAAACTATCTTTGTTTTTAGCTTTAACTGTGATTTCATTTTCTCCCTTTCTACTTTTTACCCTTGTTTATTGAAATTTAATTTTCAAAAAAAATTAATAATTTATTACTTTTTCAAAAGATAAAACTAGCATAGGATTTTATTCTCAATTTTAAAAATTATATATAATATCAAAAATTAAAATTATTTTAAAAATTATGAAGTTTTGAGCTAACCTCTAATCCAAATTAAATAAATTAAAATTATAATAATTTTAACTACTTTTTAAAAAAGCTATCATTTTTTTTTTAACAAATATGGCATATATGGGTGTTTCGTTCGTCAAAATTACCGTTGAAGTGATGCTGTAACAGTAAAATGAAACTTACAACTTGACAGAACAAAACCTACTTATCTTAGTTAATGAATTATAATCTTGATTTATTCCATGAAATTGGAAATAAAAAAAAAAAAAAGGGCAAAACACTGGCACAGACTACATTGTAAATAAAAAGTAATTGACCCTTACTTACAATTGACAAATTATTAAAAGCACCAAAATTCCAATTTTTTTTTTTTTACAACAAGTCTATATTTTATTTTATATGGATCCATAAAAATCCATTTACACTGAAATATTCAATTAATTACTTATTTTTATCCCCATAATTAAATAATGGTATATATAATTACCGAATAGGTAAACTCTAATTTAGTCATAACATTTGAAAAAATCTATCACTTATACCTGTATTTTTCAAAACTAATTAATTTAATCATGAGATTTAATAAAATTTACAACTTAATTCTTTCGGTTCCAATTTTAATTAAATTACTATTAATTTTAATAAAAATAATTACAATACTCTTAACTTTGTTTTTAATCTCTAAATAATTTAATTTCATTGACAATTTATTTCCTCTTATAATTTTAAATCAAACAATTTAATCTTTAAAATTTAATTAAATTTCAATAAACTTATAAATTATTTCATATCATTAAAATTACGATTAATACCTCATTAAATTTAATAAAAATATTAAAATACTTTTAACTCTAATTTTAATATGAAAAAAGGTTTAATAACAATTAAAAGTGACAAATTACAGTTTTGTTACAAAACACATTTAGGATGGCCATAATGCAAGCGCAGAGTAAAGATTTTATTCAATTTTAAAAGTGACAAAATACAGTTTCATTTAATTGAATCAAATTACCATTTCAAGTGAAACTTCTGAAGGGGGGAAAAAAAAAGAGAAACATGAAGCATTGAATAAAATCTGTAAATTCGTAATTTGCAATTCAAGTATCAAGTTAGGAATTGAAAAGGAATTGTATTGAAATGATTAAAATATACATATTTAAAAAATCTGAAATTTATCTTATTCATGTTTTCTGCACAAATTGTCTTGCCAATAAAGATTGTTAAGGCCATAGATAAATGCATTCACCATATGAAAATATCGACTTCAATTACATTCGTTCTCAGCACCAACTGAAATGCAAGGATCATTTTAAGTAGTGCAGCGTCCTAGAAAGCACATAAAAATCATGGTATCTTAAATAATTCAAGCATTGTAATCATGATATTTAGCTCTAATCCTACCATTTCTGTAAGGTGAATTAAAAATCCAATCAAAATTAAAATTTGTCAATCCCGTTTCAAGGTCTTTGTTATGAAAGCTCTTGTAAATACTATTGCAAGGTAAGCCAAGATAGTGACGGCAATACCTCCCAACAAAACAAGATGATCAAAAGTGGCATCCTGAACTGTATATGCTCGAAGGCCAATTGCATCCCAATTGCTCTCTGTCCACACAGGGTCCACTATCCCCATGGGATCAGAGGAATTTGATGGCATAACATTCCACATTCCAGATTCATACTTCAATCGGGTAGAATATGCAGGGACATACCTGTAATGATACAGAAACATTAACTGTAAATTGCATTTTCATAATTACATGCTGAGAATAGAGAATCCCTGCTAATCATCTATCAGTTTCATCATGTTAGCCAATAAATATGCATCACTTAAGCCACGGCAAGCTAGCCTGTCTCTCCACTATGGACAAGGCATTGGCCTAAAAATTGGCTGTACAGCATGAAGACGATGCATACCACATAGACCACCTACAGGATTTGACCAGATGGAAGAAATAAAAAATGAATGATGGTACCTAAGCTATTCCCAGTGCAAGCGAGAGTTTGATATGCTGTAAAAAGGTTTACATGTTGCACTATATGCACTATGCAGAGCACCAGACTATCCAGTTGCCAGCCTTGATGGCAATTTTGAATAAGTCAATTTGGACACAAAAAATAAAAAATAAAAATAAAAATTGGACACAGAGCAGCAGACTAAGTTAATGTTATTAGATATTCACGGTACCTCTGCACTGCCATTCTAATTCACCAGCTCCTAGCTAGAACGTTACCTTGTAGTAGAAATAACACAGACCCCCTTTCCATTTGTTTCTGCCCTAATGCAGACTTCATCTTTGTTGCTGCAACCTTTTGAGCAATCAGAGCTAGTCTTCTCCATTGGAATAGCAGTTCTATCAGCCAAAAAGTTCCATATAAACCTGGAAACATCATCAATGTATCCAAGATATGGAGTTGATGAAGGTTCGCCAATGATAACACCAACATAATGACTAGGGCAAGAAGCAGTAGGTGATATATAGTTCTTCACCAGCTCACAAGTCAAACCCGGGTCACAGTCCAATAGACAACCCATCATTTCTTCAACTAGAGAGGCATTCACATTGATAGCACTTAGAGCTGAACTGCTTAAGTTTTTGCTGCCACTTGCAAGGATGTAAACGGCGCGAGCAACAAGAGAAGCGGCTGCCACTATAGCTGAAGAGTTTATGTTTGCTGCATTTAAGGTATCCCAGTAAAAATATGTAGCATGTACCACTGAATTTTTTTTTCTTTTTTCCAAAAGGAGGAAGCCATTGAAAACATAAATGAACTCACACATATCATCCAGGTGACTATGGTAGAACTTGTTGGCAAAAGCAGTATCAAAATCTTCCAATACAATCCCAGAGGTTGATGAGTTCTGCTGATAGAGAAAAAGAAATTATAATAGCAATATAGATTTCTATGATAACAACCACTCTCTCAAAGCAACAAAGTGGTTTTTCTTTTCTTTTTTTCTTTCTTTTTTTTTTCTTTGCAACAACTATTTACACAAAGGCCAAAGCAACGAAGGGAATTTTTCATTCTATCAAAATATAATGTAACTTTCATGTTGACAATTGCTTATGAATTTATTCCTCCCATTTTTTTTTTATTTTATAAACAACAAAAATGAACCCAAAGTCAGACACGCCCAGAAAAGATAAGAGAAAGAAATAACCAAAGAAAGAAACCTTCAGTTTTAACTAAAAAACATGTGTTTTAAACTACACAAATATATTTCTTCATCCCCTCAAATATCTCACTCTCTCTCCAAATGCCGCAACATGAGGCATAATTGCAGTGGGCTCCAGTCCTTACAACTTTCTAGCTCATGAAACTCCCCTTCCGATAACCAATAATTCATGCAGAGACTTTGGAATGAAGTTAATGACCATAGCTACCTTGCAACTCTACAATGCAATAGAGATGCCAGAGTATCTCCTCACTATTCCAGTAAATATAGCAATATTCATAATAACTTGTTTCCCTTTGCCTCACCTATAGTCCACGAAGAAAGAAATTTATGGCAGTGCCTTAACCTTCCAAATACACTTCCAAGGAATATTTTTGCCCACATTGCCTTGCAATCTCATATAATAAGAACTCAGATGATACCTAGTGTCCCTAATTCCCTAGCAACATTACAGAGAAATAGAAGACAGTCAAAATTATCCGCACTTTTCTCTGGCATATAACAATATGGTCTACTGTCTTCCCATGGTTCCCTCACATTAATACAACATCAATTCATAAAAACTTAATTGCTATTAACAGGATAGTCAACTGTGCCCTAATTCATGCAAATCAGAAATATGAGAAAGAATGCAATAATGACTTCAACTTACTGTCACTAACCTTTCTCAGAAATGCCATCAAAGATGATGGGGGTATCCCAGGATTTGTAGTGCTTGCCCTTGCAATCGCAACATTTTTGGATTCAAGTGAATCTTCAGCACGTTTGAAGGCATTCAATATTTCATTTGTGGCTGAAGAAACCTACATTAATGAACACTACGATTACACAAATCAGACATGCTAAGTAACAAAGCTAATCATCAATTCATCGCATAAGAGGTTCACACATACAAGACAATATAGTACAAAGTAAAGCATCTATTACTTTCCAATGTAACAGGGGGGAAAAAAGAAAAAAAACCCAACCATCCATGACATTTTAGGCAAAATAGAGCCAAAAAAAAAAAAAAACATGTAATTACAGGAAACAAGGGACTAATCTGAATTTCTAAAATAGGTAGTCCTAGAATTTTTTATGCCGTAAAAGACAAAATGAGAACACAAAAAAAAATCTGAAATTTAAATTTCAAATTTTAATCATCCAACAACCTAGGCTAAAGAGATCTAAGAAAACTCATATAAGTACACAAAATAAAACCTAACCTTTGTAACAAAGTCCAATACCCAAATATCCTAACTAATTAAAATGCTCAAATAATTATTTTCTTTTGTTTCCCCTAAAATATGTAGTACTAAAATCTCTAGTAGGTCAGTCCCACATTAGGAACAGATAAAAATGCTAATTTAGGAGTTTAAGGGGGGTAAATCCATGTTATTTGCATCTCTGACTATAAGATCCATGATATCATGATAAAAGAAAGTTCGAGCAAAACAAATCAATGAACATCATTCAAAAGATTTTGTTTCCCGTTAAATGCCCACATTTAGCATGCCAACTACACCACCTTGTCTTTCAACCAAGATTATGGATCTCAAAGAAGGAAATAAGGTAACCAAGTGCAAAGTTTCAAATCTAAATTGATCTCAACTCTCATCCATCATATTATTGATTCCTGGATGTAAATATTAACATATAGAATTTCAATATTTTTGCCACCAAGACTTGTAAAAGAGTTTTAGTCTACTTAACTTACTATTAAGTTGCAGTACTACTTGGATCATGAACTTGCCTGAAAAATTCCTCTTACCAAATTTGCTACAATTTTTAATCTTCCAACACTGTGTGAAGTTTCATGTAATCAGTTGATTAATAATATCAAATACAAATATTTGGAGCAGCAAATGTTGCTGCCACTGTCACCATCTAAAAATGCCAGCATATCCAAGTTTATTTACCAATATAAACTGTTGCAGAAAATTCTTCTACTGAGCAAAAGGAAAGAGGCAGGAGGGTTTATTCTAGAAGAGGACAAAAGGCTCTGGAGAGAGGACAGCAAAGCACCATTCTATTAGAGGGAATACCGGAAATCACATGAGTTGGCAACAAGGAGATGTTATATAGAAAATTGAATAGCTGAAATGACGACATGGATTTTGGCATTTTCTTCCAGCTAGTGGCTTGGGGGCAGTTTGCATGCTGCTGGGATGAGAGGAGGGATATTTCCATTTGTGTTCTTGAGAATATCTTGTAATCCACCTGGAATCCTTACGAAATTATTGAATAAAAGCTCTCTATTCCTTGCTGCTGCAAATTACACTGTTTGTTTCCTTGTTGCACAATTTTTCTGTGTTCTTTACTGTTTATTTACAAATTCTGTTCCTTTTACTCTATCACAAACACTGACACCTCTATCATTAACTCCATATTCTCTAAACAAGCTACAACATAGTTATATTCAATAAACACATCTAGCTATAGAGAGCAAAAGATGAAGAGGAATAAAAAAAGAAATACAAGAAATTGAATGCAAAAAGTAGAAGAGAAAATGTTTGCACCCCTGATGTGTGAGCGAAAAAGGTTTTATTCCCTCCAATGAAGCCTTTCCCAACAGATCCAATTTCTATGACCTATGCAGAATCATTTAGCACACAAGGGGTAAGCATCTTATGATATTAAACCATAGTTTAGAATGATTAAGCTACTAAAGAGTAATGAGTTGCACAAAACCAAAAATAAAAAAACTGGACCATCTGAATTTATCTTCTCTCAAAAATTGTGTTTTTACTAAACTGGACCATCTGAATTTATCTTCTCTCAAAAATTGTGTTTTTACTTTTTAGCAATCTTATTTCCTTGAACAAGTGCTCATTTTTGTGTGTATGTAAAAAGCTAAATAAAGTTAATCACAAAATGTTAGTTATACATTTTTTCAGGTGAGAACCACGATGAATACCATCTCAATTAGTGTGTCATTAAGGCCATTAACTGCATCTGACTGTAAATCAAGTTCAAGCAAAAATCTCCTGCTACCAAGATAGCCCCATGCCTCCCCAGTGAAAACTGAAAAGACAAGCTGCACCAACATTATGAAACTATCAGTAAACTATTCACTAAGGCACACCAGCAATAGAACAAACCACCAAAATAAACAATTCAGTAAATAAATAATAAGGCTGTCTAATGCACAAGATATACCGCAATATAAATAAACAAATATCATGTGCCCTAGGGAGGGGTCAAACATATGCAAACTTACTACTGCACCAAAACTTTTAGAGTACACCCCAAAATAAATAAATAAACGTTAACAAATAAAACTGAGAATATACAATTGCAAAAACATAAAATCAGAATGCACCTATATTACAATTCACCACTAAAAGACAAGAATTGATTTGCTGCTTCCATTGCAATTTTTTAACTGGGCTCTTTCATGGTATGGTTAATATGTACTAATAAGCTCATTGCAAACTGCAATGCATTGTAATTTAATAATCTCTCCAGTTTTATATTTGATTGGCTCAAAAGGGTATATGATTTTTCATAATCATATATAGGTGTATATTTTATTTTATCATGACATTACAGCCATTTCACACATTAGAAGCAATACATGTGGAGTTAACAAAGTTTCATCCACCTATGCTAATGACAAATTAACAGAATAAATATCAGTGCCAAATTCTTTTATAGGTAAGGGAGTTATTTGCCTATTTGTGTCATGAGGAAGGGCCACTTCCTTAAAATCTAAGGGAGCTAAATGGAGAAGGAAAAATCCAAATATCTTAATTTTCTCGGACTGACGACCATAATCCACCAGTTAAGCTACATCCAAAATTAATACAAGGATGACTCCAAACAACATAGTTGAATTCCAAATAAGGGAAAGAAATAACTAGTCCTCTTAACATAACAAAGAAAGAGGCAAAAAAGACAGTTAGTCAAGCAAGAGCACAGGCCTTTGAAACGTTATATGAGAAACTTGGAACTAAAGAAGGGGAAAAAGATATTTATAGATTAGCAAGGAGGAGAGAAAGGAAATGTCAAGATCTCAATCAAGTTAGGTGTATTAAGGATAAAGAAGGAAAAGTGTTGGTGAAAGATGAGGACATTAAAGAAAGATGAGGACATTAAAGAAAGATTGAGAAATTATTTTAATGATCTCTTTAATAATAGTCAAAATGGTAATAGCGTGACTACAGACTATAGAATAATAGAAAAGAATATGAATTATACTAGAAAAATTAGATCTTTAGAAGTAAAGGAAGCACTTAAGAGGATGAAAGTGGGTAAAGCCTGTGGACCCGATGAAATACCAATTGAAGTGTGGAAGTGTTTGGGAAATATGAGAGTAACATGGTTAATTAAATTATTTAATAAGATTCTAAACTCAAAGAAAATGCCTGATGAATAGAGAAGTATTTTAGTATCTATTTTTAAAAATAAGAGAGACATATAGAGTTGCTCAAACTATAGGGAAATTAAACTCATGAGCCATACTATGAAGTTGTGGGAGAGAATTGTGGAGCATCGACTACGTCATGATACTTCTATCTCTCTCAATCAATTTGGTTTTATGCCTGGTCGTTCAACTATGGAATCGATCTTTCTCATTAGAAGCTTGATGGAGAAATATAGAGATGTGAAGAAAGATCTACACATGGTTTTTATTGATTTAGAGAAAGCTTATGATAGTGTTCCAAGAGATGTCTTATGGAATGTGTTAGAACAAAAGAGAATATCTATTAAGTACATACAAGAGTTGAAAGATATGTATGAAGGAGCAACTACTATTGTGCGCACAGTGGGAGGGGACACAAAAGATTTTCTGATCTCAATTGGATTACACCAAGAACCAGCCATAAGCCCTTACCTTTTTACATTAGTTTTAGATGAATTGACGAAACATATACAAGAGAGTATTCCTTGGTGCATAATGTTTGCGGATGATATTGTTCTGATAGATGAGAAACGAGAAGGAGTCAATAGAAAGCTAGAGTTTTGGAGAAGTACTCTAGAGTCAAAAGGTTTTAAGTTAAGTAGAACAAAAACAGAATACATGCATTGCAAGTTCAGTGAAGGCCAAACTGGTGATAGGGAAGGAGTTAGTTTGAATGGAGTGATACTGTCCCAAAGTAATCACTTTAAATATCTAGGCTCAGTCCTTCAAATAGATGAGAGATGTGAGGAGGATGTTAGTCATAGGATTAAAGCCGGATGGTTGAAGTGGAGACGTGCCACGGGAGTTTTATGTGAACGCAAGATTCCCAATAAGTTGAAAGGAAAATTTTACCGTACAGCCACACCACCGACTATGTTATATGGTAGTGAGTGTTGGACACTGAAAGAGTCGTATGCGTCTAAGATAAGAGTTGCAGAGATGAGAATGTTAAGGTAGATGAGTAGCCATACTAAACTAGATAAAGTCCGTAATGAGAGTATTAGAGAAAATGTAAAAGTAGCTCAATTGAAGATAAGTTGAGAGAAGTTGGAGGTGGTTTGGTCATGTGAAACGTAGACATACGGAGACTCCAGTTAGACAAGTAAAGCACATTAGGTTAGAGGATAGAAAGAAAAAAAAGGGTAGACCTAAATTAACTTGGAGGAGAGTAGTACAACATAACCTAAAAACATTACACATTTCTGAGGATTTAATCCAAAATCGTTTAGAGTGGAGAAAGCGAATCCATATAGCCGACTCCAAATTTTTGGGATAAAAGCTTAGTTGAGTTGAGTTGAGTTGAGTTGTCTTTTAAATGGGACAAGCATAAGAAAAACAGCTAAAAAGCTCAAATGAATGGCAATCCATATGCTGACAGAAGCTCTAAGTAGAACAAGACCTTATACATAAGCAAATTGTCACAAATAACACATTGATTAAAGAGCATAAAACTCACACAAACCTGCTTACTAAGATCACCCAGACCATTCATATGAGAAAGTGAATCAACTGCTGCCAACAAGGAAATCAGTCCCTATAAAAGTTTCAAAAGAAAGTCAGTGTATTGATTTAAGACAGAATAAACATGATCAAGAACTAAAAAAAGGCTTTAAGAATGACTAAATATGCATCAAAAACCTTGAACTTACAGAAATAGGAGATTCTGCACCTAAACTTTTGTCACGGAAAAATGAAGCAGAATCCATAGATGCCGCAATTAATATAATGGGCTTGGATTGACTTGAGGATGAAATATTAATTGGCGGGAGTGATGACCAAACACTTCCTTTCACAATTAACATAGAAAATTAAAATTTAAGCTGCAATTTTGAAGTAAAAAAACTTAATCATCTCTACAACACAAAGTCAGGTTACACTGTTAGTGAACCACTGGCTCCAAAATACTGAATTTGTTTTTCCATCAAATAGTTCAACTCAGTTCACAAAAAAGCAAGTGACCAGCTCATGTAAAATCTTCAGCTGCAGGCTTGATGCGACTCATTAGCTAAACAAGCCTCCCAAGCTTGTAAAAAAATTTTACATCAAACACAAGCTTAGTTCCATTGAGCTTGTAGTCTTACAAACAGGCTGGCACCTGGCATATAACTCAGTTTGCTACTTACAGAGGGGAGATGATCCTTATAAGGACTACAGATTTTTTTAAAGTGGGATTTTTCCCTTAGGAATAGTATTAGAACCAAGCAACAGAATATAGTATCTTATACAAGCATACACAAGCTCCCGTGCATTATAAATTCATCAGATAATGATCCAAAATGAGGCTCAGCAGCTCAGCACTAAACAATATAATGATTTTGAAACCAACCGGTTCATTAACCGAAACACTAAACAGCAAAAAGAGAAAAGAAAATCCAACACAACCTACCTGTATCCACCTAAAGGAAGGCAAGTCTGTTCTCTTAAACAAGATTCTGAATTATGAGTCCCAGATTTTGTAGTCTTAAGGAAAAGCCAAACACATTAGAAATCAGTTCAAGTATATCAGCTAGTTCAAATATTTAACAAACAGTGAAGAAGTCAAGAAGATCATCGTCATGTACCTGCATCACCAAATCAAACTCAGCGACATCTGCTGTATAAGCATTCTTTTGTTTCTCATTCTTTGTGGCAACCTACATGAACATGTGATTTTATGAAATGTAAATTAGATCAACCTAGAAATCTGCTCCGGGGAAATAGATCAAACCATATCTGAAATAAAAAGGACACAGAGAAGGAGACTATAATTTTAGGACAAATTAGTTGTGAACCATTTTGTGTATCATTACAGACATAAAATATTCATTTTTGCAAAAAGCCAGGGTGTCTCAACTAATCAGGTGCAGGCAACAACCATGTTTCAATTTGAAAATCTTTTTCCTTGTATGCAGAATTTAAATGTTTCACCATCAACTAAAAACTTCTCCATCATTTAGCAAATTAGATGCTTTGGATATTTTTCTCAATCAAAGTATTCTCATTTTCATAAAAACAATAAAAAAAAAAAAAAACCAAAAAGGAGCTTACGTGTCAAAATACAACAGAAGATAATAATAATTTTGCAGACTATAGAAGCAATCTACTAATATGGTGAATTGGTACTTAACCAGTTCACGCAAAACAACCATAGGTGAGTAAGAGTTTACAAAGATCACACAATGTCCATCAAAAATAAAGTTCATCTTGCTTCTCAGTGTACAGAAATATTATCAAATGCAGAATAACCAATTTGTTCTTGCTAAAAATTATATGTTTTACCTCCTGCATGATCTGACTACTCTCCTCAGAGAGCAAAAATACAGGAAAATCATAAGCTTTCCACATAATACCAGATCCCTGCAAAAGAAATGGTGATGAAACTTTAGCAAGTTGAGCAGATATGAAAATTGCAACTCCCATGATCAATTGTTCACCAGGGTGGAATTCAATTCAGTGAGCACATTTTGCACAAAAATAAAACAAAATCAGTGCCCACCAAAGGGGCACTCATGGCATCAATAATCTTGTGTAATTATACACCAACTGGTTCACCTTTAATTACCCAATAAGGAAGATACTGTGAATGTTTAACTCTTTTTATCAATTAAATTAAATAGTTAAAATTTTCATGATAGTTTATCATTGCACAGAGATCAATAAAAGGAGCGTTCAGAAACCAGCTGTATAAATCAAGTATCAACATATAGAAAGAGGTTGGACAACAAGAAGCTGATTAAGATTTGACTGATAACTACAAACTCTCAGGAATTTGTTAACTAATTAAAAGTCATAACATACAATTGGGTTCCATTCATAGTTGAAGCTTTTATAAGGTGCAAATTCAACTTCTGGGAACTTTTGAGCTGGAGAGAACCCTGGAATAAAGAAAAAAGTCCACTGTTAGCACTAAGTAGCACCCAACAGTAATGTAGCCCACCATAGCTGTAAAAGAAAAGACTACCAATTAGCAGCAATCACCTGCTATTTTATTTTGCATGTTGTTCCTAGAATCAACTAAAACACCACCCACATTCTTGGCAAAACTTGAATCATTTGATATTCTGAAGCAGAAAGCCAGAAACAGATATCTGACATTATTACTATCAAAATAATTTTTGTCTTCAATGAATAATAAAACCCATAAACATACTAATCAATGTGAACCAAGAAAAAAACTAAGCATAAAAATATTAAAATAAAAGTAAAAATAACCAAAACCCCACAGGCAATACATAAACAAATAAATATAGGTATTTTCAACAAAATTCAGTACTCAGGTTATACATTTTAAAAGTAGCAATTATACAGAAAACCTCTACAAAAATAATGATATCTTAAGCCATGGTTTTATACTATACAAAGATAATTGCAGGTTTATAAGCAAAATATTCAAGACTCTGCCATAAACTCATGAACAAGTCCATATTGCATTCACAGTCACACTGTCTAATGAAACTATGAAAGTAAGCAAAATAATTTAACTATTCCATTAAGCTACTCATGTTGCAGCCAAGAAGATTCTATACTTTCCAGCTTATGATAGTGAAAAGACATTGAATTAGCTGCATAAGAAACCAGCCTTCTGTTCAGTCATTTTCATAACTTAGAGAAGATTAGTTATCAGAATAGTAATAATCAATTAGTTATTTTCATAAAATAAAAAAGACCATTGTGTCATTCTATACACATTTTGGGGCACATAAGATAGCTTTTGTTTAGTTCTAGTGTGCTCTTTTTCAGTAAGCAGTGATTGCTGATTTAAGTTATGTTCACACATTTCTAAATTTTGATCTGGCTTGCTATTTGCACTCTAAAAACCCAATATGCTTTGTGATTTTCCAGATTAGAAAAATTAAACTGCACATATAAAATCCACAAGACTTACCACTTTTATCATGTTGCTAGAACAATTAATCAAAAAGCTCAGCTTTGAAGAGAAGATGATATAGAAAAGAAAAACAAAAATGAACATGTTATTTTAGTAAAGAATTGATATACATGCCTGTCAAAAAGTTCTTGAATTTCATCTAATGATACCAAAACAGCAGATGAATGGGCCAGCTCAATTGCATTCTTGAATCTTATAAGAGGAGTGACAACCTTGTCTCGTCCAGGATCTAGGTACCAAAGGGAGAAGAATAGCACAGTAAATATGCATGCATAAAAAGATTAGATTTTATGAAATCTCCTGTGAGGTAAATCACTATGACAAAAGGATGCAAGCTTTTAAAGCATCTTACTGGCACAACCAATCTCTCCAGAAAGATTCAGTAGTCGTACACAAGGATATCCATCAATGAACCTGTACATAGACTTCTGGAGATCAGGAACAGACTGCACAGAGTTTGTCTGTTCTGAAATGCCCAAGCAACAAAGAAGGAAAAATCAATTTCCAACAGACAAATCAACAGCAAAATAGAAATAAAATGATAATTAAAAAAAAATCATATTTTTGTTCTTGGGATGATTAAATTGTCTAATCAATTTAAAAAAATATATATATATAAATACAAAGGATTTCTATAAAACAGTACATGCTTCCTAGCCCACATAGCCAAACCATTTATAATGGCCGCTCCTTTGCTATTTTCAAGCAAACATGCAAAGTCACAATAATGCCAATAAACAATTTCAAGTCCTAGCTAGCACGACGCGAATTAACTGATAAATAGCAAAGCACTCCTCAACTCTGCACAGACGTGCAATACACATCCAAGCATTATAGAAGAAACTAAATATATCAATCATAATAAGGGATTCATATCAAGAAATGAATGTTTCAAATGAAGCCGAAAGCGTGCAAGCGAACCGATTATGAAGATTAAAAAAAAAAAAAAAAAAAGAGGTGGAAAAGAACTCACCAGAGAAAGAAAGTCGACAATGAAAATTGAAGAGCAAAAGATTAATATAAAGAGAAATTAGCTTCGTGGCCATGGCTGAGTGTAATTGATGATTTTTGGTGAAAAATTAGAAACCCTAAGCCATGGCCACACTCAAAATAGAGCTAAGAAACACTCTCTCCTGTTTTTCGGTAATATTGGAGTATTTGGCACGGTTAACTACAGAATCAAATCCCATTTTCTTTTTGGTCTTCGCCAAATGCGAATCGGGTAGGATCGGGCGGGTGGCATTTGGATCCATCTTTTCTACCCCAGGTTTTGTGCCAACAATTTCTATGATTATTTTTATAAATTCATATAGTAAGACATTATACTAAATTAATTACAACAAATAAAATTAATTCTATTTTTAATAATGAAAATATAATCGCTATTATTAATTTAAGATAATATTTTATTATATTATTTATAAAAAATATACAGTTATATTTTATAATAAAAAATTTTTCATTAGCATAATAAATTTGCCATAAAATAATTATTTTTTGAAAAAATGCATTACTTTATGTTAAAATTATGAGATAAATTATATAAATTTTAAAATTTTAAATTTTTTAAAATAAAATGATTTTATTTTTATTTTAAATTAATTATCCATGGAAACTATCAATTAATAGAAGATATTAATGTCATTTTTTTCAAAAAAAACATGTAACAAGTATTAACTAATTTTTTAAAAAAGAAAGTGACTTTTTTATGTGAAAAAATATATATATGATTTTTTATTTTATTTTATTTGAAAATATTTAAAATGGATAGCATTTGAAATTATGCTGAATTCACTATTCAATCTATTTTATAAAAAAAAAATCAAATTAAACTGTTTATATATTATAATTTTATTTAATAATTTGATGTTTTTGTCATTTTAACGATTGCTTTTAGTATAAGCTAAAATTTTAACCAAAAAAAAAAATCAAATATTATCAACGTCAGACATTATGTCCTCTTGTTGCGTCGCGACATGGCAAATTGGCAATTGTGTCGTGGAGCCTCTTCTTCGCTTACTTGACTTTCCTGGTGGGTAAAATTTTGTTTACTATCATATATTCTTTGTGAATGTTTATAGGTCTTATATTTCTAAATTGAAAAAAAGCCTCTTATGTTCTTCGGCTAAACAAGTTCACAATTAAATTTTAGATTAAATAAATTTATATACTTTTTAATAAAATAAAATAAGCTTATGCTTAATAGAATATATTTTTTTAAATTTTAAATATTAAAATTATTTATTATTTTAATTATAATAAAATTTAAAAATTTGAAAAAATATCAACAACATTTGTTTTGTATTAAAACAGTAGTATTTTATTATTTGGCTTTAATTAGAAAATATAAGAGTTTATTTAATCTAAATTTTAATTTTAAACTTATTTAATCTTTAATTAAAAATATATAAATTTATTAATTTTTTTAATTAAAAAAAATAATTTATTTTATAAGTGATTGATGCAATATTTTTTGATGTATCTATAACTTGTCATTTAAGGCCCATCTCCACTCGTAATGAAAATTTTCCATCCCCGCTGGCATTCCAGAGGGCTGATAGGTTATAAAATTGTGTGGGACTATCATATCAAAAAAAAAAAAAATAAAAAAAAAAAAAAAAAATAAAAATATAATTATATATTTATTAAGTAAAAAATAAATGTAAATTAATTTTATATTTTTTTTTTTTTATTTTTTTTTTTTTTTTTTTTATTTTTATTTTTTTTTTTTAATATATTTTAATATATATAAAAAAAAAAAAATAAATTATACTTTGAATTTATTTATAAATAAATTCTACGTTTTGAATTTTCGTGTGCCAAAACGGAGTGTACAAGTTTTGCAGAATAAGGGCAACTAATTATTTTTTTTGTTCAAATGCAATGGGCTATGACTGAACCAAATGAATAGTAATATATATGGTTTTTTTTATTTATAAAACCAATTAGCCCAAAATCAAATACCGGTTGAATGGAATTAATTAAAAATTAAGTGGACCGCCATATTAGGTCCTCCAAGGGAAGTGGGCTTAAATTAATTAAAACAGCGTGGTATGTGACACTGCAGATTCCCAATTTGGGATGAACTTGTGGTTTAGGATTTATTCCTTTTCTGTTAACCTCATCCTTCTGTAAATTAATCCAATAGTGGCACGGCCATGCCCGATGTTTTTGTTTTAGGAAGCCGGCCAATAAAATTTTAATTTAAATTTGAATTTTTTTTAATCCACATCTGTAATACAATGAGAACTTTTTAGCAATATAATGAATTCGGGTATTGGCCACTCTGCTGTATAAAATCAATGGATTTAAAAACAAACATAAGTGAAAAACCATGATATTATGATTTAAAAAATAAAAAATAAAAAACAGCTATGGATATCTTGATTCTTCCACGCAACGCCTTCGCATGGACACATCAAAATCAGTGAATTGCTCAATTAAAAAATAAAGTGTTTTTATTAACATTATTGATGTTATCTATGAATATTGAATATTTAATTATATTACTTAAAAAATAAAAATATCGAATAATTTATATCAAATATTCTCGTTAATAAGTATTTTTTTTTATTTTGTATTATTTAATATGATATATAAAAATTAATTATAATATATATTACTACTCTTTATTATAATAAAAAGAACTAGGATTTTTTTATCCACATTGCTCAATAGGCAGCTACGCGTGTAAGCAAGACAAGGGCAAGGGTAAGGGGAAACTTATGATAAGTTATAGTATTTATTAAATTGGAAATTAGCGGAGTAATACATGACGATAGGTTGGCTGCTGAGATTAATCCTTATCATTTAGTATATAAGTCAACCTAAACCTTACGTCCAAACGGCCACAATCTAACTTATTATATACACACAGCTAATCCATCAGCCGTCATCTCATTACTTGGCTACATTATTCAATACAAAGTGTTCTCTTATTAATGTAGATTTCACGGTCCATGTTTTCCGGTGGTTTGATTTTATGCATTTATATGTAATAATTTATTATGCCACCATAAAAATTAATTATACAATATTATTTTATTTTAACCTTCCATATATAGATGATTTTCCTTGTAAGTCGGAATTTCCCTATGTAGATATAATGATATAATATTAACATTAATAGTAAGTAATTAAATTATTATTTTTTTTAAATAACAGATTAGTTGGAATTTAAATTTGTAGAATAAATGATATATTTTTAATTACAAAATTAAGTCATGGCAGAAAATAATTAAATTATAAGTTACATGAATATTAACATGAATTAACCTCTTTTAAAAAAAAAAAAAGAATTAAGCATTCAGATTTTATTATCTTTGTATAGTTATAATCTAGCGATCTCCACGTGACCTGTTATTTATTTATTAATTAATTAAATTGAGGCACGTACGTTATTTGACAATTTATTTTTTTAAAATCATCAGTGGCTAGCAAACTCTATATATAGAGACGTCATAAGCCAAAGCCATATCAATCGTCGTCAACAGCTCTGGCACCCAAGTTTCTCTTTCTTTTCAACGGCAATCGTCAATATCTTTACTCTCATTTTTTTCTCGTGATTCTTTCATTAAGGAATCAGACTAAAACATTTGCTGTCTCTCTTTCTTTCCCATAAAGTATTTATCTTACGGTTACCCTTCTCATCAACTTGCGGCTTTCTTTCTCTTCTCAGTTTTAATTTGACGGATTCGATTTCCTTGGAACTCTCTCGTTACTGCAACACTTTAATCTATTTAAATCTTTCATGGATATGTACAAGTAATAATCGGCATTGAGAATTGGAGCTGATGAAATAATATGGTGGGTGATAGAGAGAAGAATATCAGGAACAAGGAGGATGATAAGCAGGAGGAGGAAAGAGTATATGAGATTGAGGATGTGAGGGATGGAATAAACTCGTCGCAGGGAAGCAGATTCAATTTGATAGAGAACGAGTTAGGGCTTGAGTCAGGGACTCGCCGAAAGTTTAGTCGTCAGTCAGTCATCAACGGTGTTCGTTACGTCTCAAAGGGTGTCTTTATCCATCCCGAAAACAGGTAATTAATTTTTTATTTTAAATTTTTAGAATTAGAAGAGGTTAAATTACTATTTGTGACTCCAGAATTATTGGGATAAATTTAGGTTTTTCTTTAAAAAAAATATATTTTTGGTCGATGAATCTTAGATTGTGATGAGGTTCAGGGGCAACCGTGTTTCCCGCCATATGATTACAAGTGGCGGAGTTTTACTGGTTGGATTATTAAAGTCACTGCTTGGACTTTCTGAACATCCAACGGTTCAGAATTGTCCAGTTTTATATAGCTCGATTTGAGCGTATCAAAATTAATATTAGATGAGAGTAAGAACTAGTGGTTTGTGCACATGGGTTTTGAAAATTAATTTCTTAACAAAGTTAATTTGAACATGTGTAATTAAAAATAAAAAATATATATATGGTATAGCCGTTTCCAATTAGGCCTTGAAGATCAGTTTGCTATTTTTTTATAAAAAATTCCTTTAATCAACAAATATCCATTAATATCCAAAAAAAAAAATGATAAAATGAGAGAAATAAGAAAAACAAGAATACTTCTATTACTGAAAAACTAGATTTGAATTTATTAAAAGAAAGTAAAAAATGAAAAATAAGATAAGTGCTATTGCTAAATTATAACAACAAATAAAGTTAGTGTCTGTTTGACATTTAATTTGAATGAATCAAATTGCTTTTCTGAATATAAGTATTATTTTAGATGTTATTAAAAAAAAATTTGAAAAAAATTATTTTATTATCTTAGTATTCTTAGAAGTATAATTAAAAATTATCAAATTTACTTTAAATTATTTTTAATACTATTTAACTAGTATATTTAAAAAAATAATTTTAATAGTAATATAAAACAGTCACTTAGAAGGTTTACATAAAACAAAACAAAAAAAAGAAAATTAGGGATCGATCCAGGATTGGACCACAAGATCTTTCTCTTTTAATTTTAATTTAATTGAATAATTAAAAATTCCTTTAATTTAAAAAAAAAATTTGGTAGACAATAAATTAAATTAGATTAGACTAACTGATTTCAATTTTATTTAAAAATAATTATATTTTAATTATAAATTTATGTATCGAGCTTAGTACACAAACATTTATGTTATTTTATCATTATAATGTAACTACAGTGAGAGCTAAATGAAGATTATAATTTTAAGTCAATAGTTTAGTGGTTGAATTTGTTTTTTTTTTATAATACTAATAATGTTATAATTTTTCCATATTTTAAAAATGAGATGACAAATTCGTTTAGTTGTGTTTTCTAGAGATTGAGATTTTGTGAATTTTCTGCAAAGTTATCAAATTCTTTTTTTTTTTTTTTTAATTGATGGCAACTCGCTGCACACCATCTGCTCATGTTTCATTTGATCGCGCTATGCCACCTGTTTGGTGCCCACCTTTGTTTCCTTTTCCTTACAACTGCCACCAAAATTGTTTTTGTTCAGATGAGATCAACATGTGGCCACACATGTCCGATTGTGTGCCTGGGCATCAGTCAGCTCTTCTCTTTTTTATATACATTTTTTCCAATTTTTTATTTGAGGAAATAGATGTGATCTAATAAAAGCTGAGTCAACCTTAATTGGTTATAAGTAAATCTTGAATTGTATGACGTTGCATAAGGTCTTGGATTATGAAATAGATGTGAGATCCTTTCTCATTTATTAGAGTTGTTTTGGAGAGGTTGACGATTAATTATAAGCCATTAAGGAACTAATTTCATTTGTACAAAAACAAAAGTTCTTATGGTAAAAACTTACTTGAGAGAGACCTCAGCTCTTCTTATGTGTCCAAATTCATTAATAATAAAGAAAATTATCTTCCTTTATTGTGTAAATTATGTATTAGCCAAATGACAAACAATAGCACTTTAAATGTTGCTGAATTAACAGTGATGGTGTTTATTAACAATTAGTCTTTCAAGCATTTCCAAGGTGTTGAATTCGAGTTCTTACTTCTTATTATTAAAATGGGTTTGAATTTGAATTCCTCCTTGTCATTAGCTGGCGTTAGTAACTCCTTGCTAAATGATGCAGATGGTATAGGGCGTGGACGAAGCTCATACTGATATGGGCAATCTACTCATCCTTTTTTACACCCATGGAGTTTGGGTTCTTCAGGGGATTACCTGAGAACCTTTTCATACTAGATATCCTTGGACAGCTTGCTTTCCTTTTGGATATAATTCTACAGTTCTTCGTTGCCTACAGAGACAGTCAGACATATCGTATGATCTACAAGCGCACCCCTATTGCTCTTCGGTAAATTTTGTTTTCCTCCAGTGTTCTTCTATGCATTATAATTTTTTCTTCAGGTTTTTTTTTTGTTAAATTTTATAATCTTATATGATATGATTGGTTTGTTTCATGCATAATTCATACTCATTATTGCAAATTTTTAATTATATAGCTTGAGCATTTCCAGTAGTAGGGACCATGAGCGTGAGAGAAAGTGAGTTTGCACCTATTGCATTTTAGTACACACACATAATAAGGCCAAACCTTTCTTTGGGCCACACGTAGCACCTTTTAAGGAGATTATTACTCCTTAAAATGACTACGTGATATCTGTAAAAAAGTTGACAAATGAGTTTTAAAAATATTACTATATTAATAATTTATTTTTTTAGTCATAATTAATTTATAATCTAATTAATAAAAAATTACTATTATACTAATATTAGTTATCATCGATTCTTATAATTGTAATTATATAAAAGATTAATAATTATTTTTATTATAATTGTATTATTGCACTAAAAGAATTTTTTTTAATCAATTTTATTTTCTGCACATTTTTTTATGGAGCTACGTTGGGTGATTATATAAAATGTTACAATAGTATTAATGAAATATGGTAATACTCGTAATTAATATTCATATTATGTCTATGATTTATATATGGAGACCTTCACTTATTTTTATTCAGTATTTACAAAGTGCTAGTAAGGTAGAGCACAAAATCATGTCATACATGAGATTAAAATGTAACTAATGAATTAAATATATTTATTAAGTAAAGTAAATAATTCTTAACCATTTCTATTTTAAATTTGAATAAATATTAATTATATTTATTATTAAATTATAATTTACATAAAATTATGTAATTATACATTAAATTTTTAGTTATTTATGGTATATTATGGCGCTTTTTCCTACAAAGAAAATTTGTTTAAATTTTTTCTCAATTTTTTTTAATTTTTTTAAAAAATTTTTGTAAAAAAAAAATGATCCAACCAACTGGATCTGTAAAATTTAAATTATTTTTTAAATAAAGTAATTTTACTATATTTTGAAAAACGTAACAATATAAACTATTATTAATTTACATGACAAAAAGAATCAGATAAATTATTTTTAATTAATTACACTAAAATTAATTAAACTAAAATATATGAAAAAATATTTAAATTAAATTAATTAAGAAAAATTTAAATAAAAATTAATTTAATAATAATAATAATAAATTATCGTTATTTATAAGATTAAATTAATTAAAAATAAATTTTAAATTATAATTAATACAACTCAACTCAACTAAGCCTTTATCCCAAAAATTTGATTTTGGGTTGAATTCTCAGAAATGTATAATACTTCTAAGTTATGTTGTACTACTCTCCTCCAAGTCAATTTAATATATTAATTATAATAATATTAAATTATAATTAATATATTAAATTAAAAAATTAAAATTATATATCATCATCACGCATAGCACTAAATGAAGCTGAGATATCCCAACCTTTGATTGTCCAGTTTCCATGAACCAAGCATAGGATGGATGGTGTACTAATCAATTTCATTGGGAAGATGGCGAGGATGAAAGAAGGATATGTTTGGATACATGGAAAAGGGAGAGGAAAGAAAATAAATGATGGAAAATAAAGTGAGATTGTCACTTTTTTTATATTTAGAAATGGAAGAAAATATTGAGAGGAAGGAAAATAATGTTTATTTTACGTTTATTATTTTCTCTCCAATTTGGAGAGAAAATAAACTAACCAAGAGAAAAAAAATGTACTTGATTAAGAAAATAACCTATATAACCTTGTTTCTTATTTTAACTTTTAAATAATTTATAAAATTAAGAGTAAAATAATAAATTAAAAAAAATAAGACTATTTTCTTTCATCTCTTATCTCTTCTCAAACAAGGGAAAATAAGTTTTATTTTCTTTTTCTTTATTATTTTTCTTTCATTTTCAAACAAAAATGAAAGAAAATAAAGAATAATAACAATAATAATAATAATAATAATAATAATAATAATAATAATACATCATGTCTTGAACTTCTTTGTTTCCCAACATATCTTTCTCAAACTCTGCTTGCTCAACTTCTTCTTCTTCTAGAAGAGGTTCTTCAACAACGTGTTTTTAGAACTGATTTTCAACATATAAATGCTCAACAATCAAATTTTAGAATGATTTCGGCTCAAGTTATTCAATTTCATGTTTAAGTTGATTTTCAAATTCTTATTCTTGTTCATCTTTAATTTCAAATTGCTATTCTTGTTTTTCATCTTTGAGTTCTTTGATTACTGAGGACAAGTTCTGCACTTTGGATTATTCTCTCTCTTGACTTCCTACTTTTAGGTCAACTTTCCGGAGTCAAATTCTTTTCGATAAGGAGATGATGTAGGGAATTTTAGAGATTTTAGGATTAATTATTTAGGAAAAATATGGAAAATAATAGTTTATTTTATTTAATTTGTAATTCTCAATTAGAGTTGAAATTAAAGTTCCTAATCATAATGTAATTAGGGTTATAAAACTCTATAAATAAGGTTTAGAATTTCTAAATATTTAAAGATTTTATTATGATTATTTATTATTGATTTTGAGAAAATAAATTAAAATTAGTTTCTCTTCAATTTAAGAATTTGTATCTTATTCCAAATCCCCAATATGTATTGATTCTACATCCCTTATGTCGTGTATCCATTCATATTTTCTATTGGAATGTTTTTCTGAAGCCTATTAAATTTCAGTGTAAATAGTATGTATATAAATTCGAGTTCTAATGAATTATACATTTGCTTTCTTTAAGACTGTCTACGTTCGTTATTTATGAGGTTAATTGGCCACTGATTTTCGTTCTCTTACTGCAGGTACTTGAAATCACATTTTTTCATTGATTTACTTGGTTGCATGCCTTGGGACATTATCTACAAGGTATTCATTTATTTCTCTGGTAATTTTGACAATTCAATACCATTTCTTTCTCTCAAAATTTTAGGGAGTCTTCATTGTCGTGGACATTTGTTTCCTAAATTTATTTATTTCTGGTAAACATCTCTAAATATTTTTTATTATTACCTATTTCAATCTGTCCAATTTTTATTGGCGCAAGAATGGACATCACCTTTCCTCTTTATTCATTAGAATTATGCCTGGTTAGATCAGGTTTGTCTATACAGTGTTGCATGTATACATGCGTCTTTATCATTTCCCTCCTTTCACTCCACAAAGAATGAGGTCCAACTAGAAGGATATTGATATTACTTATGCAGCTCGTGATACGATGATGTCTTTATTGTCTGCGGTGTACATTTACCTCCAAACTTGTTTCAACACGTGATGAGAAACCCCTTTTTCTTGTTAATGCCTATCTCATTTCAATGCAGATGTTTCTTGAATGGTATCCGTTGAACGGACATCGCAATTGTGTTTGGTTGTGTGGCTTAGAGTTTGTCCATGTATATAGTTTTATCATTTCCTGCTGATAATCCCTTTGGGAAGGGTCAGAGGCAAATGGAAATATTTTTGCGCGTAGAATGAAAACTAGAATTTCACAATTTTTTTTTGGCTCGAAATAGTGGAGCAAAGCTCAAACAAAGATCACAATATCGTCAATATCTAAAAGGTGTCATATTGCTCATGCTTCCTACATTTGACCGTCACAATGCTCATTCTCATATATTGAATGCTGAAGTTCTAAATGTTTTTATACAGGCTTGTGGACATAAAGAAGAAGTGAGGTATCTTTTATGGATTAGGCTAGGTCGGGTGCGCAAAGTAACTAATTTTTTCCAAAAGATGGAGAAAGATATACGAATCAACTACCTGTTTACAAGAATTGTAAAACTTACGGCTGTAGAACTCTACTGCACACACACGGCAGCCTGCATTTTTTACTATTTGGCTACCACCCTGCCATCCTCTGAAGAGGGTTACACATGGATTGGAAGCTTAAAGATGGGTGACTACAGTTATTCACACTTCAGGGAGATTGATATCTGGAAGCGATATGTTACGTCTTTATATTTTGCTGTTGTCACTATGGCTACTGTTGGTAAGTTCCCTTTTGTTCGCTACATGGTACCTACCCAACCTAAAAAAGTGTTGTTTTCTGATATGCACTTCCCTTGTTTATCCGCGAGCATAGTTTGACTTCAAAAAATTGCAAAATAGCTAGAAGGGTCCAAAATTGTTATTATTCGCTATCCTAATCGGAAAACTAAATAAATGGCTCTGATTCAGAGAAGTTTTAGCTAGATCTACTGGACCAGAAGAATATCACAAACATATATTGCAATTAGAATTTTACTTATCAGTGTGAATTTCTTTTATAGTCTAGCAAGGGCTGAATTTTAAATTGCTGCTGTTACTTCTAGAACAGATTTCTATTCTAGCGTTGATTCTAGCCATCAGACCTTTTTTATTATCTGTTAAAAATTTGACAGTCTAGCTTATATTAGAAATTCGTCCATGGCTATATATTGAAGATACTTAAAGTTGCATTGAATTTGTAGGTACAACCAATGAAATTGAAGTCTCTTCTCAAAGAGATAATTGGGTGAATTGGTGGCTAGTTTGGAAATCTTTAGATTTATATATAACAGATCGGCGGCTTAGTTGCCATAATAAAAATGGAGTTTTCTTTTCTGTTCTAATTTTGCTTGTGCTATTCTCCTCCTCTGGATCTTGGATCTGCCACAACACAAAGAATACCAAGTGGTTGCTTTTATTATCTGTTAAAAATTTGACAGTCTAGCTTATATTAGTCTTGTATCAGATGGGACTTGAAATCCGAATTGCTTAGGAGTTCTAAGGATGCTAAAACTGTGATCTCGAAGGACATCTCAGGATTCTTATATTTGCTTGTTAATTCAAATAATTAAGGTGAGTGTCCATCCGTTCGAGTTACATGTAATAGCTCAGACCCTAACTGAGTATCTTATTTCTTGGACCCTAACCGAGTATCATATTTTTTAGTCTGTTACTCCATACTCGTTTCTGAGTATTATTTTTGGAGGATGTGATTGTGATGATACCTTAGGTTTTCTATGATGAGAATGGCATTTTATGTTTTGAATTATGTAAGGCCCATCTTCTCCAATAAAGAAATCGACTTATTGAGGCAAGGCTGTTTCAACCTCAAGATTAATTATAATGCTATCCATGGCAATTCCTTGTTGCTTGATTTTTAAATGCTTTCATATATTTTTAGGCTTTATTTTCATTAGAAAATGCAGAATTTTTGTTATTATGTTGGCTGCATTTAAAATAATTCTCATTTTTATTTGAAGAATCTTTCTTATTGCACATTTCTATTTGTCGAAGTCTTTTGAATGCTAATGAGTGCTCTCTTTATGTTTCAGGGTATGGAGATATACATGCTGTCAATCTGAGGGAAATGATATTTGTAATGGTATATGTGTCCTTTGATATGGTTCTTGGTGCTTATCTGATTGGTAATATGACAGCCCTAATTGTAAAAGGATCAAAGACAGAAAAGTTCAGGGATAAAATGACAGATCTTATCAAATATATGAACAGAAATAAACTTGGAAGGGACATCCGTAACCAGATCAAAGGCCATTTGCGCTTACAGTATGAGAGTAGCTACACTGAAGCTTCTGTTCTTCAGGATATTCCTATCTCTATTCGTGCTAAGGTAAAATGCAGAACTGAAGGAAGGATCTTGCTTTTCTTTTTTTCAAACTTCTCTAATGCCAAATAAGCATTTTGGAATAGTAGAATAAAGTATCTCCTGAGTGAGCAATTTAGCCTAAGCCCGCCGCGACTGCTTATTTGGATACAGCATCCCTTACATGAGCCCGTTATAGACCAGAACTGGATCATAATTTGCGGCTTCCCTGAACCCCTGAAAAGAGAGAGAGAGAGAGAGAGATGAGATTTCAATCATGTGATGGGTTCTCCTAAAATCTTCTAATACGTCAGGAAGCACCAATGAATTTAATAAACCAATGTATGACACCGTCGATAAACCCTAAAATTTTACAAAAATCTTAATCCTAATGCAGAGTCATGAAACTAACTTTACAATTAACTTGTCTAAAGTGTCTTCAATCCTCAAACAGCCCGGTTGCTCAAGAAAGAAACTGTCAAAATTTTAAAATGTATCTTCAAAAAGAGGGCAGAAGGTTCCAAGCGGAAGAAAGGTTTGGATGTTTTGGTAAAATAAACTTATCCCTCATTAGTATAGATCCCACAAAGGGGAACGAGAATACAATCCCATCTGCACTTAATAAAGACAATTCCTGTCTCTCAGATTAATTATCATTTTCAACATCTCTGTGTGCCTACGGATTTTGAATTCCTTAGATATTATAATTTGACATATTTAATTCTTGTTCGAGGTGTATAGGAAATTCAGCCTTATCATTATATATTGCCCCTTTTGCAGATTTCCCAATCTCTATACATGCCATATATTGAAGAAGTTCCATTGTTCAAAGGATGCTCCGGGGAATTTATTAATCAGATTGTAAGTCTCTTGTGCCATTGCGTTTGACAGATGATAAGTAAAATCGAAGTGAAGGTCCAATGGGTAGGAATTATAGAAAAGTGAAGCTCTATTGCTTCACCTGGTTTAAATCAAGTATGAGTTTCATTGGCATTGCCATAATGCCACTAAAAGTTAGGATATCACAAGAAAACCCAATGTTGTAACAACTATTGGGGTTTCTTGTACTTATTTTTGAATCCTGTGACCTTTTATACAATGTTGCATGGAGATGGGAAGAGGAGGTGGATCTGACTCAAGTGTTCTTGAAAAATGGGTAAATGAACATTGCAAGAAGTCTGTGTTAAATTCATTTTATCAATGTCGAGCCTACGACTCCGACAAAGATAGGCTAAAGGGTAGTAATAATAATCAGCTCATGAGAAATTACTAAATTTTTATGTGTAACCAGTGCGCATCGGATGCATTTTAGAATTTGCCATAGATCGTGGTTTGTAAAGTGGGTCTCAATCAAAATTATGTTGCCTGGGTTATGTGAAATTTAACCGTTCTTATCTGTCCAATGAGACATCCTCTGATGACTCCAAGTTGTGGGTACTGTTTTCCTCTTGAGTCAATCCATGTCTTTATGAATCTTCCTCTTGTTCTTTTAATGCTTTCTACTCGTAACAAAGTCACTTTTTCAGTACTGATGCATTCCTAGGTCTACCATTTTTAATCAATCCCACTCTGTTATTAAATGGTACACCTTCTAGCTTTATCTGGATAGTTTGTTCCATATTCTATGCTTTCTTGCATGGTACGCTATCCATTGGGGCATCCTCATCCTTGTTACACTCATCTTCATTTTTTTTTCAATGTTGCAGGTTATTAGGCTCCATGAGGAGTTTTTTCTCCCAGGAGAAGTAATCATGGAGCAGGGAAACGTTGTAGATCAACTTTATTTTGTCTGTCATGGCGTACTGGTACAATTCCATTTGCTACTCTCAATTTGTTCCAGTATCTAATAAAATTGATGTAATGTTTATGTTCTCCATACTTTTCATAAATTTTTGCACACTGCTCATGTATCTTTTACCATGGATAACACTATGTTAAAAGGCTAAAACAATGATCTCTTTCACAACAATTCCGCTTGTCATTGAATTATCACACACACACATTTTTCTATGCATGCAGGTATTCAGTACTTAATTGCCATTTTTCAATACGGTATTTGCTAGATTGTATTTCCAAGCTATGCTAGTGAGTGAGAATGCTATACCTGTGTAATTTTACGTCTTATGATGTGGTCGTTAGATATCTCTCAAAACAATTTGTGAATAGATAAACTCCATTTGGTTCCTGGTTATATGAATTGTTTCATTTCGAGCAGTTCCTGTAGAGAATAGATCTTGATGTTTTCAATATGCAGATTTATCTAAGCCATTTTCCTCTTCTGGGTGCAGGAGGTGGTCGGAATGGGGGAAGATGGGTCAGAAGAGATTGTCTCGCTTCTACAACCTAACAGCTCATTTGGAGAAATTTCCATTCTTTGCAATATTCCTCAGCCGTATACTATTCGTGTTTGTGAATTATGCCGGCTTCTACGGCTTGACAAACAATCTTTCTCAAATATACTTGAGATATACTTTTATGATGGACGTAGAATCTTGAACAACATTTTAGAGGTAATTGAGCTCTGGTTATGTACAATTTGGTCCAACTTATCTCCCTGCTTTTTTTTTTTCCTTCAACCATACCATCATGCATGTATGTCAGAATAATTTGCATGGCCAATCTACAATATATATTTTTTTAATCTAGTTTAGATATGTACTTGACAAATTGGGATTTATATATGCTATTCAAGATGTCTAAAACTAGAAAAACTGACAGGGAAAAGAATGCAGTCTTCGGGACAAGCAACTAGAATCAGACATTTCATTTCACATTGGAAAGCAAGAAGCTGAACTCGCTTTCAGGGTGAATAGCGCAGCTTATCATGGAGATCTTTATGAGCTAAAGGGTTTTGTGCGAGCAGGAGCTGATCTGAATAAAACAGATTATGATGGGAGATCACCCTTGGTATGATGTGCTGATGGATTATACACATATATACATCTATAAATTTATATTAATCAATGTCTACCTTTTCCATTTTCTTTTTCCCTGTGATTTCAATTTGTCTTGGAAAATCTATCTAATGGTGAACTAAAGAAACTCATTTAACATGCTTCTTCTAATGCATATTATTGCCTTGATATGGTGTAGAGTTAACTAGAAAACAGCCATCTTCGCACTCTTTGCTTTGATGGGGACAATAACACTCTTCACTTTACCCTAAAGCATTATGTCTGATATGGATACTTGGACGTGGTTATGACTCTTTGACACTTTAATGTTTAAATCAGTGGAACAATCTATAAAATTTTGGAAAATGAGCATCCCAACAACTGGATGAACTTGTTCCCAGGTAACATATATTTTCAGAACTGGACTTCAGTTATAGTGTTATGACTATATAATTATTGTTTCATGTCCAGAACATATGGGCTAAATCGTGTCTTGATGTTATTAATTCTGTTCACATTGGAAAATTCTGCAATACTGTTTTTTGCTTATAACTTACTCTCTGTTGCCATATCTTCTTTTGCATTTATCTTAGTTTGTCCATAGTTGGGAAATTCATATTTTCCAAAAGGTAGAAGAAGCGAAAGAAATGTTTAAATCTATCTGAAAAGTGCCTTTGTTTTTTACAGCATCTTGCAGCATCAAGAGGTTATGAAGACATTACACTTTTCCTTATTCAAGAAGGAGTTGATATTAACCTCAAAGGTAATTCTCTTGTCCTTGGCAGTTTTGTAAAAGTAAAGTATTGACCATGTCACAATGATAAGAGGTGATTATTTTTTGAGGTAGATAAATTTGGAAATACGCCCTTACTGGAAGCCATCAAGTATGGACACGAACATGTTGCATCTTTACTTGTTAAAGAAGGGGCTGGCTTGAGCTTGGATGATCCTGGTAGTTTTCTTTGTTTGATTATTTCAAAGGGGGATTCCGATCTTCTCAAAAGGATTTTATCCAATGGCATTGATCCAAACTCCAAGGACTATGATCACCGGACCCCACTTCATGTAGCTGCCTCAGAAGGACTACACATAATGGCCAAGTTGCTGTTAGAAGCTGGAGCTAGTGTTTTCTCGAAAGACAGGTAGATTTTGAATAATTTTATTTGTTATATGGAAAAATAGAGGATTATGTTTATGAGCATTTTATTAGTTCTCCTTGAACATTGATAAATCTGAGCCTAACTAGATATAAAAGAAGCTAGTTTTCACTATTTTGTGATATGAATGAAGCCAAGAAATTAGTTCTAATTAGTATCAGAGAAGCTAAGCTTTTGATAATTTCTAGAAATGGAAAGGGGGAAGAAATGAAGGTTTGGAAATTACCAAACAATGCATTTTTAAGGCTTTTATTTTCCTTTATCTTGTACTTTCTAGTAGCTGAATAAACAGATATGACTTAAGCTGGGTCTTTAATTTGCAGTTGAATGCAAAAGCAATTGATATGCTAAAATGATGTTTGTGGAACATTCGCTAATCCTTTCAGTGGAATTATCAAAATCTATTCTCAATTAATGGTTGGAATATTCTGATAACCAACTGTTTTATTGCTGTTTCAACTCTCTAGATGGGGGAAAACTCCTCTTGATGAAGGCCGGATGTCCGGAAACAAGAATTTGATCAGGCTATTAGAAGATGCAAAATCTGCTCAGCTATCAGAATTCTCTCGCAACTCTCAAGAAGTCACAGGTATTGCCTAGCCTCTTACTGGTTTCTATCTCACTCAAGGAAACTGAAATTTTCCAGATGCTACAACCAGAAAGTTAAAAATGGCTCTCAAATGATTTGGTTTGCTGGGGGGAAATATTTAGCTAAAAGATACAAAGAAATTAAATTCAGTGAAAAATCAATATGGTTTGCTTCCTGCAGATTGTTTCATTTAGGGGAAGGAGGGTATTCATTGGTGGTTATGTAATCATGCCTATGTTACCAGACTTGAAGCATGATTAGGAATAATTTCTCCAATCATTTGTTAACTGGGTTGAGCCAGAAGTGGCATAAAAAAAAATGAAAGTCGAGTTTTGGGGTGATTTGCTGAATACAAGTGTTTCTTATAAAAGGTTACAGGAACAGAACTTTTCATGCTAGGATGGATGGGCTTATTCTACTTTACCCTTGTTTCTCCTGGTTCATACACACCTGGAAAGATTAGTTAAATGGAAGAATTGTTAGGTGATTCCATCTAACTTCTTTACAAGCACATAGGCTCATATCAGAGAGAAGATGTGCACAATTTTTTCTCATAGTGCTTGAATTTTGGCTAATGCCACAGAAGTTAATAACAGAATTTCTATTGCCAATTGCAGATAAAATACACAGAAGGAAATGCACAATTTTCCCTTTCCATCCGTGGGGCCCCAAAGAAAATAAAAGACCTGGGATAGTGTTATGGGTTCCACAGACCATGGAAGAGCTAATAAAGACAGCAGCAGAGCAGCTACAGCTTCCATATGATTCATGTATACTAACAGAAGATGCAGGTAAAATTCTTGATGTAGACATGATTGATGAAGGTGAGAAGTTGTATTTAATCAGTGAAACACAAAAATTGTGAACATGTTGTTGTATGGTATTGTAGTCTAGTTCTTTCTGTATCCAAATTCCACATGTATGCTGCCTATCTGGATTTGCAAGTGTTTAACACCAAGGCATTACAAATGCAGCATTTTTCAAAGACATGCTCCTAAAGTAAGTTTTCTGTTATTAGTTAGAATCGAGTCTGAAGTTGTCCTTGAGCCTGAACCTTCTGCAATCCTAAGTCCAGTTAGACATGCAGACAACGAAAACAAAAAATCTAAAAATTTATTTGGTCGGCTAATGCTTGATGTCCCAATACCTCTCAGCTTCAAGTAAAGAGTACCTATAAAATGAATCTGTCCTTGATATATTATTTTACGAGAATTCTTTTGGTTTTTCAGATAGGAGAGGATTGTAAACTGAGAACTATTAAATAGTATCAATTTTGTACTAGTATTCCAATTTCGAAACAATTGGAACCTGAATCTTGGCATCATATGCCAAGCATTGGATTCACTTCGGGAGTTCTGCCATCACACATCTATCAAATTCTACGAATTTACCTCTCATTTTTGTTCTTCAAATTTTTCTCAAAACTATATCAAGGGATTGTGAAACTGCTTTATTTCTTAAAACACTGTAAACTATTTATAGCACTAATAAGATGAACTAATATTCTCTTATTTTTCAACTCTTTTATCTCTCTCTCTCTCTCTCTCTCAAACACTATAAATGGTTACATTTTACTTGAGTATCAAGGGATTCCTACTGAAATACACAATATGAGCTTCTTCATCTCATTTATTTTATCTCATCAGTTAAGACCAATCATGGAACATCAAATTTATGAGATTGATTTTTTTACTTTTGTAACACATAATTTATTCTAGATATCCATGTCACCCAACTTGTGATCCAAGTCTATTTATTACAAGGATTGATCAGTAGGAACTAGGACCTTTAACATGACCAAAACCCATCTATTAGGCTTGAAAGATCTACAAGAAACAACAAAGTATGTAACAACAGAGGCAAACCATGCAAGATTAATGGTACAAATTCGATATCAAGCTCCACGGATGTGTTGGATTTGCTGGAAATGCATCTGGGCTGCTCTGTTATTAGCTGCTGCTTCATCAATTTCCTCATCATCTACAATTGTAGTTGCAGAACTTGTGGTTGACTCGTAAGAAAAGAACAAGTGGAGTAGAGTTCCCATCATACAACCCAGTATGGGAAGAGAGGAACACATCACCAAGGCCTGTCTCAGATTCATCATGTGATTAGATTGAATTGGCTGATGGCAGATGAAAGAAAATCCCTTGAAAATGTGAGCATAGAAAAAATGATAGGAATGTTAATTTGGTATACATATATATATGTATAAAATACATTACGTGGTTATCAAGTCTAGGAATGAAGCAACGAGTTTCTAAAAGGTCAAGCCCACCAACAAGCACTGAACTGCATCGTATGAAATGTCAAATTGACAATGACCCCATGCAACATATTTCTAAGCACCTGCTTTTGCCTCTGCGGGTGATTGGAATTTTCTTAAGAATCATGACGTGGACATTTCCCATTAGTTGCCTTTTGAACCTATTATAAATGTTTCTTGCTTTAATAGCTCAATTATTTAAAGTAGATTGGACTCACTAGATAATTATAACCACTTACTACGAAGACGAGGCACTGCGGTAGGAAAAAAAAAAAAAAAAAAAAAGCATGTTTTTAATCTGTTTGGTTAAGTGCCAAATTGAGTTTGATTTATTCAAGACCCAAATTTTAAAAAAGATCAAGATTTTTTAAGCTTTTGAGAAACCGATCAGTTACAATTGGTTTTAAATTTCATATGTACCAAAACATCCTTAATACTTTTAAATATTTACTCTTATACCAATATCAAATGTTAATTCTTTCTCACTCTCCCTGCTATTGAAGATTCGAAGAACCCTAACCGGCGGATTTGACTCAGTCGTGCCACCTTCAACAATCCGATGACGATCTTAAAACACTGCAAGGTCGCAACACATTTTAATCTTTGAAAATTCCCAATGTACCACTTTGCTAAGACGCCGAAAATAATCTAAAGAATGCAAACGTGGGAAAGAAGAGGCAAAACAAAGCAGAGCAACAAGAAAACCCTAATGTTGCTGAAGCAACTCGGCTTCTGATTTCCCAAATACTTGAGCAGTTCTGTGCTGCTGAGGATCAAGGTATTCCATTTTTTTCCTTGCAATTAAAACGCTCCTGGATTGATGCTTTCTTGCTTTTTGTTAAGTCCTCTCTCTCTTATCAATTTATTTGGGCATTTTTCATTGTGGAAGTTGTTTAAAGCGTAGAAACTTATTTGGAAGGAGTTACTGAAATACTTAAATGGATAATCTCTACCCTTCCATTTCATTCTTCTTTTTGAATTCCTCCCCTTCTCTTGCTATTACATTTTCTCATTTTACCTACTTAAACTAACATAAAGCAAAATATTACTTCAAAACCCCTGAATTGCTTCATAATTCAAATGATCATATAGTTTTTTAAAAATAAGTATTCTGACAGTGATATGTCTGCAGATTGTTGAAGAGAGATCTAAGCTTTCAATTGCATCCTCTAGCTAGGGATGTCATTACATCCACTTTAGAATCTCACAAGGTAATATTTTGCCTTGATAACTCCTTACACACTAACTTTTTGTGCACTCTATCAACCTGTGTTTTTGCATTTACATTTCTGTCATACTTCACAATACTCCTTTCTGGTTCAATGTCCCAATGCAGGTTGTTCTTATTTGTGGTGAGACTGGGTGTGGAAAGACCAGGGTTGCTAGTTCTTGCTTTATTTTCTTTGTGATATACTTAATATAACCTGTCAGGAACTTGTTTTCAGAAAGAATTTTTCCTCCCTAGTCCCTATGATATGAATTTTATTCATCTGTGTGGGCTACTTGTTAAGATGCAGGGAATTTGTTGCAAATGTAGGAGAGACACTGCCTTTATCTATAAAGAATTTATTCTTTTTTCGGCATTTTGAAATATTTTTTTTAGGAGTGCTAAATGATAGCTTGTGATGTATCAAAGAAATTTCTGAACTTTACAGCAATATGTAATTGATATAATACCACCTTAAAATAGTCGAATATACAACAATGGATACCCTAACAACTCTATCCTTAAGGATAAGCTTGTAGTCGAATTTTTCTCAACCGAATTTTAATAGAATTATATTCAATATTTATATAAAGACCTTAAACCTTTATAATCAGGTACACCATTCTCTTTTATTAATTTTACATATTTCTCTCATATTTAGCTCATTTAAATTGAGCATTGGAGAATCATCGTTGTGAATATTCAAATCTTTAACCCATTTATTTTCTGTTTTACAGGTATATGCCTGCAAGGATTTAATACTTAATCAAGCATTATAATATTTAATTTCTAAAATAATATACCAATTGGCTCACTTTTTAAGCCTTTAAGGTTCTTGATGTTAATTTGTATTTGTTTAATTCAAAACTCAATTAAATTCAAATTTTGTGAACTGAATTTAAATAGCTTAATTTAATTTACACATATCTAGATTCTATTAATATAAAAATGTAAAATTTTTATTTTTCTAAAACATAGTATTTCATTCATATATATATATAATTACTAACCAATAAGTACTGAGTATAATTGTAAGATTCACTATGCTCTTAAGAGAGAATTCAGGTTTAATGTTGAAGAAGACATCTACAAAGTTATAAAAGAAGTTTTTATAGACTATATAAATATAGAAACTCTTATGTAAAAAAATAAAATAAAATAAAATAAAGAAAATTTATAAAAAAAGTACCATGTAGTTTCATTTCATTTTTACTTCAAATATGTGATTCACTTTGTAGCAAAGTCATATCTCGCACTATTATTAAAACGTAACTTTTCATCTCTCTCGATGTAGATAATAATGGCTTATGTGAATAATAAATTTTAAAGTGAAAATGAATAGAATCACATGATACTTTTTTTATAATTTCCACTAAAATAAATTATAAACTTTGATAAGTACTATAATTATAGTTAAAGTTGTATCTTTCGCGTATCAATAAATGGATATTTATATACACAGCTATAGAAGAATGTAAATTTACTAAAATGAAAAGATTTAGCTAAAATTAAAATGGGTCGATTTTAAATTAACTTAATCCAACTAACTTAATTAATAAAATAGTTACTAAAATTTCACATACATATATATATATATATATATATATATATTAATTATCGTATTAGGCCATACGTTGGCAAAAATATAGACCCAATCCAACTTAGGTCAAGCAACTTACTGACGTCAGCAGAAGATTATCGGCTGCAAGTTGCCGCATCTCCAACTAACCTTCTAACGGCAAAAGCAGTCTTACGGTTTAGATCAATCTTTAACTAATTTCTCTCTCACAGTAGCCGTCCGATCTCTAACAAACCCAACAATAACTCAAATAGACTAGAGCGAGCTTAACCTTAACAAGCTCGAAAATCAGGTAAATATGTATCCCTCACAGGGGCAGCATCGTCCACAAGCATACTTTTTAAAATCGAGAGGGAAAAAGCCTCAGTAACAAACTCTTGATTTGCTTCCTCACAAATGGCTTTCAGTTAATTTCATTCTTCAGCTGTTATAGTGAGAGAAATAAAGCCAAGTTGGGTTCAACAATGTCTCTCCCAATTCTCGAAACGTGTAGGAAGAGAAAGAGAGGGCCAAAGCTCTACAATTTCCACAGTTTCGGAGACCCTGGTTGCCCAATAAGCCCCATAGGTCCTTTCCGCGATAATATTCGGCTTTTTCTTCAAGAATGTGCAGAGCCTGAGGATTACAATGTGGAGGGTATGCCCATTTGGTGCACTCTTCTCGTCATCGAGAGTAATAGCATTGTTGTCCCTCTTTACATCATTGAAGAAAATGTCAAGTTCTCCCCAAATCCCTTCTGTGATCACTGCAGATGCACCGGTTAGCCTCTTATTTATGTCATATCTCAATTCGGTTTTTGTTGTTTTTATCTGGGTTTTTGTTTTTGGATCTTGATACTGTTAATTCTGTGATCAATTTTGTTATTTTCAGGAATGGGTTTTTTGTTATTTTAATGTGGGGTTTTTGATATAGATTGCAATATGGGAATTGATTGATTCAGGTTGGGGTGATAATCTCGTGTCTAAACGAAAGTATCATGTGATAATACCTATTGCTGGAGAGTGGAGCAAGCGATTGGAAGAGGGTGCTTTTGAGCTCCACACTCATATATTGCATGGCATGATTCATTGCAATGGTTTCGGCCATTTGCTCTGCATCAATGGCATAGAAGGAGGTTCTAAATTCCTCTGTGGCAGAGAAATCATGGATCTCTGGGATCGCCTATGTGCAAATCTACATGCTAGGTAACCTAATCCTTCAAATTTATTGATTCTATATTGGATTTGAACTCGACGTGAAGGAATCGCCAATTTCTTCGGTTTCCTTCTTTTCTAGGAAAATCAGTGTCGAGGATGTTTCAAAGAAGAGGTCCATGGATCTTCGCCTACTGTATGGAGTTGCATATGGGCATCCATGGTTTGGCAGATGGGGGTACAAGTTTTGCCGCGGAAGCTTTGGTGTTACAAAGCATAACTATGGCAGAGCAATTGAAATTCTCAGCGCCGTGGAACTTGATCAAATCATTCAGGACTTCAAGGACTCGGACCAATATGAGGAGATGAAGCAGATGATTCATTACTATAGAGACTTGAGTGAAACCCAGTTGATGACATTCAAAGATCTTCTCAGGTTTATGCTCACTGTCAAATCCTGTCCTTGTGCACAGAAGAAACGAAGTATGGCTGCCACTGCTTCATCTTCCATTTCCAAGCATTTGCCCCGTGTGACCTTGCAGAAGAAGCCCCTGATGAAGGAAAAATGTACAAGATATAGAAAATTCAGTTCTTTAGTTGGTACTTTGGATAGTAGATGGCCTACAAGAAGGCTAGAATACGCAGCAGAGGTAATTGTGAATACTTTGAAGGAAAAGAAGGCTGATAAGTTGAGTAAGGGAGGGATGAGTCGGCAAGATGTGAGAGATGCTGCCCGGTTGCACATTGGTGATACTGGTTTGCTTGATTATGTACTGAAATCAATGAATAATGTGATTGTTGGAACTCATATTGTCCGCCGTGCAGTGAATCCCACAACAAAGATTTTGGAATACTCAATTGATGAGCTTGACGGTGGGATTAGGCCTGTCAGGGTCGCTGAACCAGAAGCAGATGTGGTTCCTGAGCCCCTTCCAGTACTGCCTCTAGTTCCAGGAGCTGATTTGTATGGTGATATGGCTTTTTTGTACGCAAAAGTTCTGATGAATTACCCTGAACCAGAAGTGATGGAATTGGCAAGTCAGGCAGTTCTGGACAGCAAGCACTTTGTGAAGGAGTGGCCATTTGAGGATGATGAGGACCAGCTATTGAGGTTCATATGCCAAGCGATGCCAAATATTATTGATCTTGAAGCTAATATGAATAGAGAATTACCTCCTGGGGAGATTGTCATGCTTCCATTGCACGCCACAGTGGCAGAACTCAAGCAAGCAGCTGAGAGTGCACTGAGAGATACTTACTGTATTCTGGAGAAATTTGTAGTGACGGAGATAGATCGCATGGAAGAACTTGAGGACTGGGAGCTGCTATTTGGAGCTGTTGAATCTGGTGCAGAACTTTTTATGAGGGGGGATGGCATGGATTTAAACACTGAATTGAGGTATGAAGGTGGGCCTGACAATTGGAAGGTACGATGTGAATGTGGGGCTCAAGACGATGATGGAGAGAGAATGGTTGCATGCGATATCTGTGAAGTGTGGCAGCACACTCGCTGCAATGGCATTGAGGACTCTGGGACTGTGCCTCCGCTTTTCATCTGTACAGGATGCTGTGAGTCTCTTGGGCACTCAAGAGGTGAACCTCAAGAAGAACTTGATAATTCTGATGATTTGTTGATGATTCCAGCTAACGAATACGTAGCACAATTCCTAGAATGAGGATAGTGTTGGAATGCTGCTGTGATTATGAGTGCAAGGTGATAACTAAGGTTCCTTGCATAGTTTAACCATGTGAAGGTGATGTACTGCAACTGCAAATTCTGAAGTCAACCAATATCATACTCAACCAACAGATGTAGGTGATTTTTCATGTATGTGTCAATTGTTTTGACATCTAAAAATCAGAGTTAGCACACGATTCTTTTTGTGCATGATGTAAAATTGAGATTTTGTACAGAATGGGAGTTAGTACACGATTTTTTTTGTGCATGATGTAAAATTGAGATTTTGTACACAATCCATGTAAGTGGATGATATAAAATGAGATTTAGAACAGAGTTCTTACTGGTGGTGGAGGATGCAAGTGAAATTTGTATTTTCTGTATTGTATATGTATGCCTTCTCTCTATGATTGTAAGTGGATGGTGTTTCTGCATTGTATGAGATTTAGACCACAATTGTATTTTGCAAACGTGCAGAGCAATATTCAGAATTCAAGGGGCTAAAAGGATAATTTTGGAGTTTCTTTTGTGGTAATGTAATTTTGCAGATGCTATAAATAAAGGAAACAATGAAAATTGTTATGCACAGAACAGGGTAGGCTATATAATTGGTTAAGCATTGATTGATTTCTGTGTCAGAACTATTCAAATGGAGCAGAAACTCTTCTGTTCCTTAGTTACTGAATTGAAAAGAGGCATCATCTCGCAGGCTGCAAAAAATGTCGCCTTATCAATCTTCTATACTGTTATGAAGGACTTTTCCTTGTGACATTTCTGGAGTTTGGCAACTTATGCTTACTGCAGTTGCAGTGATGACCCTGATCTCGGCTATTTATCTGTCTAGGATATCTGGGATTTTGTTGTGTTGTCAAGAACTGGGCCTGATTTTCAATTTGAAATCTCAAATCATTTTATGATGACCCCAGGGAAGAAATGTGTAAGAGAACAAATGTCGTTCATTCTCAAACCATCTCAAATGAATAACAATTTGCTCAAATCATCGCTACTGGTTTAGGCATTTAAACATTGGGAAGTCTAGAGTCATAATCCACATTACAAAATTCCATATTCTTAGTTCAAAATATAGAAATGCAGAGTTATAATCAATCATTTTCCATGTCAAAGCAATTCCAAACTTTTAGACTCAACCGCCAGCATGCTTATCAAAACTTTTGCCTCCAATATTGGTGCTTCTCCTTTTCTTGCTCACAGTGACTAGACTTCAAATAACACGGTCAGACCATGTCAAAAATAATCTCCTAGAACATTAAGCACTTGTAGAATCGTATTCTCAGAAGTTGTTTCTTTGGTCACAAAATAAAATTTCTTATGACAAACTGACAATGGTCTCTGAAAATTTCAGAATTGGACGCAAGGAAGGAAGGAAATATATTTTGCAAATAGAGCTTACCTAAGTCTTTAGAAGAAGGGAGCCCTGCAAGGTATTCCCTTCCTTTTTCGCTTTTGTTTCTCAGTTTTTGACTCTTTGTTTCTTCCTATGTTGGTTGGAATTTGGATTGAGAGAAAGGGAGGATCGGACTCGCTCGACTTCCTTCCAAATGCTGTAACCTGAAATGAAATTTAGTTTTGAAAGAGAGAAAATAATAATGCAGAACTTATTAGAAGTTTAGCTCAACAACAAAATGAATAGAACTAGAACCATCAGAAAGTAGTGATAAATTACCTTGCAAGAAATAGAGCAGTATTTGTAGAATTCGGGCTCAGCCAATCTTCTCTTGCAGACATCACAAACTCCGTTATTTGATAGCGGACCGCAGTGTGGGAGAGGATTCAGAGAGATAACCAAGCGCTTGTTGCACTTATATGGCTGAAACCCAGCTAGTATATATTAAGAAAACAGTAAAATGATTGCATGAGCACTCATCCTGAATGTAGACACGATGGCAGAAATGTACCTGAATGTGAGAACAGTCAATGTACTTTTCCATTGCAGCAAGGGAGACAACATCCTTGTAGACATGCCTATATATTTTTAGGATTTTATGATGCCTATGATTAGCAGAAGACATGCAATACTGACAAGCAGATAAATTGCAATTTATGCAATATCTATTCGTCTCATTTCTACGAATTGGATGAGTTGTACAAGATTCAAAGAAATTTCTCTTCAGAAAATGTTCAAGCCACTCTACTGGTTTCTTGTTCTTCCTTAGGATTGTCTGTGCTTGTTCTACCTGATCAAAATTTATACTTGCTTAAATAAGATATTCTTTATTAATATTGTGAAAATCATACCAACACAGAATAAGAAATGCAAAGTGATTCCACATAAGTCTACTCTCCAATCGCAATCAATACATTGCTCTCATCAATTCCCTCGCTATCCTCAACGAAATTAATACATTTTGGAAGCAAGTCACAATGTTTAACATATTGGAGAATAATGTCCTCAAAATATAGTCATATGAACAGGTTAATTTCAAGAAATTTGTGGAAAAGGGAGAGTTATTTTGTTAAATTTTCTTTTACTAATGGCTAAATTTATTACTTCTATCCCTGTTTAGATTAAGTGCATCATAATTTATTGATATATCGTATAATATATTGTAATATAATATTATATTGTATAATTTTTATTGTTAACATATTTAGAAAGATGATACGGTATATGATTGTTTTATAATTTTATTTTATTTGATTAGATGGTATGACATGATAAAATAAATATAAAAATTACTAAAATACTATTTATTACTGTTTTAAATATATAGATGATTTACACATATTTATTTAAATAAAATATTAATTTGTAAATAATTTTATTATAGTAATAATTAACATTTTATTTTTTAACTAAATATACTTTATAAATATATAACATTAAAGTTATATAATTAAAATTTTAGATATCATGTAGAGATAAAATAAGAAAACAAAAATTCTAAATCATTGCAAATCACCAATTTGGTGATTTAAAAAATTATGATAAAATGATATTGAAGCCCTAAACCACTACTTTTTAATAATAATCTTCTCAAATATATAGAATAGCCATACCATACAACATCAAATCATCTGATACAGACATAATAAATATAAATTATTATTTAATATATATAATTTAATATGATAAATTCATCAAATTAGAACTCCCCAATTATGGCAATGTTTCAAAACAAGATATAAAACAATCGGTACATATTCAAATGTTGATACTTTTAGTTTACAATTATTTCCCACGTCATAAAAATTTGGCCAACCAAGCAAAATTTTAAAATATAAGTATAGAGAGAAGATGAATTGCAAATACTTAAATATTCTACTCTATTATAATTTGGAAGTATAGTAGACGCAATCAATATATAATTCAAAAAAATTAAAAAAAATAAGAAAAAAAAGAAGTGTGAAATTAGGGAAAGTAAGAAAATTAAATAAAGTAAAATAGAAATTACAGAAAAAAAAAAAAACCTGATGATCCATTTCTTTGGAGGAAGATTGGGTCGCCATGTTCATGTTTTTCTTTCAAATAATGGATAGTGATGATTATGTGGGTTTCTAACCATACCGATAAAATCTAAGTGCCTAAGCCAATAGAATTTAATTTCCTTCTGATTCTTGAGGGTGGAGATTTAACTTTTTTTTTTTTTTTAATGACATTCGTCAAAATTTGCAGTAGAGTTCCCTTCCTTTGACCATAAAAAAAACAAAAATAATAATGTTATTTAAAGGGTATTAGTTATAGCAATTATTATATTACCATCAGCGAAGATATCCTTCAGTCTCTTGGGTCATATCTCATTCAGTTGCCTATTTATTATTAGTTTTCAAATATGGTAAATTTCAAAAAAAAAAAATATTCAAATATGGTGCGTAGAAAATAACACAAAGAAAAAAAAAACTAAGAAGTCAACAAAACTGCTCTCTTTCTTTTTTTTTTTCGTTTAATTCTTAATTTAAATTTTTTAATATTATTTTTACAAATTATAGTTAATAAAAATAAATATCACTGCTGTCAAATCAAATCAGCGTCAGTGGGACCCACAATGAATAAAATATTATTTTATAATTTTAAATATTTAAACTTTCTTTTTCTTTTAAATAAAAAAATAGTGTTATAAAATAATAACAATAAAAGAAATAGAATGAAGATAATTTTATTACATGAATGAAAAATGAATCCAAAAAGATAATCATTATACACTTAAAGAAATTTTATTTATAACATGCAAATTATATCCTAAGAGACATAATATTAAATAGTCTATTAAATAAATTTAAGGATAAGATAAATTGATTTATCGAAAATACAAATAGGCATCCATTATAAATATGAATTTATAACACTCCCCTTGAATATTCATTTCACAAAGAATATGCCTCATTAAAATTTTACTAGGAAAAAATCCAATAAGAAAAAAAATCCTAGTAAATGAAAAGAGTACATTATTCTTTTATAAAATATGCAATAAATACTGCCTCGTAAAAACCTTTCCTGGGAAAATCGAGTGGGAAAAAAATCACAATAAAGGAAAAAAAAAAGTATAGTGTGTATTAACTCCCATTTATGAAGATGCTACTTGAGTCTTTACATCCCAATCTTGTGCATCAATTTTTCGAAACTTGCAATTAAAAGTGCTTTGGTGAGCATATCAGCAAAATTGTCTCTTGAGTGAATTTTTTGAATATGAATTTCACCATTCTTCAAAAAATCATGAGTAAAGAAGAATTTTAGAGAAATATGTTTTGTTCTATCTCCTTTAATGTATCATTCCTTTAACTAATTTACACATGCAATATCATCTTCATACAAAATAGTTAAAACAACCTTTTTGGTAAGTAGATCACAAGTACTTTGAATAGGTTGAATTGTTGATCTCAACCAAACACATTCTCAATTTATTTCATGAATTGCTAAAATTTTTGCATGGTTAGAAAAAGTAGCAGCTATAATTTTTTTGTAGAATGCCATGAAATAGTTGTACTTTTACATGTAAATATATAGCCTGTCTCGAATTTACCATAATACGGATTAGATAAATAACTTGTATTTGCATAACCAACAAAATCTGGTTGTAACATGTTAGCATACGACAAACCCATATCCATTATACTTTGATGTTGAAATACATGCTTAACTCCATTCCAATGTCTTTAGGTTGGAGCAGAGCTATATCTTCCTAACAAATTTACAGAAAAAACTATATCAGGTCAAATATAACTATTAATGCACCTATTGCATTAAAATATAGTCCTTCAGAACAAAGGAGTTTCTCATCGTTTCCTCGAGGTCGGAAAGAGTCTTTTTGCTTATCAAGTGACCTCACAAACTATGGTGAACTTAATGGATGGGCTTTACCCATGTAAAATTGTTTTAATACCTTGGTTATATAAGTAGATTGATGAACAAATATGCCATTTTTGAAATGTTCGATTTTCAGGTCGAGAAAAAATTTTGCCTTCCCTAGATTTTTCATTTCATATTCTGTTTTCATAAATTCTATAGTTTTGGAAAGCTTTTCAGGAGTTCTAACAAATTTTAAATCATTAACATAAATTGCAACAATGGAAAATTCAGATCTTAATCTTTTTATGAAAATGCATGGACATATGTATAAGATCATTTTATAGTTGTTTTTTCAACAAATGTTCACTAAAGCGATTATACCACATGTGTCTAGGTTGCTTTAATCCATATAAAGCTCTATATAATTTAATTGAATAAAGTTATCGAGAATTTAACTTTTGTACTTCAGGCAACTTGAATCCTTCAATGATTTTCATATAGACATCTTTCTCAAGTGAGTCATATAAATAGGCAGTCATTATATTCATTAAACGCATTTCAATGTTTTCATAAATTGTCAGACTAAGCAAAAACATAATTGCATCCACCACAAGAGAATATGTATCCCCATAATTAATGCCAGTGTAACAAGTCATGCTTAATATCTCACAATTTCAATTTTCTCATTTCGTTTTCACATAAATCCATTTATATCTCACTGGCTGGACATTTTCTGGTGTCCATACTATAAGTCCAAAAACCTTACATTTCTTAAGTAAATTTAATTCTGCCTTGATTGAATTATTCCATTTTGGCCAATCATTTATACGTCTGCATTCTTCTATAGACTTAGGTTCATGATCTTTATCATCTATCACAACATTTAGACATTTATTTTCAAATCAATTCCATCTTTGTCCTAACATAACATAATTTATCAAGTTCTCCTCATTTTCATTACTTTTCAGATACCTAAATTTCTTCTAAAAATTTATTAGTATGTCTAGATTCTCTTTTGGAGTTTTCTCTGCTAGAGTTTGCTCTTTTAGAATTTGACCATCTTGAAATTTTACTCCTTTTCATTTTCGAGGATTTTTATCCTTGGAATCGAAGGTCTACCACACTTCAGGCATGTTGTAGACTCATTAGCACAGGCAGTTTATGTAGTTTATCCTTCAGGTACTTTAATTCTAGTAGGAGTATTGGTAGTTGATATATGAGATTTAGTTACTCTCTTTGGGTTAGTAAATACATTTGGCAATTGATTGGCAATATTTTTGAAATGAATTATCTTTTGAACTTCTAGTGTACACTTCCTGGCATGAGGATCAAAATGTGATAATGATAATTCTTGCCAAGTAATTTGCTTGTCCAGCTGCTTATTTTCTCCCCCTAATGCCTAGAAAATTAATTAATTAAAGTGACAATTGGCAAACCTAGCCATAAATAAATCTCTTATCAAAGACTCAAGATGTTTAATTATAGATGAAGACTCACAACCATTTGTCACGACCCAACCTATGGGCCGGATAGGCACTAGGACCTGGTCTAGTCTAAAGCCCTCGAGAACCATAGTAAGCCTAACTATTCCTCAACCCAATCCTAAGGCTCATTTGGGCCCAATTTCAAGAATTCAACCGGACAGAGTCTGGCCATACAATGGACCATACAATGGAGAGTTTTTTACTCGCCCGACCTGTAAACACACTATATAATAAGTTGGAGAGCTCAGCTCACCCTCCACATACTCATAATATCATAAAGTCTAATGAGAGCTCAGCTCCCTCATCCAATCCAGTCATGCATGCATTTAATGTTCTTACAAATTCAACACAATATTATATTATAGTCCCAAATTGATTAAAGTACTCCTAACACATGTGGAGTCTACAATTTGACTAAATTGTACAAAATACATTAGATATTACTAATTGACCTGCGAAGAAGAAGAGCAGGTTAGTCATAACAAGTAATCCTCCTGTAGCCTAGAAAAATAATATGAACAGGAGTGAGTGTTTAACTTAGAGAGTAAAATACCAATTTTAACCACAATTTTTATAGCTATCTAAAGCTAATGCATCATAAGGAGTGGAATGCAACATCATCATAATTTTCATACAAATCACATCATAACAACAAAAAGGCAATTTGGAGTACTCACACACCCAATAATGTTCAAACAGTATATATATGAGAGTTGATCCCCTATACAGCTCTCTTAATTTAATCTTTGCCAGCGAGTGTCTCTCAAATCGACTTTCGCTTAATAAACCAAATGCGGGGGTCAGCGAGTGTCTCTCAAGCCGCGTCTACCTGTCCTATTCATATCCAATACCACACACCACACACACGCACACTGCTCTAAATTACCATAAACAACATCCATGGCACTTCATCAATTAAGAATGCAATATAAAATGTGCTTAGTGTTTAACTATATAGACACATATTTATAAGTGATACATGAACATGCCTGAATATATAATAATATTGAAATTATAATTAAAATTAATATTTTACTCATAGACTTAAACAAAGGTTATTGAGGCAGCTGGGCGAAGGAGGAAGGCTGTTCCGGCTCACCTAAAAAATTTCATTGTAATTATTTAATATATTTGACTCAATACAAGTTTGACAAAGACCAAAGACACCCTAAGTCATGCCGAAAGTCCGGCAGAGTCTCTCCTATGCCTAGGATCTACCCAACCTGCAAAAGGGTTCAAAATGCACTTCTATATCCACAAGTCACACATCCATAACTCAATCACATCACTTGGCCCCTCCTGGGTCCACCCAAACAGTCAACAACCACAATTTGAAAAATTATAATTTAGTCCCTATAATTACCCCTTTTTGCAAAAACTGTCCAAATGAGCTCTAAAAATTCTAAAACTTTGCCTGCGGTCCTTAGCAATATTATTAAGCTAATGCAAAAGGAATTATATTTTTCTAACCTACCACGAATATTTTATAGATTTTTAATCGAAATCAGGCACTAGATAATCAAGAAAAGGTAGAGTTTGAGTTTACCTATGCCAATTCTGACCCTGGAGATGCGTCCAGGATGTCTGAAAATGGTGGGGTAGCTTATACTCTCAACTCGGTTCTGAAACTTTCTCGGTAGTCTGTCTGCCAAGTCTGAAATCGCAGACTCGAGCAATCGTTGAATTTTCTTGAATTGAATGTACCTACGTGAAGCCCACAACACGGGGGTTAGTACATAATTTTTATGAAATTTTCTAAACTCATTTAATGCTCGAAAAAATGCTTGAAATTTCCCGGGACCCACAGAAAAACAGTGTCGAAAAAATTTGAAATGGGTATTGCCGCGAAACTCCGGTACTCTCCGATTTTTTGTAGGGTTTACAATTTTCGGATAATCTAGTCCAAAAGTCAAAATAGACTAAAACTTCCCAAGTAAAAATTAGACAAACCGTTCGATGGATTTGTGTGTTCTTATTTCTATGGAAAGCTCTGGAGGTGTAGATGTGTTTTGAGACAAGACCCGATTCGATTGGTGGCCGGATTGACCGGAATCGGCGCGGGATGTCGAAGCGTCTCTCGCGCATAGGGGAGGAGTTTGGCATGATTTTCTGGTGGCCTGGAGGCTTGCAAGTGGCAGGAGAAGGGCGGGGGAGGTCACTGACGGCGCAGGGAGGGGTGGGGGAGTGATGGTCGGCGCGGAGGGGGAGGGAGGATGTCACACCTTATCCCTCTGTAAGGTATAACATGATCCCGTAGAATACCTAATGAACTACCGAACTTCACCTACCGATAACTCATTAAGTACCCTACAAGGGATTTTAAAACAATTTTCTTATTTTTGATAAGTGGTGAGCATTTTCCAATAGGTATTTAAAACATATGATTAAAAGTAAATCAAATTAATATTTTTGGTCTATTTTGTTTTTACGCAAATTTTATAAAAATTTTGACAGAGTTCCCTCTGTATTTTGAGAAACTAGTTCTTCAAATACCTGAAATAAAAGCACTTCCAATAATTTTCTAACCACTGCTTCAAATTTATACTCAATCTCAACCAATTTCTCATATTCACAAGTTTAATAATTCTCAAAATACTGTCAATCAATATCATTCATATTTCCTTAGAAACAAAACAATTTAGATACATCATTACAAGAAATTTACATTAAGAAAATCCAAACTAAAATTTATTACAACTTTATACAAACTTTATACAAGCTGCTCAAGACCGATTTTACATGTCCATACAATTACGTGTAATATATACATCAAAAGAAATATTTACAGTCAGGGTATAAATTATACCCGATAACTTCTAGTAGGTAGCTCCCCTGTCCTTAGCAGCTCAATCTGCTGCTCCTCTAGTCTCTATATCTGCGACAGCATACAAAGCTATCGCTGAGTGGTAAATTCAGTGGTGCACAACTAATAATTTAAAATTTAATGCAATTTGTGCTTGACAATTCATAACAAGTAGAATTTTAAAATTTCTAACTTCTTCAAAATACCTGACCTTCTGAAATCAACATTTTCATTCATGCAAATTATTCATTTGAATAACATTTTGATCAGATAATAACGATTAATTTACATTTCTTTTAGATTCCGAAATAGTACAAAATCTTTTGAATCATTGACAAATTATTTATTTCAATCACAATTTATCAAATCATGCATAATTTAAAGGGCGTTGCCAACAATACACACAGTCGAACCCATGACCCAAAATTCAAATAGATGCCGTGTTGTACACCACGACATTTCACATTCTCCCAATAACCGAGGCTAAAAGGGAGAAACAAAGACTAGCTAGTATATATGAGTACTCATTCACATCATTCCCCAACTGGCAAGCCAGAGAGGAAGAAACTCGCCCCATCAAGTGGAGGAGTTATCTCACTAGACAAGCTAATGAGAATTCACAACATATTTTGTCATGTCAACTGTGGTTTCAAATCATATTCAAAAAAATTTTTATTTACAAAGTGTTTACAAATCATCAGCATATTTAATCATCATAAATTCATGTTCAAGGTTGGCAACACATCAAACTTAATATTTACAATCATCAAAGCAATGCAATAAATCCTTAAATGCATAAGAAAATTTATATTCAAATTATACAATTTCATTCAATAAGTTAAAATTCTCAACACAACAAAATTCATGAATCATATAATAATTTATTTCAAATCAATTTGGAATTGAAAAACAACAAAAAAGTTAGTTGTGCACAAACCTCAAATGAGTCGCCTGTTGGCCTTGACTCGACTCCTCGGGTTCTGTACCGGTATTCTTTTCCACTGAAACACACAATTTTATAGTGTTTCAGTACCATAATTTAACATAAATCCAAAAATAAATTTAATTTCACTTTTACCTAGCTCTAACGTGCTAAATTTGACGTTCTTGAAATTTTGTGTTTCGGGTTACTATTCACTGCACTATTCAAGTCAAATTGTTGACTTTTTAAGGTTTAATAGGTATGGAAACTCCAACTTCACCCACATACCACATTTTGGCCATTAAACTTGTTGGTTTTGGTCATTTTCTCAAAGCTTAAGTCATTTTGGCAAAATTGCCAATTTTCGGTTTTGGTGCTCCGAAGTTGCACTGTTCCATTGGTCAATCTACTGTTAGAATTTGGCAAAACTTCCTTCATAGAAAATGTTCCTTATTGTCATTTTTGGATCACCTCAATCGGAGTTTTGTAGCTCAAGTTATAGCCAAAATACAATTATCGCTCACGCAATCGCTCATGCTGAGATTTTGGTTCTGGCAGATTTTTGGTCCAATTTTGTTCAGTAATTTGATCAAGTTAAGTTCATAATTTGGTCTAACTTTCTTCATGTGAAATGTTCTACTATGTCTTAGGTTTCCATCGGTTCAAGAATCACCTAAATCCGAGTTTCCTAGAGAGAGTTATAGCCTTTCAAACATTACTGCTCAAATGGAATTCTGCAGAATCGCAGGTACAGTAACTCAACTTTGCTCAATAATTTGAATGGGTTAATGGCATAATTTGGGTTGATATTCTTCATGAAAGTTTTAGATCTATATCATATCTAATTGCTGGTAAAATTTCAGGTCATTTTGACCTTCCTAACTCGAGTTACTGTTCATTTGGTCAGTTTGGTGCGATGTGACTGCTCTCATTTCACTTTGGTCAATTATTTCACTAAGTTTTGGTCAGTTTTTTGGCATGGTTCCTTAATGAAAATTGTGCCCTTTTATGTCTATTTTCATCCCCAATTGGTGGCATATCAATTGGGTTTGTAAAATTTCCGTTTTGATCCTTCAAAGTGGGTTTGGTCATGCTCTACGAATTTGGTTTTCATTCCAACAATTCCCACACATCTCTTTTGGTCATTATTGACCATTTTTCATTTCACATTAGGTCAAACATGCCATTTACTCATTTCTTACATTTTTGGTTCACAAACCCTAAGTCCCAAAACCCTAACTCACTAAGTTGTTTCATTTAACCAATTCAATGCCTATATACATGCTTCTTTAACTCTATCAAGCTCATATACACCTTTAAGTCCATCAAATTCAGGCACACACATCAAAACCCTAGCTAGATGAGTTTTGCTTTAATCCTCCAACAATTAATTTCTTTTCATTTTAAGTTTATTTACAAGCTCAATAAGTTAGAAATGTAAGAATCAAACTCAAATTATCAAATTTGATTACTAACCTTTTATGTAGAATTTCCAAGTCTTTATTTCTTCAATTTTTCCTTTTCTTTCTTGCTCCAATCTTCTTTTCAAGACTCAAAGACAAGGTTTAACATGAGGAACTAGGAAAATTTATGGTGTAATTTATGGTTTTAAAAGCTTAAATATAAGCTTTAATGGTGGAAAAATAAAAAGAAAGGGAGAGGAGAGCTTGGAAGAGAGAGAAACGTATGGAAGATGAGTGTTTTCTATTTTTTTTTCTTTTCTTTTTCTTTTATATCTTTAGTCTTATGGAAGACCACAAAAGCTAATTTAATAAATAATTTAATTAATTTATTTATGGCATCATGCATGAGGTCATGCATGATGTCATCACCCTTGACTTTTCCATCTTCTTTTTTTTTTTTTTTTTTCTATTAGTTCTTTAATTTAATTCTCGATTCCGAAATTTTCTTTTCTCCGATTTTATTTGACAGTTAGGTCAGGAGTCAGCTCTCGGGGTCAATTGACCAAATTGCCCCTCGCCGGTTCATCCCGGTTTGCAAATAATCCAATATTTCTTCCGGCTTCCTGACCTAATTATTTGACTGACTTAACAGTTCTTTTTCGTGATTTTCTCTTTTCCACTGTGTCCATAAGGGTCCTAAGGACCGCGGTGTCACATTTTACGGTTCGAAATTTGAGTTTAAAATGACTTCGCAGTCATTCCCGAGGAGGTCACTCATCGCTGTGACTCTCGGCTCGTTTAACTTCTTCTGTTATGTTTTTCTTATTTATACTCAACTAATTGAACATTACTAATTATTTGTGTTTATAGCTTCTCTAATTGACTTAAGTGTGGTTCTAATCCCCTTAATTGTCTGGGCCGACACCGGTCACCGGAACAGTGAAATCTACCAGGCTATGCAAATGGGGGTGTTACAATTAGAGAGAAAATGAGGGAGAGAGAGAGAGCGTCGGGACGCGCGAGAGGAAGAAGAAAAAAAGAAGAAAGAGCCGGTCCGATTCGATCGGTCCAATCCAATCCTGTTTGATTTGGACGGTTCAATTCAAGATATCCAAAATTAAATTTTTACTCTGCCTTGGGGCCGAAAACTAGGCCCAAAATTTTCGAAAAAATTCCAAAAAACTCAAAAAAATTCATAGAGTCTAAATATATTTTTAGTTTTGTCACGTGATCTTTAAATAAATTTTTAAAAATCATCAAAATTTTATATATTTAAAAAATTGAACCCGATTTCAAAAATTCAAAATATTTTAAATAATTCTCCAAAATTTAAATAAAATAAAATATTAATGTCTACCCATAAAATAATTAATTTTAAAAAATTAGGGGTGTTACATATTCCCAACCTCCTTTGAGGACCCATCTTAGTGCATTGTGGCAGAGCAATTGGAACATATACTGCACATCAAAAATTCTTAAATGGAAAATATTTGGTTCATTACCCAAAATCAATTGTAAATGGGAGAACTTTTGATAAGATGTTGACCTGATGAGTATAAAGGCTGCTCATGCAGAATAATATGTCCCCAAAATAGAAACAAAGAGTTTTATTCTTATAAGTAATGCCCTTGTAATCAATTGCAGTCGTTTAATAAATGATTCTCCCAGGCTATTTTGTGTGTGAACATAAGATACGGGATATTCAACAACTATTCCAATCGACATGCAATAATCATTAAAAGTCTAAGATGTAAATTTACCAATATTATCAAGGCGAATTGTCTTAATTGGATAATAAGAAAAATGTGCTCGCAAGTAAATTATTTGTACAAGTAATCTTGTAAATGCCAAATTGCAAGATGATAGTACACACACATGGGACCATCTAGGTGATGCATCAATGAAAACTATAAAATATTTGAATGATCTGCATGGTGGATGTATAAAGCCACCTATATCACCCTGAATACATTTTAAAAATGCTGGAGATTCAAATCCAATTTTAGTTGGGATGGCCTAATAATTTATTTTTCTCTAGAACAAGCAGCACATGCCAAACAATAAAAGTCACTTAGATTAGTAAACTTCGGGTTTATTGTGGCATGTGTTTCAATCACAACAATTTTTGTGCAGCATAATCCAGTGGACAAAGAAGGTAATTTTTCCAACAAATATTTCTTCATAAAAATAATTGTAGTAATGCAAAGATACTATATATTTCCCTTATTCATTGTCTCAATATGATATCTGTTAAATCAAATCAAATATCTTTAAAACTTAATAAATTCCTTTAAGACTTTGAGGAGAATAATGAGTCATTTATAGTAAATTTTATTTCTCTGATGTATTGGCTCCTTTATATTATAACTCTTCCAGAGCCTTTAATCAATTTTGAACTACTAAATATTGTATTGATATTGTCTGCTAGACATATGTCTTTATTATTGATACAATATTTTTTTCAAAAACAAGAGAAATATAAATATAATAAGAAAACTCATAAAATAATATATGAAAATAAATCAATGTAAAAATAACACTATATATAAAATTCTAAAAATAACACTATATATAAAATTCTAAAGCCATAATAAAAGTATGTAATAAAAAACACTAAAACCTAAGAATTATTTATTCTTAAATATTTCTATTATTAACCATATGGTCAATGTTTTCTCTAGGGAAAATTAACATCTAAATGTATTTATATTTCATTCAGGGAAAAATCAACATTTAAATGTGTTGTTTTAACTTGGTCATAGTCAAAATCATTATGCGTAGCATAACATTCATTTTCTATATTTTTCTATTTCTTTTATCACGATTTTACTACTTCTGGTGTATCTGTCATTTCTTGCTATTCTGCCACTTTTGGTGGTGAGATGTAATAGTATGGTTAAAACATTAATTATTGACCACCGCGATTGTGGAAAATATGTTGATTTTGACTATAGACTAGTCCACAGCTATGACCACGTTCACAAATTTTATTTAATGTTATTACATTCACTTCAAGGAATGGAGCATAACTAGATGGACAAGTTTCATAATTTTTCAATAATATTATGCCATTTCTGGTGGTGATATCTTCTTCAATAATAACTTCGTTATTTTGTTTTGCTATAAGAAGGCATAAATTAATTTAAAGTATTTCTTAAAATCCTCTTTATGGTATTGCTACTACATGAACATATTTAAGGCATAAAAAAATAGAGAATGATTTCTCTAACATATTTTTATCAATAATTTATTCTTCACATAATTTTAATTAAGAACTTATTCATAACTGAGTTATATTCAACAAACTCTTTTAGAGTTTAAGAGGATCTTTTACCATATGATATTTAACTTACACCATCTTTTGGTAATTATATTTTTCTTATAAACTCTTTCAGAGTTTAAGTGAGTCTTTTGTTGTAAGATATTTAGCTTTCAAAAAAATAATAATAATGAAAGAAATATTATTGAATGAATTTCAACATATAATATCGATGACAAATAGTTCTTACTCATAATATCAAAATTCAGAAATTTAAATTTTGAAAAATTTGATGTATTATCATAAAGAATTAAAGGTTAGAAACAAAGAAACAATTATTATTGATAAAAGATCAATAACAAAATTATCTCAGAATACTTTTAGTGATTTCTTGATTTGGATAACAATATTTTTTTCTAGACGAGTTATCGTAAACCACCAGCTATTCAATTATTCAGTCTTAGTACTTTTAAAATCATAAAGAAGAAAACATGAAACCTATATATGGTTGAGGCTAGAAACTCGTGCTGATAACGTGTTATAAAATAACAACAATAAAAGATAAGAACATATAAAGAGAGAATGGAGAGAATTTCATAATATAGATAGAAAAATGAATAAAAAAAGATAATCACTATAGGGTTAAGGAAATTCTATTTATAGCATATAAACTACATCCTAAGAAATATAATATTAAATAATCTATTAAATAAATTTACGGAGAAGATTAATGAATTTATCGAAAATATAAATGAATATCCATCATAAATATGAATTTATAACAAAAATAAATTAATAGCCAAGTGGATAAAATTTAGATTTAACTCATCTAAAGAAACGACGAATATTAGATGGTTAAGGTTTTTATTTGATGGTAAAATAGTAATTAATCTATTAAATAAATTTACAAAGAAGATAAAATCGGAAATACAAATGGATATCATCATAAATATGAATTTATTAAAAAAGAGTAAATTAATATCAAAGTGGACAGAATTTAGATTTAACTCATCTAGAGAAATGGCGTATTGGATGGTAAAATAGTAATTTTAGTTTTATTAATAATTTCATAAATAAAAATTTATTATAATACGTATGAAAAAAAATTTTATATTACCCAAATTTTTTTATATTATAAATAAGGAAAAAAATTTTACTATATTCAAATCGAGAATGGAGTTAAAAAATTGAATCCATGGGTAAAAAAATTTATTTTACTCAATTTAAAAGAAAGAAAATATTGCATACAATAATAAATTATTTATTAGAAGTAACAAAAATAATAATATATGAACAATTTTTTAATATGTAATAATAATTGAGTATAAAAAAATAATTTCATAAAATAATAAATTATTCCTAAAATCTTAAATTTGCAAATGTCTTTGACGAGTTTAATTTTTGTTTAGAGGCTTAACTCCTATTAATGTTATAAAAAATATCTTTTAGTGAATGTAATCAAAAAATTATTTAACAAATAATCTCTCGTTTAATTTTACAATCAAGTCTTTAAGATTTTCATTGCAACAAATTCCCTTTCAATACTTTTAGACAATATTAACGCTAATTTCATTAAGAAATTAATTAATACACTAAATTTTCCATATATTACATACTACTTATTAAAATAATAAATACAATAATTATTAATCTAAATTTCAAATATTATACAGTAAAAACAATAATTATCAAAAACAATAAATTTAAATTTGTTAAATATAATAATATTTTGAAGATTTTAATAGTAAAAATAATTATTTTAGTAAGACTATTAAATATAAATATATACATGAAATTTATATATTTAATAAATAAATCTTATCTCACTGTATATTTTATATTTTAAATATATGATAAATTAACTCAACTTAACTAAGCCTTTATCCCAAAAATTTGGGGTCGGCTATATGTATTCACTTTCTCCACTCTGGACAATTTTAGGTTAAATCCTCAGAAATGTGTAATGTTTCTAGGTCATGTTGTACTACTCTCCTCCAAGTCAATTTAGGTCTACCCCTTTTTTTCTTTCTATTCTCTAACCTAATGTGCTCTACTTGTCTAACTGGAGCCTCCGTATGTCTACGCTTCACATGACCAAACCACCTTAATCTCCCTTCTCTTAAATTATCTTCAATTGGCACCACTCCTGCCTTTTCTCTAATACTCTCATTACGGACTTTATCTAGTCTAGTATGGCCACCCATCCACCTTAACATTCTCATCTCTGCAACTCTTATCTTGGATGCATGCGACTCTTTCAGTGCCCAACACTCACTACCATATAACATAGCCGGTCGTATGGCTGTATGGTAAAATTTTCCTTTCAATTTATTAGGAATCTTACGATCACATAAAACTCCCGTGGCACGTCTCCACTTCAACCATCCGGCTTTAATCCTATGACTAACATATTCCTCACATCCTCCATCTACTTGAAGGACTGAGCCTAGATATTTAAAGTGATTACTTTAGGGCAGTATCACTCCATTCAAACAAACTCCTTCCCTATCACCAGTTTGACCTTCACTGAACTTGCAATGCATGTATTCTGTCTTCGTTTTACTTAACTTAAAACCCTTTGACTCTAGAGTACTTCTCCAAAGTTCTAGCTTTCTATTGACTCCTTCTTGTGTCTCATCTATCAGAACAATATCATCCGCAAACATCATGCACCAAGGAATACTCTCTTGTATATGTTTTGTCAGTTCATCTAAAACTAATGTAAAAAGATAAGGGCTTATGGCTGATCCTTGGTGTAATCCAATTGAGATCGGAAAATCTCTTGCGTCCCCTCCCACTGTGCGCACAATAGTAGTTGCTCCTTCATACATATCTTTCAATACTTGTATGTACCTAATAGATACCATCTTTTGTTCTAACACATTCCATAAGACCTCTCTTGGAACATTATCATAAGCCTTCTCCAAATCAATAAAAACAATGTGTAGATCTTTCTTCACATCTCTATATTTCTCCATCAAGCTTCTAATGAGAAAGATCGCTTCCATAGTTAAATGACCGGGCATGAAACCAAATTGATTGAGAGAGATAGAAGTATCATGACATAGTCGATGCTCCACAACTCTCTCCCACAACTTCATAGTATGGCTCATGAGTTTAATTCCCCTATCTCCCTTATTTTAAAAAATAGGTACTAAAATACTCTTCCTCCATTTATCAGTCATTTTCTTTAAGTTTAGAATATATAATATATGATAAATTAAATTTAGAAAAAAAACACAAATTAAAATATTGCAGTAACTTAAATTAAGGAATAACAAATAAAATTAGGAGACATGTTCTCCAATTTCATTTAGTCAATATTGTAAGCTCAAGACAAAGAAAAAAAGAAAAAAAAAACTAGAATTCTTCAATGGCTTCTCTTAAAACTTTATGTAATCAAGACAAAAACCAAAAAAAAAAAAAAAAATCACCAAGAATTCTTCAATGGCTTCTCCAACAAAGCTGAGAGGTACATCTCTTGGAGCTCTGGTCCACGATCAAGCTTCCTCCCTACAACCCACTTCAACTTGTTGAATCCAATGCTCTCAATAAGTGGTCCATAGACCTCCTCCAACTGCTCACCCACACAGAAGAAATGATCTAGCCAAAACAACCCACCAGGCCTGAGCACCCTATAGATATCAAACATCAAGAAATGAAGCAAAGTTGTTGGAATCCAGTTGCTCAATACATGCATTGAGTGTACAATATCCAAGGTGTTATCGAAGAATGGAAGCTTCTGTGAGATGCTTATATAAAGAGGCACTATCCCTCTTGAAGCTATGAAATTATTGAATGGACCATTCAAATTCATTGATGTTGTTACAATTGTTATGTTTCTTGCCATCATTCTCACTGCGAATGTAGCTATTCCACCTCCAATGTCAAGTCCGATTCTGATCGTGCCAGGTTTCTTCGTTGCTAATACTTCATCAATAGAGAAGTCAAGTCCTCCTCCTCCATTGCTCTGTTTCTCAGCCCAACGAGTTTTTTCTCTGCCTTCAAGATCAAAGCAATCTTTGCAATCATCGAAGCCCTTTTGCGTTCGATACCGGTTGATGAGACATGAGTAATCTTTGCAGGTGTAGGCAGTCCACACGACTGATGAATTTGGGGGCGTGGTCCATAGGCTGGTAGGCAGAGGATAGGGTTCTTCATAATCTGGCTGCGCAGCTGGCCGGCAGCGGCGGCGAGGGAGAGGCTCACAGCCTTTGAGGAGCAGCTTTTGTGCTAGAAGCTCATCATCCGGGCAGGATCCATTTACCTTGTAGGTCATGAAGCGGTGGAGTTCATTGGGAAAGAGAGTGCAAGCTTTGCCAACTGGTGGGTAGATGGTGTCAGAATCAAAGTTTGTGTTGAAACCAAATGGAAGAACTTGGCCAGAAGTGAAGGCCAGGAATTCAGATGGGAGGTCTTGAGAGGAATCAAAATCGTATCCTTTAGTAGCCGAGCCAGAGTTAGTAGAACTAGTATCTATGGTGGTAATAGAAGTGGCAGCAGCTGTGGTGGCGGTGGTGAGGGGGTTGAGAGAGCAAGAGGAGTAGAAGGTGGAGGAAAGGAACAAAGTAAGTAGATTTGTGGACAAGAGAAGGAAAAGGAAAAAGAGTTTGGTGGAGAGAGACTTTGGTTTATGAGGGGAATCCATGAGGATCTAGTTCACTAGTTGGAATTGATTTGATGAAGATCACTTGGAGATGAAGAAAATATTGGAATAGCAACAACTGGGAAGTGGGTTATGGTCTTCCTTCGCAGATCTCTATTCGCATAAGAAATTAATTAGATATACCCAATAAATTAGCTAAAGGTTGTGCCCTATGAAATGTAAATCAGTCAACTATTGCAGGTAATAGTAAAGTAACATGCACAATTTGTTTATGTTTTTCCCAAGTTGTAATTCATAATAATTTAGAGTGGCAGGTATTGCTAAAACAAAACTTGTAAAGGTCAACGGATGAGTGAAGTCCAAGTTCATTAATTAGGCCAGGTACTACTAGCCCAGCTCTTAGAAAACCAACATTTGTTGATTTATTTTGTTTAAATATCATGGATTAATTTTTATGACGTTACATTACTAAATTAATATAACGCAGGCCTGAAATCCGCATTAGCATGTAAAAAAGAGGGGATCTAGGGAAAAAAAAATCTGAATATATATAGCCATATATAAAAAAAGCTGCCATTAAACTCAGTAAACTCAAACTTATTAATAAGAAAAATTTTTATTTAAATTTAATTCATCATAAATTTAAAATATAAAATATTTAATAAATAAATTTCACAATTAAATTTAGACAAAAATTGTCCCTATAAAGGTGTTTTTATAATGGAACTGCACATTTAACGCTACAATTCACATGCATATCCGGGGCTTGTGCGTCCGCTATGCTCTTTCTAAGGAGGAGAAGAGAAGCTTGGAACAATGTGCTTTGGCCTATAATAATGGACTCCGATATGATTCAAGCTTAAGTAACAATTAAAAAATCACTTTAATCGATGCTTTCACCAAATTTTCCGCTTTAATTTACACCTTTGTAACTTCAATGACCTTTTCTAATTAGTATTTTTTAGAATTTTCTTTTTAGAAGTGAGATTTCAATAAAATATTGAAAAATGTTGCAAGATTTAATATTTATTTAATATTTTAATATTTTTTACACATAGAATGAGATGTCAATTATTATTTTTGGTATATTAAATATTTTTAAGTGGAATGAACCTTCTACATTTTTGACATTTTCACCTAAATGAAAAATATTATATGATAACTTTGTTTTTTACGAAGTAAAACTTACTTTATCAATAATTACTATTAAGTGAATCATTAAAATCTAATCTAATTGTAAAATATATAAAGTGTAGATAGAGTCAATTAAAATGAAAGAAATAATAGAAAACACCATCTGCCATATGATATATCATATTTTTTTCAATTATTTTTATTCCATAATCAAGAATGGTGCCAAGAGAAGAGAGACTCTAGTTTATTAGATTTCTTTTAATTTTCTTCTTTCTCTAAGGAAAAGTCACTTTTGTGTTGCCATTTGAGGCATTTCCCTATCTCTCTGGGCAACGAAGGGCTCCTTCCTTGTCTGGATAGTAGATTTACCCTCCTCACCTCTAAGTCGAATAATATTTTTATGCAGTGGTTTTGATTGAGGGTCCTGAAGATTTTAAGGAGAGGGAGCTCAATGAAGACCTGTGGTGTGGTTTTGTCTAGCTTGTGTTTATCTTTTAGTTCTGGAGGTATTTGTAGCTTAGTGAGAGGATTTCCTTAGGGATTGAGACATTAGGCATCTCTAGGGTCATAGAGTCACTTTGGTGGATGGAAAGCTAACCCCTAAGTCTGCAAGAGAATGAGAAGCCAATGAGCTCTATCAACTTCACCCTTTCGTAGCCATAGTCATTAGCTCTTTTTTTTTTTGGGCTCTTAAGGTTCTACGGCCAAATAGGTTTAAGTGGCACTCAAAGAGTTCACTAGCTCAAACTGAGCTTCTACTGCAGATGGTTGTGATCTTCTTTTCTTAGCTGGCAGTTTAGCTTTAGTACAATGTTATTGATCGGCAGCGTTGCAATGCTTTTTGTGTTTCCCTTCTTTGGTTCCCACATTAGGGAAATTTTTGCTTAGACCGATCCATTATAGATTCAAAATATAATTATATAAAATTTATGTATCTAATAAGTGAATTTCAATATATTTTGTGTCCTGAATCAATAATAAATCGAGTATAAATAAGAAAAATCCATATATCAAGAATTGGGGTTGGGCTATGTAACTTAAGTTGGACTTTTGGGCCTCATATTTTACCAAAATTTGCTGTTAAAGGCTCATAGTCCTAATGTTTTACCATCAATGAAACTTTCTTGTCTTCGGAAAAAAAAAATACAATGAATATATTTAAGCAATTATCACATTCATAGACCTCATTAATGTTTACATGAGTTAATGTAGTTTGTACAATTCAATGAATTGAATAATTTTCCTAATTAATCTACCAAAAAAAAATCAGTAGGATTTCTTGAGATATCTGAAATCCATTGAGGAACCAATACAGTCTAACTTAGTTCTGCAAAGATTCAACAATTTCAACAACTCAGTAACCTTCTCTTTCGTGCTTTCATCACAACCAACCTGTAAGAGTATTAGTAGCTTCTGTAATGCACTCACTTTAAGTTGAAGTGCTTCAGCTACAACACCTCCTTCCTCTCTCTTCTCATTCTTGCAAAGCTTCCAGAGAATTGACACTGAGAATTTTGATGCCAATTCTGATGCTAAAATCTTCTGAAACAACACAGGAATGATTAGAGCATTCTCATACGCCTTTTCTCTCCCTTCTTTGGAGTCACAAACATGGTCCAAAACGCCCAAAGCCTTTTCACATATGCTTTTATCTCCATCAACAAGAACCTCTATAATCAGAGAGACCAAACCCAGTTCCACAAATATTGATGCAATCTTGTGGCTGATTGCTGAAGGAGATATCATGTAGAATATAACCATTAATGAAGCCTTCGAGGAAGCTGGGCAAATTGGCTCCTTGATTAACTCGACTAGTGCTTGAATAACTCCTTCTATCTCCACCAAGGTATTTACATGCTTTTGATCTAAAGAAAGAAGCTCTTTAAGTACCAAAACTGCACTTTGTCTAGCTGAAAGGTCTCCGTTACTCTTCAAAAGCCATAACATGCAACGTAAAGAAATCACTGATCCTAGCTTGGTTTGGCCTTCTCCACCAAGCGGAAACATCCATACGAGGACTGATAATATCTCTACCAACAAATCTGCATATTTCTCCACCGTAGAAGAGCTACTTATTGCTTGTGCAAATGACTCAAAAGCAGCTGCTAATACACAACCAGCTCCATTATCCACAATACACCTTTTATTTCGTTCGCTTTCCTTTCCCCAGTACTTGATCTTCAACACCAATTCTTTACACTTCTTATGATCCCCACGTTGGGTTGCCGCTACAATTCTCTTACAAATATCTGAAACCTCGTACGGCGAGACCGGAATACGAGGAGTAGGAATTCTTTCAATCCCATAAGATCGATTCTCAACACACCAGTCTTGGATCATCTTGCGTATGAAATGGTTTGGTATTTGATCGATGCTCAACAAAACCTGGTTAGTAACAGGACAAGTCTGGTTACCATCTTCTATCCACTTTTCAATGCTTTCTCGATCATAAGTGATCCCCGTCGACAAAGTAACCGGATCTTTCATCAAGTCAAGAGAAATCGGGCACCGGAAATGAATTGGAACCAAGATTTCCATCTCCAAATTATCGTGGGAATCATCATCGTTGAGCTTGCTCTTTCTTGCAAGACGAGCCGTATCTCTTCTTCTCCTCCAAGATAACATCATGAACGATAGATCAAAAGAAGAAATATTAAAAAAAGAAAGGGTATGCTTTTTTTCTTTCTTGATTCTGAGGGGAAATGAAAATAAAGGCATTACTTATATATATGTGAAGTGAGGGTGGGGTGGCTGATGGGCGTGTGTATGGTCAAAGAAAGATAGGACAAACCGACTCCTAAAGGTGAGTTCAAAAAATGTAGACGTGGAAGGTTTTATTTGAAATGTTGACCGTTGAAAGTTTGACGGCAGACCGAGTCTATCTGAGTCGCGTTGAATTCATTAGGTGAACGTGTGACTGGCGGTGGACTGGTTCGTTCCTCGCCGGGTTTGGTCCGCCATTGACTTTTTTTATTCACCGTTGGATTTTGATCAGAAATTAAAGCTCACTTTTGCTGATGCATCAAGCGCCACGCCAGGCCTGCAAATATAAAAATATTTAATTTTTTTTCTTGTAATAAAAATATTTTTTTTATTTAATTATTTATTTCCATAAATAAATTTAGGTGACAGATCTTCATACACTAATCCCTTTGTTAACTTAAACTTAAAAATGAATAATTAGTACTTAGTCGCAGGGACAATATCCTTAAAGCGGAGCCTGACGCATGGAGTAGATCTGGCACGTCAATAAATACCTAAATCTTTGCCACACCTAGTAATGAGATCATAGATTTAATTTTGTTGGTTGTGATGAGAGTTTACAAGAAGGAAAGAGTTACTGCCTATTGTAATTATGAAAAAGCTCATTACTTGTTGTAGGGTTTTAGAGGCAACAAATTTTAATTAACAGTTTTATATAATTTTTTAATTGATATCTAAACTTATTTAAATATATAAAATTATTATCATTAAGTAGAATGTATTTTTTTTTATTGTATAGATTTTTTTAGAATAAATCATTATTTATAAGAAAAAAATTTAATTTAATCCTCACACAATTATATGCTTAATTTTTATTTTTTTAAATTAAAAAAAATTAAATTCTTTTATTTTCAAACATGAGAATTCACTAAATAAATCAGTTGAATTGAATTATTATAATATTCTATGATCATATGATTGAAAAATAATAAAGAAAGTTACAACTGTCCATGCGTTATACTTCTTGAATTTGTGTTCTTATATTTAAATCTATGAAACTAACATATTCTCTCCATACAATAAAAATAGGTTTGCTTTTCTTTTCATTTGTTTTAAATTATAGATCATTTATCTTTTTAAACAATAATTTATTTATTAATTTATTAATATATCATTTAATTTCGAGAACAATTTAATGATATAAATTTTTTAATTTTTAATAAAATAATGTCAGTATAGAATATATTAGAAAAAAAATAGACTTAGTAAAATTTATTGTTTTAATTAGATTAACTATACTTTCTTATATATGAAAATAAAAATAAATCTATTGTTATTTATAAATGAAAATAATCATGTATTTTTTTGTATTTATTAATTTACTAATATATCCTTTAATTTCAAAAACAATTTAATTATATAAATTATTTAATTTTTAATAAAATAACACGAGCGTAGAATGTATTAGAAAAATAGACTAAACAAAATTTATTGTTTTAATTAGATTAACTACACTTTCTTATATATAAAAATAAAAATAAAAATAAATCTATTTTTATTTATAAATGAAAATAATCACATTTTTTTTTCAGAAAAAAACTCAAGAGAGTTGCGGAATCATTGAAGGTCAGTTGGGCTCGAAATTTAAAAAAAATACTACCTTTCATTCATTTTTATTTATCATTTTTTAAAATTATTTTTGTTTATAATTATTTATTATTTTAAAAAAATAATAAATTTTAATTAATTTTTTTAATTTTATTTTTATTTTTATTAAATATAATAATTATTTTAATAATTTTTTAAAATCCATAAAATAAGAGGTAATTTAATCTAATTAGATAATTTAGTAAAATAAGAGGTAATTTAGTCTAATTATATAATTTTTATTATAATTTAAATATTTTAATTACTTATTTAATTATTACGTAAAAACTTTATACGACAGATAAAAGGTGATCGAAGAGAATAATTTATAAATTTAAATAAAATTAAAATTGAGATAGATTTAATTCTAATTTTTTTTCTTAAACTTTGAATTGAATCTAAACTTATAGTTCAGTCTAGTAAGTTTAATTTCATTCAAACCTTTTAAAAGAGGACAAATTTTAAAAATTTAATTATAAAATTACATTAAATATTTTAATCATCCACTTTTTTGGATGGGGATAGATAGCTTTCTGCCATTTTTGCGTCCTGTCTTCCTTTCCATTGCTCACATTTTGTTTTTTAAATTTTCTACTGTTAAATTGTCATAATTAATGGCCTAAATAATTTACATCATCATTTTTTATTTTCACTTACCATAAGAATACACACAATTCATTTTAGTGCATTAAAATTTATTGTTTAAAATAATTTTAAAAATCTACTTTTGTATATCATATATTTAAAATTTTTAATAATTTTAAAATATTCTTTAATGAAGTCTCTGAAATACTTTCACCTTTTTATAGTGGGCATCAACTCAAAGCTGTATTATTTCAATAATAATAATAATTTCAGGCAAATTTATATCAAAATAACGAGTTCTAGCTACGTTAATCATGATTAAAGTTTTTTTTTAATAAATCCAAATGGTGTAAAAAAAAAAAAATGAATAAATATTGTTATTCAAAACAATTAAGTAACTGTTTGATATTAAGATTTAAAAATTAAAATCGTTTTTCAGAGGAAAAAAATATTATTTTAAATGTTTAAAAATTAATTTGGATAAAATTATTTTATTATTTTAATATTTTAATAATTAAATTTTATTAAATTTAATTTTAAATTATTTTTTAATATTTTTAAATTAATATATTTTTTAAAAAAAATTTTTTTTACCACCAGTTTTAACTTGTTAAGGCAAAGTACATTTTGATTCTTATCCTGCTGCCAGTTTTCATTGGCCTTTTTCTGCTTTATCATCATCTTTTGATAATGCTATGAACAGAAATTGTTGTCACGTACTGTCTCCCTTTCTTGATTGATAGATCCCACATAGATATTTTACGGGAAATGTCAATTTGGTCCCTCAAAATAAAAGATGTTTTCATTTCAGTTCCCATCTTTAATAAGCCCATTACAGTTGCCAATGTCAACATTACAACTAACCATCTTTTCCATCGCTACCACTAAGCCTCCAAAATCATCACAAGAAAGCTATTTGTCTTCTTCTAGATAACTATCTATGACAACTACATAAATCTTATTTAGTGGAATCCAGAAATCAAATCAGTAAAATCATAACCCAATAATTATATCTAATAATTTTTGGAATCTTTTTTATCCTAGAAAATAAAGATAGAATAATGATTATAAAGAGATGGAAAATTGACTCAGAGTTGCATATGCAGCCAAATGAGCCAAAGGAAATCATAGATTATGCTATGTTTTATTAATTCAAGCAGCAGAAGTTTTAAGAGATCAGGGGAAACTCGAGAATCACATTTCATTGCATTTTAAAACCTTTTAAAGATGTGAAGAACATTACTACAAACTATACTTGCAAGAATGATAAACATGAAAGAACTAGCTAGAGGGAAACTTTTCAAAAGAAAACAGCAAAGAAGATCAAATAGAATGAACATAGAAAACCACAATCATTTACAGCTTATCTTCCATCTGCTGAAGTAAATGACTCGGCGAACCCATATGGACGTGTGGGAATACTGGTCTGAGTATTGTCTAAGCTAGGGAGAAGTGAAGAAGATGAGGACTCCAAGTTGCTTCTACCTTCAAAAGCTTGCCACTTCTCAAGTACTTGTGGCAAGGACATTTCAAGATCAATGCCATATATGTCTTCAGGATTTTGGTCAGCTGGTTTCCAGAGCTCCACAAGAGAAGATAACACATTGACAGCATGCCCCATGTCGGGCCTTTGATAAGGCTCTCTTGCACAGCAGTGGCCTGCCAACTCTGCAACAGTGCTGATGCTGGCAAGTGTTTCCTCATCGAGGTCAATTGCAGGGTCAATGGCCTTACGGAAGGAGTCCTTGTTGAGGTGCATCCTGCGGAACCAAGTTACAAGATGCATGCTTTCCTCAGGCTGGCTATCGTCAAGAGCTTTTCTACCTGTTATAAGCTCCATCAATATCACCCCAAAACTGAAAATATCCACTTTGGTCGTCACCCGACCAGTAACTGCAAATAGATCAACAGAGTTCAATGTTAGATTACCATATATGGAGATTGAGAGAAAAACTAGAAAGAAATTTTGTGGGAAAGCAAATAGAAGAAAATTACCTGCATATTCTGGTGCCAAGTATCCGAAAGTTCCAGCAATTCGTGTTTCAATTGAGCCTTTACCCTCTGGTGCAAGGCGTACAAGACCAAAATCTGCAACCTTCGCCCTCATATCATCCCCAAGAAGAATGTTTGAGGGTTTCAAGTCCCTATGTATAAAACTTTGATGTGCCAAACCATGAAGGTACTCAACACCCCTTGCTACATCCAAGGCTATGGTCAACCTCTTTGTCCACTCCAGTGGTTTTAGTCCTTCATCTGTCCAGTTGAAAAGATACCTACTGAGTGTCCCTTGTGGCATAAATTCATAAACAAGAAGCTTCTCATTACCATCCAAGCAGTACCCAAGAAGAGCAACAAGATGCCGGTGCCTAACCTTGGTCAGAACAGCAATCTCAGACTTAAACTCAGCTAGTCCCTTCCCACTTATGATCCCTGACTCCATTCTCTTGACAGCAATTTTTGTACCATCATGCAATTCACCTTTGTAGACTACTCCAAAACCTCCTTGACCCAGTATATTATCCTCACTAAAATTGTTTGTAACATTTCTCAAGACTTGAATAGAAATGACCATGTTCCCTGCTTCAACCATTTGAATATCACCTTGCTCGCTTGCGGGAATAGTATGTGTCTCGCTAATTGCACCCACACTGACACTTGAGCCAGCAACTGTAATCTTTACACTCTCATTATCAGATCCAGAATGTCGAGGATGGATCACCATTGCATTTGGGCTCTGCACTCTGCAAAATGGCTTTTGTTTCTTCTTATATAGGCAGAAACTCATAAAGCCAATCAAGATTATCAAAAGTACACCTCCAATGACAGAGAACACAATTACTCCAATCGTAGTAGAAGATTTCTTGCCACCATTTCCAGAGCCACCACTACTTCCAGAACCTGTGTTTGTTGATGGAGCAGCTGATGGCGAACCTGGAGATGTAGAACTATTAACTTCCTTCCCTATATCTGGATTACCATCAGTATTCACCATCACATTACTCTTGAAAACTGGAATTTTCCCAGAAAGAAGATTGTTTGACACATCAAGTTCCTTGAGTGCAGGCAGAGTAGTAAGCACCTGCGGAATAGAACCTGTGAGATTATTACCATCAAGAACCAATCTTTGCAACGATTTAAGTGAAACAAACTCGGGGGAAATCGTTCCTGTAAGGCCCATCTTCTGGAAGTTTACAACAGTGATGTTCCCTTGAGTACAAGTAATTCCAATCCAATCTGCACAAGGATCATTCCCCTTCCAACTCTGAGCAAACCTTTGTGGGTAACCCATGGATTTTACAATCAGAAGCAACGTGTTAACCCTGGAATCGCATTCACCAGGACTTGGCAAACAAAAACTATTTGAATCCTTGGTCATATCAACAGAGACTGAGATCTTGAACACAGGTATAGGCCCTTGAAAGAAATTATTTGTCAAATTCACTACATTTAAAGACTCAAGATTCATTAAAGACAAAGGAACAGGGCCCGTGAATGAATTGTCCCTTATACTCAAGACCTGCAAATCTTTCAAACCCGAAAAGTCCGGCAAAGGACCCGTAAACTCATTAGAATGTAACCAAACTTCCTTCAACGAAGTCATGTTCTGTATAACATCAATTGTACCAGTAAGCTTGGCTTCACTCATCTGTCCATTGAGCCACAAAGACTGGATTTGTGACCCGGAAAAGCTCGCAGGCAACCCGCCTTCAAGCTCATTGAAGGCCAAGTGCAGAATGGTTAGACCCGGAAAAACATCTGGGCCAAAAAAATCTGGTATTGACCCAGATATGTTTGCCGAATTTGCGGAGAAATTCTGCAAAGCAGAAGCGTTTTTAATACTTTCAGGGATTACCCAGGAGGAAAATGGATTATTATCAATCTCCACAGCCTGAAGAGAAGACAAGCCAGAGAAGAAATCACTAGGAATCGAGGTAAACTGATTCCCAGTTAGCATTATCACTCGTAGTGAGCTTAATCCATTTAAACTAGGTAAAGGACCCGAGATGTTGTTCCATTGGAGCTCTAAGCGCACTAGTTGAGTAAGGTTTTGGAGATTTGAAGGAAGCGTACCTTGAAGGTTTTGTCGACCAATTTGGATCCGGGTGATCCGTTTTTCATCAGAGCAGCCAACATGGTTCCAGTTACAGGGGTCCGGGTCAGACCATCCAAGAGAATCAGGTACATTGAGGCTTTTCTTGAGGGCAAGCATAACTGCAACATCTTCACTTGGGGTAACTTGAGAGTTGACAATTACAAAAATTGAAGAAAACCCAGAAAGTAAGACAAGTAAAAGCTTGCAACTGAGACAAGCTCTCTTCTCCATCTTCACGCAGAGAGAGAGAGAGGGAGCTATGCAAGGTTCTGCAAAATTAAAGGGAGTTCTTCAACAGTTCAAGAAGCAATGCATAGGTAACAGAAAGAGGAAGATGTAATTGATGGCAGAGCACATGGGGAATGTGGCCCAAAAATGTGAGAATCAAAAGGCTGTGCTGTCATAGCAAGATTTACGGCTGGAAGGGAAAGGAAATTGGGTGGCTTCTTTTTTTTCGATTCTTTTTGGTTCATTAAAAAACCAACTTGGCATTGTTTTTGTCTGCATTATTTGGTTTTTTTTGCACTTGCATGTGTTTGCATTTGCTTCTCCAATCTCTATATCTTCCCATCAAGGCTTCAATAGAAAGTAGCTTTTAGTTTCTTGATGACAGCCATGAAATGGGTGAGGTGGCAGATGATAAGAGGACAGAGTATGGGACACGAACCCTGCACATGGTTCTGCTTGGAGTTTGAAAAAAAAAAACGCAGCATTGAGTTAGGATGTCTACATTTATCCTTTTTATTTAATTTATAATTCAAAATTCAAAATTCAAAATTAGGTACTTTATTGTCTTTTACTTAATTCCCTCATAATGGAATTAGAGTGTTGATACAGAATACACTTCTACATATTTTACGAGTACTTATTTTAAGAAAAAATATAAAAAAAGAAAAATTTTAATTTAATAAAAATTTAGTTATTTTTTATAACCTAAATAGATTAAGTTTTTAATTAAATTAAAATTTTTTAATTTCTAATCATGATTGAATTAGGATTCTCTAATTCTAACGAGATTAGAATTCTTAATCCTATAAATAAGATTTAAATTTTTTTTATTAGCAGTTTTATTATGATAATTTCTATAAATTTAATAACATATTGAGAATTAATTATCCCTTTTTTAAGGATTAGCCTTTGATTTTTCTTTATTTTTTTTCTTTATTTTACATCAAGTGTTTAACTAAATTTGTAAAAATTAATTTATAAATACTTAAAATTATAAAATAATTTAAACTTGTAAATTTTTAAAATTTTAAATAATTATACATATGGTTAAAGTATTTATAAATAGTATTTAATAAAAAAATGACAATATTTATTATTAAAATTATTAAAAAGATATTAAATAAAATATATATTAGTATTTTAAAATTAAATAAAGGTGATAATAAATTTCTTAATTATATTATGATTTTAAGCATCAAAATAAAAAAAAAATTGATCATTTAAATTTTCTTTTTTAGTTTATAAATTTAAAATTTATTATAAACAAATCAATTAATTTATTTTTAAAATTTATAAATACGAATGAAGATAAATATCCTTTTAATTTTAAAATCAAATTAAATTGATTATTTAATTATTAAGAGAACCAGTTATGATTCTCTTTTAATTCTTTAAAATATATATACCAAGTAATTATAAATACAATCATTTCTTTTTAAATACAATATAAATTTCATATATATGTTGTCTTTCTAAACTTTTATTGCTCTTCAATTTTTATCAAAATTCATATAAATTTCACAATTATGATTTCTTTTTGTTTTTGCCAAAACCACAACTATTATTTCACAAAGTAGAAAAAAAAAACTGATTAGTTTACATTATAAATTTTAATAGAAGTTAGAGAACATGTTATGAAGCAAATAAAAAATTGTAGAATTAATAGTTTTTAAAATTGATTTGGTTAGTTTAAATAAAAAAAAAAAATCATTGACTATAAATTTAATAGATAAGATATATAATATCCAGCAAATTATTAGGTGTATCCGGTGTATATACGCCTTCACTGATAAAATAATTGATCCCATCTTTTTATTTCATTGTGTAACTATTTTTATGTGAGTATACGAAATATTATTTTTTAGTGCATTGGGTGTACTCTATAATTTGCCATAAAATCCAGATATCTCCCATGACTCGCAACTATCCTTTTATGCTATGTTTGGATTGGAGGAAAATAAGGAAAGAAAGAAATTGTAAAGGAAGATAAAAATATTTTCTCTTTTCTTTTGTTTGGAAATAAGGGAAAATTGGGAAGAATGAAAAATAAGGACAAAAAATAACAAAAAAGTGTCGGTATTTATTTTCTCTCTATTTTTGAGAGAAAGTTGATAGAAAATAAATAAATTTATCTTTTTACCCCTATAATTATTTATTTTAATTTCAAAAAAAGAGGACAACATGAGAATTTTACAATTTAAAAAGTTATTTTCCTTCCTTATTTTCTTCCCTAGTATCCAAACAAACAAAGAGAGAAAAATAACTCCAACATTATTTTTATTTTTCCTCCTTTATCTTCTTTCTTCTCTACTAAACTTCCCAAACATAGCCTTAAGTGCCTTTTGTTTGGAACTATCCTATCCTATAAATATTAACTTGGGCGAAGAAGCAACTGTTTAGGTGACATGTCGTATGGGTGAGATGTAATTTGAGAGTAAATTTCCCGGAAAGAACTGCTTTCTACATCTACAAACAAGTGGGGAAAATTGCATCTCAATCTGTTACTAATTACATAATATATAAAAATACTTGACAACCTAAATTCAATATCACAATCTCACCCAATTTGATTCAATTACTGAAAATATATTTAAATTCTCACTCTCATACTAAAAAAAAAAAAAAATCACAATTCTCTTCTTTAAAAAATCAATTTAAAGTGACATGGAAAAACTGAATTATAGTATGATTAATATTTTTAAAAAATATATAATAACGATTGAGATGATGAGATAATAGTGCTCCTTCCTTCCGACCGCCAATTGCAAAAAGCCCAAGGCCGAATTGAGAGAGAGGCCCATTGATCCACGATTTTATTTAGCCCATCATATCATAAGGTTCATACCTATTATTAGCTAGTAGAGTAAGCGTATTGCGTTTGCTGTTGATATTTCCTCTGCATCACCAACTCGGGAAACAATAGTATTTTTAAAATTTTTTTTATTTGATTGATTTTTTTAATTTCTTTTAACGAGTCAAATTATATTTAAATTATTTATTTTAAATTTAAATTTCACCAATAAAATATTTGGTAATGACAATCTTTTAGTAAAACAAAATTTATAATATTCAATATTATAATTACTATTATATATGTATATTTGTTGAAATAATTTAAAGTGTATATATTTTAACATATTTTAAAATTAATTATAAATATGCAAAAAAATATTTGTCATTTAAATAACTTTAAAAAATTATTAAATTAAGATGAAATACTTATTTTTTTCTTTTTTAAAGAACGAAATACTTATTTTGCGTTTAATTGATTTATTTATAATAGTCAATCTATGAGGATTATATATTTGTGATTATCATTGGATAAAGAAAATTAAAAAAAAAAATAGTAAAAATTAGAATTGCGGTGGTGGGTGCTTGATGGCGGACGAGGTGGTGGTGGGGGACCATGTGTACGTGTCCATTTCCATTGTGTGAAGAACTGTGAACGCTAACAAGGCCTAGCCACCGGTAGCTAACCCAGCGTTTCTTGGGAAGCACAGTGAGCGGCGCGAACGTGAAACTGTCGGAAACTGTCATGCTTAAAACAATGTCCTTTTCTTTTTTAATACAACAGAAAGAAAAAAGTTCGTTTATTTTATTTTATTTGGTGATGACAAAATTGATTGTACTTACCCACCTGGAAAAAAGATTTGTTTTTTGTATTATTTTAGTGAGCCATTTTTATTATTAATAATAAAAGGTATAAAATCAAAAAATAAATTAAAAATAAAGTAATTATAGAATTAAAAATAAATATTATAAATTAAAATATTAATCCTCAAACCATAATGTAAACAGACGATTGGAAGTGCAACTCATCCAAATCCAATATATGATATGAAATATGGATTGGACCACACCATATATGTCTATGTTCCAAACACAATGTTCAACTTTATTAATGCTGTTTCTAATTCCTTATCAGATTCATTGCTTTGCTGAATTTTGTGCACCCAAACACATTATTTTTTTAATTACTATTCATTTCATTCAGCCTATGAGCAGCAATATATGTGAGAAGATCTAGAAGAGCGATGAGGATACATGTAGAGGCATAGTGCAGAATTACTAGTCAAATATGTGTGGGTGGATCACTGTGTGTTCTAACCAATCGGCTTTAACCTTTCTTCACTTGGGGTTTTGGGGAATGAAACAGACATTTTCCATGATTGTTTTACAGGCAAATATGTGGGGAAATTAGGATTCAGCTTATGTTAGTACACAGTTAATCAAACAAAAATCTTGGGTTTTTTTAGGAGCAGCATGTTCAAGGAAAGTTTGTATTCAAACTACTGCTATATATGATCTCAACTAAAAAGTACATAAATTTGTTAATTGTATGTTCTATTGCCTTTTGCATTAATTATTTCTTTTCTTTTTTAAAATAAATGGACTACAAAATTCATATACACTTCAAAATGCTTAATAAAAGTGATAGCTAAAATTTTTTTGCCTAAATTAAATTAATATACTGTAAAATTAAGACACAATATATATATATATAATGAAACTTTTATATAAAAAATAAATAAAAAATTTATATATTTATATTTTAAATTTATAAAATTTTCTCCTATGCTCATGTTTATCTAGAAGAATTTCCATGCATTATATTTGGAATATATATTGATATACATAGATATAATTGATCACAGCCATGTATATTATATATCAAATAATCATCATTCCCTATCCCTATTCTTGAAAAGCAACCAAAACAATGCAGACACGGGTATCCTCTTTATTTATTTATTTTTTCGAATAAAGCAATAATAATGCAAGAGTAAAATAATAGGTAGATCTGCAAGGGGCATGTGCCTTTTGATTTTTTTTTTTTTTTTTTGGTGGGAGAAGATTAACAAAGTAGAAAATACGTAGCTTTGCAGCTTGCTAAGCATGGCATTGTATGCATGCCCGTATATATGTGATCGGGGAGTGTTATTTTCAAGACTTTGAGTTTATGCGTTTGAATTCTGATCAGACACCCAATCAAATAAAAGAAAAATAAAACCAGTGGTTGACAGGCATAGAGGAAAGAATAGGAAAGGTGACGATGAATCTGATGAATGAAGAAGACCTGACCCCATGCACTCTGGAGTTATCTGCAAATAACTTTTAGAGTGGGGAGAAAGAAAGAGAATCTTTTGTGGGACTGACTAGTACTGTTAGTTTGTGTTGCTTTTTGTGCGTGTGTGTGTACGAGAGATGTTCTTATCCCAGTTGTGGCTGAGAGTAGTACTTGTTGTATGTTGTTGGGAAGTTGCCCCAAAAATCAACAAAGCATCCAAAGTACACTGGCCTAAAGGTGTTTTGAGTTTTAGACTTTGAGAGGAGTATTAAGCATGTCATATGACACATCCTTTTTTCTTTGTTTGTTTTTGTTTAAAATCTAACCCAAACACAGCACCACCTTTTCTCTGACTTATCTGACTCCCAGCACTGCCCCCGCCTCCCCACTTCCCTAACCTTAGCTTTCCCATAATTAAACATCAATAGTTCAATACCCACCATCTCTCTCTCTCTTTCTCTCTCTCTCTCTCTCTCTCTCTCTCTCTCCATTTGTTTTGGCAAAAACAAAAGAAACCCACCAGCCTGCTTGGCTTGCTTTGTATTGTGATGATCTGCCATACAAAGAAAAGCACAACTTGGGCAGATGTCTCCAATTTTTAAGCAGTCTTTTTTCTGGCTACCCTCAAGCTCAAGCTAAGCTAATTGCCAGTCAGCTTCACTTGTTAGCTCTTGAGGATGGTATGTTGCTGCTCTGTGCTGTTCTTCTGCATTCAATTGTTTTCTTGATCTTATGCTCTTTTTAATTGAAAAGAAACACCCTCTGGATGATTAATATCCCTTGATGATGATGTAGTATTTGTGTATTCATGCTGCATCTCTCTCTGCGTCAAAAATATTTTTAACTTTTTCTGTTCTTTCTGCCTGGTTTCTTCTTTTCCATTCTATTGACAGTGTTCACAGTATCCAATCCAACTCAAAAGCACAAACTATTACAGGAAGATCCTCAAACATGATCTGTTTTGAACCATCTCTTATTCTATACTTAATCCACATGAGGTTTATATATTCACAGATGGATCTGAATATTTTTCATTTACAAAGGATTGAAAACCAAAAAAAGCCTGAATATGCTAAATTTCAGGTCAATTTTGGGTTTGGATATGCAGGACTTGTTTGGTTCAGGTTATATTTACCACGGGGGAACTGATTTTCTTGGTTGAAAACTTTTGCTGCTGTATTTATGTTGATTCATGTCCATGAACTGCATAAATGTAAGTATGAACTATATGATTTTCTTTCGAGTAAGATTATTTATATATGTTGTATCTGTTATCTCTGTTTTAAAAAAAAAAAAAATTCATAGATGGAGGCTTAAAACATATATTCAAGAACAAGAAATGAAAACATAAATTTTAAAGTATGCAGAATATAGAGCTGAAACATAAAGAAAGAAAGAACTGTATCAAACCAAAAGATTCACATTAAGAAGCAAAAGAGAGAGTAGAGATAGAGTGAAAAATTTAAAATTTCATTAATAAAACAGAGGAATACAAAAACAAGAACTGAAATATTTTTGCCTTCTTTTCTTCCTCATCTTCTTATCTCTCTCAAGCTCACTTTCAGCTCTGCTACACAGCACACGCAGCTCTAACATTTTCATAGTAGATGCTTCCTTTTTATAAGCAAAGGAATGACTTTTGCTAATCAACAACGCCCATACTTACACCATGCTTAGGTATGGCTATGTTGCTTTTCTTGTACACGAACTAAAAATTTTATCAACTGTCAACACTCCTCCTTTATGGGATTTTTGCTGGAGTTGAACATTTTCATTTTGGACGTCCTTTCTAGCAAATTATAGCAGTTTTAGGACATGCTTGAGTCCTCTCTAACAAGTTTAAGCAGTTTAATGACTTGCTAAGGTCTAATCATCAAGCTTTCTAAATTTTAGAAACTTTGCAGGTCCACTTCAACATTTTTCAGTTTTAAGACTTGCTAGTCTCTCAAAGTTTATGCAGTTTATGGACATGCAAAGATCTCTCCAACATGATTTTTTTTTTCAGTTTAGAGACTTGCTGGTCTTTACATAACAAGAAAATTCAAAGCTTTTCACCCTCGATGGTGGATGAAAATGGAGGAGAAATGTTCTTGATAAATTGTGAATCATTCTCAACAAAAAATAGTTAGAAAAGATTTTGAAATAGGCCCTCAAAGATCATTTGAGCTTTGATACCATGTTAAAAAAAAAAATTCAATGATAGAGGCTTAAAACATGTATTTAAGAACAAGAAATGAAAATATAAATTCTGCAGTATGCAGAAAATGGAGCTGAAAAATAAAGGAAGAAAGAACTGTATATAAAACCAAAAGATTCACATTAAGAAACAAAAGGAATACTAGAGATGGAGTGAAAAAACAAAAATTTTATTAATATAACAAAGGAATACAAAAACAAGTACTGAAATTTTTTTCTTTCTTTCTTCCTCATTTTTTTATATCTCTCAAACTCACTTTCAGCTCTACCATAGAGCACACTCAGCTCTAACATTTTCACAGTAGATGCTTCCTTTTTATAAGTAGAGGAATGCCTTTTGCTAGCCAACAAAGCCCATACTTGCACCATGCTTAGGAATGGCTATGTTACTTTTCTTGTACACAAACTAAAAATCTCATCAACTTCCAACAATCTCCTACTTTCAAAAACTGGGATGCCTTGTGCACCGAGGACGCTCTTTTTCTTATGAAGCTTCTTAACAAGCTCTGTGCTGCTAGTTGGAATTGTTTACTTTGAAAGTTTAGTATCTGTTTTATATTTTTGCTTGAATGTTCTGTATCTGTTTCAATTCTCTTTAGGCACAAGAAATTATGCAAGTTTTTGATTTGAGGTAGAGAAGTGCAGATTTTGTGTTTGTTAGATTTGTGTGATTGGCTCTTGATTTTCCTCCTCTTCAAGTTCAAGTTGATCCCTAGATCGTTATGTCTTTTTTTGGTGTTTGAGAAGTCTAGCACCTCCATGGTTTTACATAAAATCCTGCTTTTCAAATTAGGATGTTTCTTGTCCTGAGAAATTTATAGCATAGCTTTCAACAGATGCTGCTGCTGCTTCTTTCTTCTTCTTCCTTTTTTTTTTTTTCGTCTCTTCAACTCAATTATGATTCTTGATGTCTTTATATCCTCTCAGTTTCCACCTTTACACATTATTAGATAAGATAAAGGATTGACAGCTAAGGAGAGTGACAAGTGAAGAAATGGATTTATTCACAAAATTCTTAGTACACATTTGACAAACACTCCAGCAGAAAGACTAAAAGGGATAGTTTTCTTCACATACATGATGACCATTTCTGTTAAAGCAATGAGCAGTTTGCCTAAGCATGCTTCCTGTTTTTACTATTTTATTCATTAGTACTATCCACTATGGATGAAATATAACCTATAGCATCTGATATAGAAAGGAAATCTTGATTATTCTGTGATCTAACAAGTATCAGTTTCACCTGGGATAATTACAGCTTCAGTTTGCTCAGATGCTTTGGCTTTAAAGAATTTGCTTCAACCAGTAGCCATTTACCTTTAATCAATGAACCACTGGTACTTATTATATGATTTATATCATGTCCTCTTCTAACAGTGCTTAGTGCTATATAGCAGGTCGCCTAATTGTCCAATCCTTCATTTTAACTTTTAATTTCTTATCATCCATGCCTGCTTTTATCATTTCTCAAAAATTAACTTTGAAGCACTAGCCTTGCAGGCAAAGATCATCTAGTTTCCATGGATTGTAGTTCGAACAGGCTCAATCTGTTTACTGCTCAAACACTTTAGAATGCAAAGCGGCTCTTCATTATACAATTCAACTTCAATATGAAACCTACCATTGATCTTGAAGTGGAGGCCTTCTCTGAAAATGATTCCGAGGTCAACAGCCAAGTAGCTTCCAACTTATCCATCCATGAAAATTCTGCGGGTCCCTCCAATGACAGCCTCACTAACTGTTCCAATCTCACAAATGCCATAGCTGCTACTTCCGTTTCAGAACCAGTTTCCCTAGATTTAACCCTTTGTTTCAATGATGATGAATTAGAGAAAAGAGGGTCAATGGGACTCTCTTTGTCAAGCACTGGCGAGAGTAGCAATGAACCTGTAACTCGTACAGCTGCAGCAGCCATGCCACGAGTTTTTTCGTGCAATTATTGTCGGCGGAAATTCTTCAGCTCACAGGCACTTGGTGGTCACCAGAATGCACATAAGAGGGAGAGAACAATAGCAAAGCGGGCAATGAGGATGGGCATTTTTTCTGAAAGGCATGTCAGCCTGGCATCTCTGCCTTTACATGGATCTTCATTTAGGTCCCTGGGAATCAAAGCACACTCTTCAGTACATCAGGATATTTCACCACCAGTAAGGCCACAAGATAACAGAAATAGTGCAAGATTTGATCAGGGGTACTTTGGGTTGCCAATATTCGTGGACGATGATGAGGCAGAGCTGTTATGGCCAGGTAGTTTCCGCCAGGTAGCTGAGGCAGATGATACACATCAAAGTTTTGTAGTCACAGGAAATTCAAATGTGAATTTTTTAGGGGAAACTCCATCAGCAGACTCAGGCAATTCCATGCCAGACCTCACATTGAAACTTTGAGTCCTTCAGGAGGAGTCAGGACTGGCTTCAGTCTGTCAGCTTTAATATTCTCTCCTTGTATAGCAATATGTACTTGAGCCATGGCTTAGCATTTATTCTTACGCGTACTTTCTTATCTGATTTTCACTTTGGTTTTGTATGTTAGTGTATAAGAGCTTCACAAGGATTATTTGGGAGCTTCAATGCTTGTTCTGATTTATATGATGCTTTCGATTTGCTGTAACTGCTAAAGCTAATTGCTTGTTTGATCACATTTCCTTATCTTTTCCATTTCTGTTACTGTACTGATGGAATATAAGACGGAATTACAGTCAGATGGGTCTGACAGGCATGCTTTGCTTAGGAACTTAACATCAGAGTCAAAAAGGTTAATTCTTGATAGTTGCATTCTTTATTCTTCTATTACTACCAGTAATTTAAAGCTGTATCCTTAGGAGCAAAAGTCATTGATTATTACATCAAACATTGAACCATCCTCATCTCCATCAAGGAGAATGGATGGGCTGAAGAGATTTAAGACAAAACAGAACTCTCGAAAGATTGCTGCTTCTGAATTCTTTGCTTTCAACTAGGGGTTGAATTGATCACATCAAATTTTTAATTTCACTATTTCAGCCAGAAATTGCAGGAGAAAATTTTGTTTCTAGAGTTCTAAAAAAATTTTGTTTCTAGAGTTTTACAAGCTACAACAGGCAATTAACAACACATATAACAGGATTCAAGAACCAAACCACAAGTTTCTAACTAGAAACCTAAACTTGTCTCTGAAAAAAAATCCATCAGTCCATTACTATTTTTTTTCTAGAGTTGTTTCTCTGAAACATACAAGGGCAAATTGTCACGACCCAACCTATGGGCCGGACCGGCACTAGGACCTAGACCAGCTTAAAGCCCCCGAGGCCCGTAGTAAACCTAACTATTCACTTAACCCAACTCTAAAGCCCATTTGGGCCCAATTTCAAGAAATCAACCAGACAGAGTCCGGCCATAAAATGGACCTACCAACGGGGAGTTTATGACTCACCCGACCTGTAAACACAGTAAATACTCAATTGGGGAGCTCAGCTCACCCTCCACATACTCATCAGCATAAAAATAAATGGGAGCTCAGCTCCCTCATCCAATCCATCAAACATGCATAGAATATTAAGTTTACAGGTCCACAATAATAATTTAGTTTACAGACCCAAATCAAATAAATATTTCTAACACATGCGGAAATTCTAAGATTTAACAAGTTTATACAAACATTAATAATCGACCTACGAGGGAGAAAGCAGGTTAGCCTCAAAAATATCCTCCTGTGGCCTGGAAAAATATTGAACAGGAGTAAGCGTTCGACTCAGAGAGTAAAATATCAATTTTAACCATAATCTCTACAACTATCTAAAACTAATGCACCCTGTAGAGTGAAATGCAACACCAGTAATAATTTCACATCATAACATCAAAAAGGTAATTTGAAGCACTCACACACCCTATAATATCAATCATAATATATGGGAGCCGATCCCCTATACAGCTCTCTTAAATCCAACCTGGTCCCAGCGAAGAACTCAAGCCGTACTTTCGCTTAATAAACCAAATCGGGGGTCCCAGCAAAGATCTCAAGCCGTGACTACCCGTCCTATCCATAGTCCACACCACATCACACGCACGCCAACGCACGCACACTGCTCCAAATTACCACAACAACATCCATGGCACTTTAACAGTTATGAATGCAACATAAATCGTGCCTAGAGTTTAACTACATAAATATATGCATATAAGTGATGCATGGGCATGCTTGAATATATAATAATATCGAAATTACAATTAAAATTAATATTTTACTCACAGACTTGACAACGGTCACTGTAGCGGCTGGGCGGAGGAAGAAGGCTGTCCCGGCTCACCTGACAATTACATTACAATTATTTAATATAAATGACTCAATACAAATCATGAAAAGACCAAATACGTCCTAAGTCGTGCCGAAAATCTGGCAGAGTCTCCCCTATACCTAGGACCTACCCAACCTGCAAAAGGGGCTCAAAACACACTTCAATATTCACAATCCATATATCCACAACTCAATCACATCACACAGCCCCTCCTGGGCCCATCGAATCAATCATTCATCACCATATGTAAAATTTCAATTTAGTCCTTATAATTGATCATTTTTGCAAAAACTGCCCAAACAAGCTCTAAAAATTCTAAAACTTTGCCCCGCGGTCCTTAGCAATATTACTAGGCTATTGCAAAAAGAATCACAATTTTCTGAGCTACCACGAATATTTTATGAATTTTTAATCCTATTTAAGCACTAGAAAATTACGAAAAAGCAAGGTTCGGGTTTACCTTTGCCGATTCCGATTTCTGGAATGCGCTCGGGACATCTGACAATGGGGGGGTAGCCAAAACCTTGGTCCAATTCGGAGATTTTTCCGCTAATCGGTGCATGCCGAAATTCACGACAGGTCTTGTCGAATTTCCTCGAATTGAGGATACCTACACGAAGCCCACAACACGGGGGTTAGTACATAAATTTTTCAGAATTTTCTAAGCTCATTTAATGCTCGAAAAGACACTGCCAAGTTTCGTGGGACCCACCGAAAAACGGTGTCGAAAAATTTTAAAATTTATATCCCCGCGAAGCTCTCGACGAGTGGAGCGCTCTGGTACTCTCGGTTTTCTTGTGGGATTCACGGTTTGCGAGAAATCTAGCCCGAAAGTCAAAATGGGCTAAAACTTCCCGGACAAAAATTGGACAAACCGCTCAATGGATTTCGGTGTTCTTGGTATCTATGGAAAGCTCTCGACGAGTAGATAATTTTAGACATAAGACCCGGTCCAATTGGTGGCCGTATCGGCCGGATTTTGGCCGGGAAGCCGAGGAGTCACGCCATGCACGTTATTTCGGGCGATTTCGGCGTTCCAGCGCGGCCGTGCCGTGGGGAGGGTCGAGGCGGCCGGCGAGGTGGGAAGGTAGGGGAGGTGGCGGCGCGGCAAGGGGAGGAGGGAGGAGAGAGAAAAGAGAGAGAGAAGGGGAGGAGGTCGGGACGGGCGAAAGAAAAGAGAAGAAGAAAAGGAGCGGTCCGATTCGACCGGTCCGATCCGGTCCGGTTCGATTCAGCCGGTTCGATTCGAAATACAAAATTTTGAATTTTTTTACTCTACCTCAGGACCGAAAACGAGGTCCAAAAATTCTGAAAAATTTCCAGAAAACTTAGAAAAATACGTAGACTCCAAATATATTTTTAGTTTTGCCACGTGGTCTTTAAATTAATTTTTAAAAATCATCAAAGTTTATATTTTCGGAAAATCGAACCCGATTTTTAAAATCTGAAAAATCTCAAAAAAATTCCTAAAATTTAAATAAAATTAAAATACCAAAAATGCTCATAAAATAATAAAATTTAAAATTTTGGGGTGTTACATTCTTCCCCCCTTACAGAAAATTCGTCCTTGAATTTTACACAAGGCAGAATAAAGTATATGATTATCCATTGAACAGATAAGGGTACTTGCTACGCATGTCCCGTTCTGACTCCCAGGTGCACTCTTCCACTGACTGGCTCCTCCACAAGACCTTAACCATAGGGATCTGTTTTGATCTTAGCTGTCTCACTTGGTAGTCCACTATGGCTACAGGTTGCTCCTCAAATGTCAAATTCTCCTTTAGCTCTATTACTTCCGGCTGTAGTACATGAGAAGGATCTGGAATGTATTTCCTGAGCATGGAGATGTGAAATACGGGATGAACGTGAGAAAGGTTGGGTGGTAGCTCCAACCCGTAGGCAACTGCTCCAACTCTATCAGTAACCTCAAAAAGTCCGATATACCGAGGTGCCAACTTGCCCTTCTTTCCAAATCTCATCACTCCCTTCATCGGAGAAACCTTCAAGAATACATAGTCGCCTACTGCAAACTCCACATCCCTCCGTCTGGGGTCTGCATAACTCTTCTGCCTACTGAAAGCTGTTTTCAATCGTTCCCTAATTAAAGGAACTACTTCTGAAGTGTACTGCACTAGATCTACATCATGTACCTTCGCTTCTCCCATTTCCATCCAATACAGAGTATACCTACATTTTCTTCCATATAGTGCCTCATAGGGTGCCATCCCTATGCTGGAATGGTAACTGTTGTTGTAGGCAAACTCCACCAAAGCTAGCTGATCATCCCATTGACCTCCAAAATTCAAAACACTCATGCGAAGCATGTCTTCCAATGTTTGGATTGTCCTTTCGCATCGTAAATGCATGCGAGGGTGGAAAGCCGTACTAAAGTTCAAGCGTGTGCCAAGTGCCTCCTGCAACTTCCTCTAAAACCCGAAGTGAATCGGGGCCCTCATCGAGATATTATGGAAGCCGGAACTCCATGCAATCTAACTATTTCTCGAATGTAGAGTCGGGCGTACTGTGCCACAGAATAAGTAGTCTTCACAGGCAAGAAGTGAGCTGATTTGGTTAGACGGTCTACAATTACCCATATCGAATCATATCCTCGCGTGGTACGAGGCAACCCAGTCACAAAATCCATAGTGATCATTTCCCACTTCCATTCTGGGATAGGGAGCTCTTGTAGCTTCCCTGACGGTCTCTGGTGTTCAAACTTCACCTTCTGACAAATCAAGCACTTAGACACAAAGTCTGCTATGTCTCTCTTCATGCTATTCCACCAGTAGCTATCTTTCACATCATGGTACATCTTGGTGGAACCTGGGTGGACATTGTACAGTGTATAGTGTGCCTCTTGCATGATTTCATTTCTGAAATTGTCCACATCGGGCACACATATCCTAGAACCCTGCACTAGGGCGCCATCATTGGCAAATCCAAACTCACCACATTCACCTTGCTATACTCTTTCTATGATTCTCATCAGTTATTGGTCTCTGTGCTGGGAAACTCTAACTCTGTCTCGCATGTCACACCCTACCCCTCTGTAAGGCATAACATGATCCCGTAGTATACCTAATGAATTACCAACTCCGTCTACTGATAACCCATTAAATACACTACAAGGGATTTTAAAAACTTTTCTTACTTTTTTTATAGTGGTGAGCATTATTTACAGGTGTTAAAAACTTTTGTGAACTGAAGTGAAACAACTAACTCATTTGGACCATTAGAAATTTTCTATAAAAATTTTGGCAGAGTGCCATCTGTATTTTGGATAAAACAGTTCTTCAGAAAACCTGTAAAAAGCACTTCAATATTTTTCCCAATATCAACTCTAACAAAATTCAACACAATATTTTTCTCAACTCAATCCACAACAATTTTTCAGTATTTTCAAAGGAGGAGATAAAGGAAATATAATACAAATTTTTACAAGTCAAAATAACTCATAATTCACTTTACAACTTCAATGTACAATTTTAATTTACAACTGCTCAAATAATTTACATACATATTATTACATGCATACATCAAAACCTATGTACATGGGTATATCTATGATATACCTGGAGCTGATCTGAATGTATCTTCAAGGAAATTTACTCACTGCTCTATGCTCTTCTTACCTGCGACAGCATACAAAGCTATCGCTGAGTGGTGAACTCAGTGGTGCACAACTATAATTTAAAACATAGTACAATATATATTGACAAAATTTACAGTAAATAATTTGGAAATCTGAATACTCATCAAATTCCAAAACTCAAAATATTCATTGCCAATAATGTAAATCATTTGTATAAATGACTTTGATCACAAAATTTAATTTATCAAATCATGACTAACCATTTAAGTAATTCCAACAAAATCAATTATACATAAACCATAATTGAAATCACAATTCCTTACCATTCAAAAGCCATTCTGTATCTCAAAAATCATTATGTATCTCAAATATCATATTGTATCTCAAAAGTCATTATGTATCTCAAAAATCAATCTTTATCTCACTAACTATGCAAGACTAATCCGAAAGGGCCATATTCGATGTGATTCTAACTCCCTATGGTCGGGGAGGTCGAATCTGATTCTAACTCCCTATGGTCGGGGAGGTCGAATCATCGTGCACAGTACCATCACAATAATGAATCTTCCGCAATGGCCATAACGATAAAATAAACTTAGATCTAACCTCAAATCAGAGGAAAATCTAAGCCTGTGCACGTACCACGGTAATCAAAACACAACTCACTCCATTGTCTTCTCAACAAATGAGAGAGACGGGTAATAACCTAGTCAAGCATCTATAGTGAGATATAAAACAATATCACAATCCTTTTAGTGAGCATAAATCACAATATAATTCGATTCAAATTCAATTCCAATATCCAATAATTTTTTTATGCTCATCACAATTCAAATCATAAATTTGCATTTTTCCATGAAAATTACCATCACAATTCAAAACATGTTCTATCACAATTTTCCAAAACATACTTTATTCAATCCATAACAATGCTTAATATTTGTGGAAATACCATTTCACAAAGCTAAATTCATACATACTATAACAATTTCAATAATCGTTGAATTAAATCCAATGCTTGTTAAACATAATACATAAGAAAAATATGTCATTTAATCATATGAAATATTCAAAACAAAATCAATTAAAAACTAGTTGTGCACAAACCTTTGATGACTGTCTCCCTGATCTGGACTCAGTGTTTCCTTCCCTTTTGCTGAGTCCTTGTTAACTGAGAAACACAATTTGAAGTGTTTCAGTACTAAATTAAACTGTCTCTATCGATGGTGTTTGGTAAATAATGCACTGAACTCAATTATTCACTTAATCACCTAATATACCAACCCTCATTGCGTTTTAGGTAAATTAGGTCTTAGTGTCGTTAATATGTCACATTCGATAGGGTTTTAGGTTTGGTACGTTTTACCAAAGTCATTTCCTTGTTTAGTGCATTTTAGTGCAAATTCTTTGGATTAGGGATCTTGGTTTGACCTAACCGGACGATCTAGTTCCCTCGATTTTCGGGTCTCGGTCGAAACTACAAACTTGTAGATCTAGGTCTTATTGCACGCGGGGCAAAATTTCAGGTCAATCCGAGTTAAGTAGACCAAGTTATGTTCATTATACTATTGCTGGTCAAATGGTACCATTTTAGGTCAATTTTAGGTCAATTTGGTCAACTCTGGTTCGGCCAGTTTTTGGATCCGAACTTGTGCAAGTTGTTTGACTTGCTTATGGTCATTTCTGGGCTTTGGTGTCTTCATAAGACTTGTAGGTATGGGTCTTAACTATTCATGGTTAAAATTTCAGGTCAATTGGACCTGGTTTGAGTGAGTTATGGCCTAAACACTCACTGCTGCCCAATTGGTCATTTTTCAGGTCCTAATTGCACCTAATCCGAATTGGTCATTTTTTTAGGTCACCTTGCAAGCAGAATTTTGGCATGGTTTCTCAATGAAAGTTGGCACATTTTGTGCCTAGTTTCACCTCAAATTGGTCTCATACCAATTGAGGTTACACATTCAAGGTTATAGGCTAAAATATACACTGCCCTCAATATGCATTTCACACCCCAACTTCAAACACATTATTTACCTTGCAAGGTTTACTTCCATACCCTACTAAACTGTTTTGGCACATTACCAAAAACATTTTCTACATTACATAAGCATTATTTTGGGCAGATTCCAATCACCCTCAACACACCAAATATCATTCACAATTACAATTTCTAATTACCATTACAAACACACCTAAACATTACAAACCTTACATACACTTTACAACATTAATTTATATACATATCATCAATCCTTCTAGGTCAATATTCTGCCCACACTTCCTTCAATATACACCATCACTCAAGTGTCCACAAGCTGCCACAAACCATTCTTCAACATCCCATTGCCGTACCAATATACAATTTCCCATCCAAGTGCATAAATCACCATATAACATGAAGTAAATCACTAGGTTACTAAATCACCATGATCAACATTATTTCTCATCAATTATATGCATATTAAATCATCAAATGTGTGATCCCATGGCTGTCCAAAAATGGCTATCTCAATAACTATTTAAACTTCAAAATTTCCTTCACAAAACTAACACCCATAACATAAACATAAAGTTTAACAAGGAAATTCTCAAAAATGTAAACTTACCTTTGTTTGTAACTTGCTAAACCTTCACCAAACTTCTCAAAATTGGTATCAATATCTTCCTTGTGATGTGTAGACCATTTTTTGTGAAGGAACTTAAAGGATTGGAGTTGAAATGGAGAGTTAAGAAAGCTTGCATGAAAAATGGCTATGGAGTTTCCTCTCACCTCATTCACGGCAATGTTGAATGCAAATGAGGAAGATGAATTATTCAGCTACATTTTAAGTGTACACATGTCCCACTATGTGTTTAATTAATTCCCTTAGTGGTCCACTAAAAAATTAAATCATTTTATAAGTTAAACTTTCACTTAATCCCACATTAACCCATGATTTTAGCTATTTACTTTAGGTACCACCAAATTAATTTTTCATTTTATTTTCTAAGTGTAATACTATTTATTTTTAATGGACATTTAGGTCAAAAGACAATTCAGGGTGTCAAATGACCATAATGCCCCTGTTCGGGTTACGTTCCCAATTTTTCGGTAAAACCGTATTTTGTCTGTTTTTCGATTTCTCACTTTTCTTTGTACTAATTATTTAATTTTTCTTTAATCTTTCTAATGAGATTTATACTTCAATAAGGTTCTATTTAAGTCCTAAAAATATTTTCCAGGGTTCCCCGCAGTCCAGGGCTAGTCAACGGTCCACGCCATGACTTCCCGGTGCGGTCACCCATCGCTAGGTTTCCCGGCTCGCTTAACTTGATCACATTTCTTTGCTATTATTTTTCCTTTGTTTTTCTTGTATTTTCTTTTCTTGTATTTCATTATTTTATGTCTCCTCCCTCATGTCAAAGTGTAGTTCTAGGCATCCTAGCTGTCCGGACAGCACTGGTCACCGGAACAGCAGAACGCACTACCGAACTTTGGGGTGTTACATCGCAAGTCTGGCCTCACTGAAAAATGAGCCAACAATACCCCCTCATCTAAAAGATCTAGGATTAAACCTTGATCCATCAACTCATGTACCTCCTGAATTAACGGTCTCTTCTCTGCTGAAATGTGCACAAAACTGCCAGAAGATTTTCTGCTCAAAGCATATGCTACTACATTGGCTTTCCCAGGGTGGTACTGGATGGTGCAATCATAGTCTTTCAGAAGCTCCATCCATCTCCTCTGTCTCAAGTTTAAATCCCTCTGTTGGAAGATGTACTTCAAACTCTTGTGGTCGGTGTATATCTCGCACACTTCGCCATACAGGTAGTGTCTCTAGATTTTTAGTGCAAAGACTACAGCCGCCATTTCCAAATCATGGGTGGGGTAGTTCTGCTCATGCCTCCTTAGCTGCCTTGAAGCATAAGCCACTACCTTTCCATTCTGCATCAAAAAACACCCTAAGCCAACTCTGGAGGCGTCACAGTACACGGTGTATCCTTCACCACTCATAGGTAGTGTCAACACAGGGGCGGTGGTTAGACACTCCTTAAGCGTCTGGAAACTCTTCTCACGGTCATCTGTCCAAATGAATGGAACGTTCTTCCGAGTCAACTTAGTTAGGGGAGCCGCTATCCTGGAGAAATCTTGCACAAAATGCCTATAGTAGCCAGCTAGACCCAGAAAACTTCGCACCTCAGTGACTGTTGTAGGCCTAAGCCAATTAGTTACAGCTTCAATTTTCTTGTGATCCACTTGAATACCTTCACTAGAAACCACGTGTCCCAAGAATGAGATATTTTCTAGCCAAAATTCACATTTTGAAAATTTGGCATATAGCTGGTGCTCCCTCAAAGTCTGCAATACCATTCTCAAGTGCCACACGTGTTCTTCCTCGATCCGAGAGTATACCAAAATGTCATCTATGAATACGATGACAAAACGGTCCAAAAATGGCTTGAACACCCTGTTCATCAAGTCCATGAAGGCTGCTGGTGCATTAGTGAGTCCAAAAGGCATCACCAAGAACTCATAATGACCATATCTTGTCCTGAATGCCGTATTGGACACGTCATCATTCCTGATTCTTAACTGATGGTAGCCTGATCGCAGGTCTATCTTGGAAAAGAATCTAGCCCCTTGAAGCTGATCAAACAGATCGTCGATCCGAGGAAGTGGATACTTGTTCTTCACAGTCACCTTGTTCAGCTGTCTGTAGTCAATACACAACCTCAATGACCCATCCTTCTTTCTCACGAATAGAACAGGAGCGCCCCAAGGTGAAGTGCTCGGACGTATGAAACCTTTGTCCAACAGCTCCTATAGTTGCTCCTTTAACTCTTTCAATTCTGCTGGGGCCATCCTGTAAGGTGGCATTGATATGGGGTTTGTACCCGGAACAACATCAATGCAGAACTCTATTCCCCTTTCTGGTGGCAACCCTGGAAGCTCTTCAGGGAAGACATCCATGAATTCTCTGACAACAGGAACATTTTCCATGTTGACACCTTCTACAGATGTATCTCTCACCAATGCTAAATACCCTTGACATCCACGCCTCAACATTTTTCTAGCACTAATTGCTGACACCAAGTTATATGGAGCCACGCTCCTGTCACTATCAAAACTAAACTCTTCCACACCGAGTATGTGGAAATACACCTTTTTGTTCCTGCAGTCTAAGGTGGCATAATGAGTTGCCAACCAATCCATCCCCAAGATTACATCAAAATCTATCACTGGTAGAGGAACCAAGTCTGCTGGGAGGATCTTTCCATCCACTACTACTGGGCTACCCGGAAAAACCATATCTACATCTATGTTGTCACTAAGTGGGGTAGCTACCGACAAAGGGCATTCTAAAGTTGTAGGGTTTCTATCCAATCTCATGGCAAACACAGGGGAGACAAATGAGTGTGTAGCACCCGGATCTATCAAAACACGAGCCTCATAGGAACAGACCAGAAGAATACCTGCCACAACAGCATTTGAAGCTTGAGCATCCTGATGGGTCAGGGTGAAAACCCGAGCTTGACCCCTACCCTGAGTGGCAGAACTTCTACCTCCTGATATGCCTCCAAATCCACCTCCCCCTTGTCCTCGGCCTTGTTGGCCACTGAACTGACTGCCTGCCATGCTGGAAGCACCTGGATACATCTGACGAGGAACATTTGCAACAAAACCCTGTGACCCCATCTATGGCTCACTGAACACGGGGCATTCCCTAGCAAAGTGACCTGGTTGGCCACACCTGAAGCATACTCCTGAACCCATCATACAAGGTCCTGAATGTCCTCTTCCACACTGTGCACAAGGTGCCAAGGAGGATCCTGAACCAGACCCAGAACTACTGTACCCCGAACTGTGACCACTGCTGGATCCGTACCCTAGTCTGAACCCTCGGGATTTGTGTCTAAAACCACTCCTCTTATTCCTGCTTCTTCCTCTGTAAGTAGTTTGGCCACCACTATCCGTAGTACCCATGTGGGGAACACCTGAAGAACCCTCTGCTCTGTTTTTCTTTGCTCTTCAGCTGTCATCCACAGCATAGCTAATCTCAATCTGTCTGGCTCGATCAACCACCACATCAAAAGACTGATCCGACATCATGGCCAGGTTTGCATACCTCCTGTCAAGCCCCTTTAGGAACCTCTTCACCTTCATAGTTTCTGTAGCAACTGCTGTAGGGGCATACAACTTAATAAATTCTATAGCATATTCATCTACAGACCTGCCATTCTGTCTTAAGGCCTCAAAGGCCCACTGCTTTTGATCCCTGAAGCTTTCTGGCACAAACCGATTGATGAACAGTTCCACAAACTGAGTCCACGACAAACCCTCCATCCGAGGTAATATGTAGTCATTCATCCATTGTCTAGGCATAGGCCCCATGACATGCTGCATACACTCTATTAGTTTTCTATCAGTCAACTACAATTCTGTTCCTGCCTGTCTGCAGGAATCCAAAAATCGATATGCATCGTCTTGAAGGAACGGAAGCGTGAAAAACACAAGATTATACCATTGAATTCAAAAATTTTCACCTAGGGTCACATGCACCATGCAAGATTTATTTTTATCTATTTGATTTCAATGATAAACAACATATTAAAACTCTTTTAATATGTTTTTGGATCTGTATTTGCCATTTAAGATTTTAAAATTAATCAGATTAATTTTAGAACCCTAGATTAAATCAAGAACGATTACACTAACCTCTTGATGTGCTGCAGCAATGTCTGCGCTTTGAGATTCGTCTTCAGGACACCAGATGTTGTCCCTCTAGCTTGTCCACACCAAGAACACCTATGGCAGCCCTTGAACAGCTTCTAAAGCCTTTTCTATTAATTAGAAATTCAAGTTCTGCCTTTTAAGAGATTAGAGATGCAAACAGGACACTAGAAACAATTTCTAGTGTTCTTAATTCAAGAGATTGATGGCTAATCTCTTTGAATTGATGAGAGATGAAGAGAAATAGCTGGAGAGGCTCAAAGTGGCGTGACATATGAGAGGAGAGGCTGCTGGTTTTTTTTCTTTTCATAACCCCACTTAAATAGCTAGGTTAACACATTAAACCCTAGCCACATGTCACCTTTTGATTAGCTCTAGGTTTAAGTGACCCAATCACATTGTGCCAAGTGTCAAACCTATATTTAATCTTGATTTTAATCATCTTACATGATTAAAAATATTTGGCAAGCTTATGTGTTATGCCATGTGTCACCATCTCATGGTGCCACGTGTCACACTGCAAAATGACCAAAATGCCCCTGTGTCTTAATTTTGAGTTCTTAACCCAAAATAATTATTTTCTTCTTCTAATTAATTTATATCCAATATAAATTAATTAATTAATCTCTATTAATTAATTTCTCATCAATTAAATTCATATTTAAACACTTTAAATATAAATTTAATTTATACTACACATCCAATAATCTAGATTTGGTTTCAAGTCATGCTAGGGACTTTGCAATTTTATTGCAAACCAAATCTATTTAATTAATCAATTAAACTCTTTAATTAATTAATTAAATCATATTTAAATAGGTGATAACTTGTGTATGTGTGTGACTTACTAGGCTCATCACTAATTGGCAATGAGACATGATATCAACTCTTAATATCATCAGATCTCTTTCTTACCATAAATGATTTCTCTAAATCATTTTATGAACCTCATAGACCATGGTTAACACCTAGCATAGCATGCCATGGCCACCCAATTAGTAATAAGATTTACCTTAAATGAACCTATAATCATATGTTACCATGCACTAGAATCTCTCTGTTACAAAATCCCAACTCAAATTTGAGTCATGGTTTATGTCAAACTCCATTTGCTATGAATATTATGTTCTCTTTTAATTCAGTTCTTGATTAAAAGATTTTTCTCATCGAAACTCTTTTCAATAAATCTATCTGTCTGGCAGGAACTTGAAACATCAAGAACAATTAAATGAACATAGGATTTTATCTCTATTTACTTAGAGAGCAGATTCCTTCTTGATCAATACCTACCTCCATATATAACTAGCGAGAGCCAACACATGCCCATATACCCATACATAGTACAAGTATGAAAGCGAGATCAAACTCAAACTACCTATATACAAGATAAGCGTGCTATCTCAGTCTAAAGATTATATGCATCGATATGATTTATGACAAAACATTGACAAGAGTAAACTCCATGTGCTTGTCATAAGTGTCACCGGTTCGACCTACTTATCATTTATAAGTGCCTATCATGTTTGTTATATGGCATGAGACTCACCATTCCATCTTATTTATATCTCATATAAATAACTTGGGAACAAACATGAATACAATCTTTACGGATAAGTCATGTCCTTATTATGAAGTATCCTCGATTGTGAACCTATTTATGATACTTTGTGCTAGAAATATTGTCACTCATATTCTTAACAACTTAAGAATAATATTTCTAACAAAATATCAATGGACCTTTTCTATTACACATAAATATATTATGTAAACGGAAAAGTGGAAATGCCTTTTATTATTAAAAATATGTACAAGATACATACTAAATGATATGCTCTAGGGCATACTACTAACAATCTCCCACTAGCACTAGAGCCATTCATTACAATATCTTAGACCTATCTTCTCAAGATGTCTGTCTAATCGAGTCTGTGACATAGGCTTAGTGAATGGATCACTGGATTTTCAGTGATGCTATTTCTGCATGGCTACATCGCCTCGCCCAACTATTTCTCGATAATGTGGTAGCGCCTTTCTATGTGTTTGGATTTACGGTGAGACCTTGGTTCCTTAGCTCAGTATGATCGCTCCATTATTGTCACGCGGTGTAGTGGAACTGACTCAATGGAAGGAACTCATGTAAGTTACATCACGAACTTCTTTATCCAAACGACTTCTTTTGCGACATCGATGCAGAATATACTCGACCTCGATGAGTGGAATCTGCGATCGTGCTCTGTTTGGAACTCTTCCAATCGATCGCACCTCCATTACAAATGAACACATATCCAGAGGTAGACTTTCTATCATCGATATCGATTGGAAATCGAATCGTATAACCATCCAATTGCAAGTCTCCACCTCCATAAATCAAGAATAAATCCTTAGTTCTTCTTAAGTACTTAAGAATATTCTTGTGACTATCCGATGTTCCAAACTGGATTGGATTGATACCGCTAGTCAAACTAACGAGATATGCGATATCAGGCCTAGTACACAACATTGCATACATTAAACTTCCAATAGCCAAGCATATGGAATCCTGGCCATCTTATCTCTTTCTTCAGGTGTCTTTGGAGACATCTCTTTAGAAAGGTGGATACCATGTCTCACTGGTAACAATCCTCTCTTGGAATCAAGCATGTTAAACCTCTTTAACACCTTTTCCAAGTATAGACTTTGGGATAAACTAATTATTCTTTTCGCTCTATCTCTATAGATGCGAATCCCAAGAATATAGGTTGCCTCCCCTAAGTCTTTCATGGAGAATGTATTTGACAACCATACCTTTATAGTCGTCAACATACATGTATCATTACCCATCAACGATGTCATCCACATATAAGACAAGGAAAGTGATAGCATGTCACTAACCTTCTTATATACACATGGCTCATCCTCATTTTTGATAAAACCAAAAGATTTAATGGCTTCATCAAAACGGATGTTCCAACTCCTCGAAGCTTGTTTCAACCCATAAATGGATCGCTTTAGCTTGCATACCTTGGAACCATCTTGGGATTCAAATCCCTTAGGTTGTTCCATGAAAATGTTTTCTTCAATGTATCCATTGAGAAAGTCTTTTTGACATCCATCTGCCAAATCTCATAATCATAGTATGCAGCTATTGCTAATAAAATCCTAATTGATTTAAGCATGGCAACAAAGTAGAAAGTCTCCTCATAGTCTATTCCTTGCCTTTGGCGAAACCCTTTCGCTACTAGCCTTGCCTTATAGGTCTCTACCTTTCCATCGTAACCAATTTTCTTCTTGAAAACCCATTTGTTCCCTATAGGTACAATACCTTTAGGTGGGTCAACAAGATCCCAAACTTGATTCTTATACATGGAATCAATCTCGGATTTCATAGCATCAATCCATTTTGAAGAGTCTATATCGATATAGCTTCTTCATAGGTAAGTGGATCATCTCCATGATCTACTTCTTCATGAGTAGACAACTCTTGTTCTTCTTCATGAAGAAAACCATATCTCACCGTGGGTGAGATACCAGTTGTTCTACGAGGAACAGTGTAGATGTTTCATCAATGGGTATAGGTTGACTAGATGGATCTATATCCATCGATGCATTGGTTGGTCGAATTCTCCAATTCTAACTCTATTTGCCTTCCTTTGCCTCCTTCTTGAACAAAGCGTTGTTCAAGAAATGTGGCATCTCTACTTATCACAACCTTTGTGAAGTAGGCAAATAAAAATAATATCCAAAACTATCTTTTGGATATCCAACAAATCGACCTTTTACGATCTAGTCTCCAATTTATCGTTGTTCACTTTTTGATATAAGTGGACAACCCCAAATCTTAACATGCTTAAGACTTGGTTTTCTTCCATGCCATATCTCATAAGGTGTGGAAAAACTGATTTTGATGGAATCCTATTCGGAATATATAAATCTGATTCTAATGCAAATCCCCAAAAGGAGATTGGCATATCAGTATAAAACATCATACTAAGTACCATATCTAATAGGGTACGAGTTCTCCTTTCAGATACACCATTCACCGTATGCGTTCTGGAGGAGTCACCGAGAAACAATGCCATGCTCTCTCAAGTATTCATCAAATTCAAGACTCAAATATTCACCTCCACGATCCGATCAAGAGCTTTAATATTTTTTCTGTTTGATTTTCTACTTGATTTAAATTCTTTGAACTTTTCAAAGGATTCATGTTTGTATTTCATCAAATACAAATACAAAAAACTTGAATTATAATCAGGAAAGGTAATAAAATAATGAAAGACACCTCTAACCAATTCTTTAAACCGACCACATACAACACTATTTATTAGTTCCAAAATATTTTCAGCTCTTAGCCCTTGTCCAACAAAGTGTGATCTAGTCATTTTGCCTTGAAGGCAAGATTCACAAGTTGGAGTATGATCATAGCCCAATGAGTATAGAATCCCCATTTTCTCCAATTTTGCAATCCTATCTTCGCAACATGACATAACCTTAAGTGCCAAATATATTTTGAACTTGAGTTGGTTTTCACCATGGCATTGTATTCTTTTAGATCACTTGCATTCATTTTGTGTTTGTCATTATTATCCAAATAATAAAGACCATCATTCATATAACTAACCAACATATTTATTTCCAAAATAAATATTGCAAACATCATCTGTGAATTGAAATTCATAGCCATTTCTAGTCAAACTAGATATAGAAATGATGTTCTTAAAAGCATCAGGTACATATAAAATATTATCCAAATACAAAACATGTCCAGACATGTAAAAGATTTAGATCCTATGGCTAAAGCTTCAACAGTTGAGCCATTGCCAATCCGAACTCTAACATCTCGAGAACGCAAGTCGCTCATCGCTTGCTAGTTCCCGCATATCATTAGAAATGTGAGAACTGCACCAGATCTAAAACCCAAGTGTAGATGAACTATAAGTATCATCGAATCTAAATAACAAGATATGGACATACCTTCCAAGGTGTATCCTTCTTGTCCTTCAGAGAAGCAAGATACTCCAGCGCCTTTTTCCAAAGGCCCATCCTTTGGCGTGGAAACACTTTCCTTTGCCTTCATCGACTTTAGTCTTCCTTTCTGCTTAGCTATTTTCTTGGAAGGACCAGAATCTGAGGTTTCTTTTTCTTATTGCCTTTCTTCTTGTTGGACTTTCCAAACAGAAGAAGATGCAACCAAAGCTACCTCTTTTCCTTTATTGCACAGCATATTCTGTTGGGCAATAACTAGCATGTTGAGTAATTCAGCTAAGGTGCATTCCTGTTTAGTCATATGGAAATTTGTCTCAAAATTCCCAAAAGACTCAGGAAGGGACAGAAGGATCAAATCCGTTTGTAGTTGGAAATCCATGTTGAAGTCAAGATGTTCCAACTGCTCAATCAGCCGAATCATCTTGTGGACATGATCCCCAACATTCTGTCCCTCAGACATCCTCATACGGAATAACTGTTTAGATATCTCATACCTAGCATTCCTGCTGTGCTCACCATACAACTCTTGTAGGTGAAGGAGGATCTCACTAGCACTCTGCATGTTCTCATGTTGCTTCTGCAACTCATTACTCATGGAAGCAAGCATGTAACACTTAGCTCTCATATCATGCTCCTTCCACTTGTCCAAAGTTTCATGTTCCTCTTGTGTGGCCTCTGGAGGTAATTGACGAGGAACATTTGATTATAGATCATATCCGATATGTTCAAGGTTGAGGACAAGTTTAAAATGTCTTTGCCTATCAGTCTGATTAGGTCCTGTCATTCTGTTGTGATCTAGTATGGTTGCAAGGATATTGGATGGTGGTGGTTGTTTTTTGCTCATTTTTATCGTAAAATTAAGCTGCAGAAAATAACCAGATTAATTAGTAAATGTATCATGTAATTAACCAAATATGATTATGGTCTTTTAATCAAATTGGTCCTCCCACTAACTTAGCGAATCCTACACTTCCAAAGTAGAAAACGGAAATCCTAGTTGGATGGATTTCTAGTGGGTGATTGAATTCTTATAATTCTATTGATCATCCTCAGGTACATCCATTATTGGAATTACAATAAACTATAAGTGAGCAACTCCTTGCCCATCACATCTCATGTGAGGTTCAATCCTTTACCTAGCCCCTAATGCTCAAAATCTCAGTACATCCATTATTGACTTATCTTGCATTAGTTAAGTTGATCCCATTGAGCCAATAATTATGCAAATAATTTTAATGTCCTCAGGTACATCCAATATTGGCCACCAAACCATTTACATATTTACAACATCTCATGCTTAACAATTATTCTTAAGAAAATCTCTTAAATTAATTGCATCTCATGCAACTATTTAAAATTTCTTAAAATAATTGCCCTAATGGAGGGCTTATGTTATAATTACTTTAATTATAACATTTCCAACTTAATCATTTGTTTGGAAGATTTTATAGCCATCCTAATTACTATTAAGGTCTCACTTTGCACATTATCCATTTAGCATGCATATATCATATAATTGCATACATTCCCATACATCTCATGCATTCATGGATAAGCGAAATATGGTATGATCATGGACTTTCTAAGGGATTCAATTCGAGCCACCAAGAATTGAATCTGGGCATTCCTAGGTGCATTTCATTCATTCATTTTACAAGAGTTGCTGAAGGAGTACATAATCAACACTTGATATTGAATTCCTCCCACTGGTCCCACCAATGCTCTTGACCTCCTTGAACTTCTTGCAATCCAATATTACATAGTAATCCTTGGCATACCAAGGCGAATTTACAAGAACTTAAATAAATGAAATTACAACCCAAAAATATTACAAACTTAATAATACATGCCCAAAATAAATTAAAATAAATTAATTAATTTACAATCCCAAAGAAACATAAAAGAAATAAATCCAATCACATTGGTCTTTTATAGTCCATGATCATCCATCATGCATATCACTATTTAACAATTAAATAAAACATACATTCTTAAATTAAATTGAATATCTCATATTCAACTTAAAATTCCAGATTTGAATATGATTCAAATAAATTTAAAAATTCAGATTTGAATCTCATTCAAACAAATTTAAAAATTCAGATTTGAATCACATTCAAACAACTTCAAAATTCATATTTGAATCACATTCAAACATTTTTTAAAAAATCAGATTTGAATCACATTCAAATATTTTTTTAAAAATCAGATCTGAATTTTATTGAATCAATTTTAAAAAATCAGATTTAAATATGATTCAAACAACTTTAAAAATTCAGATTTGAATCTCATTCAAACAACTTTTAAAATTCATATTTGAATCACATTCAAATATTTTTTTAAAATTCTGATTTGAATCATAATTTAATTGTGTGATTAAAACAACTAATTAAACACTTTAATTAGTCAAAGAATAGGCCTTAGATCATACAACAATTGCAGAATTAAAAGCCAAACCTTGAATCACCCATGGAACCATTGTTGCCGCCACCAATGGTGGCTTCTCCATGTGTGACGCCACATCTCATGATCCAACCAGCAATGAATCTCTTGATCTCATGATCAAACACACAATTAAATTATATAATCAACAATCTAAATGGCAAATATAGTGGCTCTGATACCAATTGAAGGAACGGAAGCGTGAAAAACACAAGATTATACCATTGAATTCAAAAATTTTCACCTAGGGTCACATGCACCATGCAAGATTTATTTTTATCTATTTGATTTCAATGATAAACAACATATTAAAACTCTTTTAATATGTTTTTGGATCTGTATTTGCCATTTAAGATTTTAAAATTAATCAGATTAATTTTAGAACCCTAGATTAAATCAAGAACGATTAGTCTAACCTCTTGTTGTTCTTTAGAGTGTCTGCGCCTTTGAGATTCGTCTTCAGGACACCAGATGTTGTCCCTCTAGCTTGTCCACACCAAGAACACCTATGGCAGCCCTTGAACAACTTCTAAAGCCTTTTCTATTAATTAGAAATTCAAGTTCTGCCTTTTAAGAGATTAGAGATGCAAACAGGACACTAGAAACAATTTCTAGTGTTCTTAATTCAAGAGATTGATGGCTAATCTCTTTGAATTGATGAGAGATGAAGAGAAATAGCTGGAGAGGCTCAAAGTGGCGTGACATATGAGAGGAGAGGCTGCTGGTTTTTTTTCTTTTCATAACCCCACTTAAATAGCTAGGTTAACACATTAAACCCTAGCCACATGTCACCTTTTGATTAGCTCTAGGTTTAAGTGACCCAATCACATTGTGCCAAGTGTCAAACCTATATTTAATCTTGATTTTAATCATCTTACATGATTAAAAATATTTGGCAAGCTTATGTGTTATGCCATGTGTCACCATCTCATGGTGCCACGTGTCACACTGCAAAATGACCACAATGCCCTCGTGTCTTAATTTTGAGTTCTTAACCCAAAATAATTATTTTCTTCTTCTAATTAATTTATATCCAATATAAATTAATTAATTAATCTCTATTAATTAATTTCTCATCAATTAAATTCATATTTAAACACTTTAAATATAAATTTAATTTATACTATCCATCCATTAATCTTGATTTGGTTTCATGTCATGCTAGGGAATTTGCAATTTTATTGCAAACCAAATCTATTTAATTAATCAATTAAACTCTTTAATTAATTAATTAAATCATATTTAAATAGGTGATAACTTGTGTATGTGTGTGACTTACTAGGCTCATCACTAATTGGCAATGAGACATGATATCAACTCTTAATATCATCGAACTCTTTCTTACCATAAATGATTTCTCTAAATCATTTTATGAACCTCATAGACCATGGTTAACACCTAGCATAGCATGCCATGGCCACCCAATTAGTAATAAGATTTACCTTAAATGAACCTATAATCATATGTTACCATGCACTAGAATCTCTGTTACAAAATCCCAACTCAAGCTGGAGTCATGGTTTATGTCAAACTCCATTTGCTATGAATATTATGTTCTCTTTTAATTCCAGTTCTTGATTAAAAGATTTTTCTCATCGTAAACTCTTTTACGAATAAATCTATCTGTCTGGCCAGAACTTGAAACATCAAGAACAATTAAATGAACATAGGATTTTATCTCTATTTACTTAGAGGAACAGATTCCTTCTTGATCAACACCTACCTCCATATATAACTAGCGAGGAGCCAACACATGCCCATATACCCATACATAGTACAAGTATGAAAGCAGATCAAACTCAAACTACCTATATACAAGATAAGCTGTGCTATCTCAGTCTAAAGATTATATGCACTGATATGATTTATGACAAAACATTGACAAGAGTAAACTCCATGTGCTTGTCATAAGTGTCACTGGTTCGGCCTACTTATCATTTATAAGTGCCTATCATGTTTGTTATATGGCATGAGACTCACCATTCCATCTTATTTATATCTCATATAAATAACTTGGGAACAAACATGAATACAATCTTTCTGGATAAGTCATGTCCTTATTATGAAGTATCCTCGATTGTGAACCTATTTATGATACTTTGTGCTAGAAATATTGTCACTCATATTCTTAACAACTTAAGAATAATATTTCTAACAAAATATCAATGGACCTTTTCTATTACACATAAATATATTATGTAAACGGAAAAGTGGAAATGCCTTTTATTATTAAAAATATGTACAAGATACATACTAAATGATATGCTCTAGGGCATACTACTAACACGTCTGACACATCATAAGTACCAGGCACCAACTTCTTGAAATTTATGATCTGTTTGTAAGGTTCTCCTCTTGGTGCGGTGGACTGCTGCTGCTGTGGAGGGTGGACCATATACTGCGCCATCATATCGATGGTCCTCTGCAAACCAGCTAGAGTAGCTGCCATGGGGTCCATGGGACCCTGTGCCATGAAAGACTGATCCTGAACTGTTGGCAGCTGCTCTTCTACTTGAGCAGCTCTAGGCCTCCTACCCCGCCTCCTCGGGGCAGGCGCCTCATCCTGTGCTGACACCTCGTCAGGCACATCTGGTTCTGGTGCAGTGGCAGCTCTCCTGCTTCTATGCATTTTCCTGAAATTCAGCAGCATTAGCCCACAAAATTCAAAATTACTCATTACACAGCTCTATAGACTCATATTTACACACAATATATGAAGCAGAAACTAGAAGCAAAGATGACAATGCAAGACGAATGTGGACCCTATTTTCCGCATGTGACTCCTATTAGACTCTTTCCAACATTTTAGACAAGCATTCCCTAAGAATCTGGAGCCTAAGCTCTGATACCACATTTGTCACGACCCAACCTATGGGCCGGACCGGCACTAAGACCTGGGCCAGCCTAAAGCCCCCGAGGCCCGTAGTAAGCCTAACTATTCACTTAACCCAACTCTAAGGTCCATTTGGGCCCAATTTCAAGAAATCAACCAGACAGAGTCCGACCATAAAATGGACCTACCAACGGGGAGTTTATGACTCACCCGACCTGTAAACACAGTAAATACTCAATTGGGGAGCTCAGCTCACCCTCCACATACTCATCAGCATAAAAATAAATGGGAGCTCAGCTCCCTCATCTAATCCATCAAACATGCATAGAATATTAAGTTTACAGGTCTACAATAATAATTTAGTTTACAGACCCAAATCAAATAAACATTTCTAACACATGCGAAAATTCTAAGATTTAACAAGTTTATACAAACATTAATAATCGACCTGCGAGGGAGAAAGCAGGTTAGCCTCAAAAATATCCTCCTGTGGCCTGGAAAAATATTGAACAGGAGTGAGCGTTCGACTCAGAGAGTAAAATATCAATTTTAACCATAATCTCTATAACTATCTAAAACTAATGCACCCTGTAGAGTGAAATGCAACACCAGCAATAATTTCACATCATAACATCAAAAAGGTAATTTGGAGCACTCACACACCCTGTAATATCAATCATAATATATGGGAGCTGATCCCCTATACAGCTCTCTTAAATCCAACCTGGTGCCAGCGAAGAACTCAAGCCGGACTTTCGCTTAATAAACCAAATCGGGGGTCCCAGCGAAGAACTCAAGCCGTGACTACCCCCCGAAGGATCGGGTCCCAGCGAAGATCTCAAGCCGTGACTACCCGTCCTATCCATAGTCCACACCACATCACACGCACGCCAACGCACGCACACTGCTCCAAATTACCACAACAACATCCATGGCACTTTAACAGTTATGAATGCAATATAAATCGTGCCTAGAGTTTAACTACATAAATATATGCATATAAGTGATGCATGGGCATGCTTGAACATATAATAATATCGAAATTACAATTAAAATTAATATTTTACTCACAGACTTGACAACGGTCACTGTGGCGGCTGGGCGGAGGAAGAAGGCTGTCCCGGATCACCTGACAATTACATTACAATTATTTAATATAAATGACTCAATACAAATCATGAAAAGACCAAATACGTCCTAAGTCGTGCCGAAAATCCGGCAGAGTCTCCCCTATACCTAGGACCTACTCAACCTGCAAAAGGGGCTCAAAACACACTTCTATATTCACAATCCATATATGCACAACTCAATCACATCACACAGCCCCTCCTGGGCCCATCAAATCAATCATTCATCACAATATGTAAAATTTCAATTTAGTCCTTATAATTGATCATTTTTGCAAAACTACCCAAACAAGCTCTAAAAATTCTAAAACTTTGCCCCGCGGTCCTTAGCAATATTACTAGGCTATTGCAAAAAGAATCACAATTTTCTGAGCTACCACGAATATTTTATGAATTTTTAATCCTATTTAAGCACTAGAAAATTACGAAAAAGCAAGGATCGGGTTTACCTTTGCCGATTCCGATTTCGGGAACGCGCTCGGGACATCTGACAATGTGGGGGTAGCCAAAACCTCGGTCCAATTCGGAGACTTTTCTGGTAACGGGTCTATCTGGCCGGAAATTCATAGACCTGGTCAACTGTCGAATTTCCTCGAATTGAGGATACCTACACGAAGCCCACAACATGGGGGTTAGTACATCAATTTTTCAGAATTTTCTAAGCTCATTTAATCCTCGAAAAGACACTGCGAAGTTCCGTGGGACCCACCGAAAAACGGTGTCAGAAAATTTTGAAATTTATATTCCCGCGAAGCTCTCGACAAGTGGAGCGCTCTGGTACTCTCGGTTTTCTCGTGGGATTCACGGTTTGCGAGAAATCTAGCCCGAAAGTCAAAATGGGCTAAAACTTCCCGGACAAAAATTGGACAAACCGCTCAATGGATTTCGGTGTTCTTGGTATCTATGAAAAGCTCTCGACGAGTAGATGATTTTAGACATAAGACCTGGTCCAATTGGTGGCCAGATCGGCCGGATTTTAGCCGGGAAGTCGAGGAGTCACGCACGCGCTGCGCGTTATTTCTGGGGCAGTTTTCCGGCGTTCCAGGCGGCGGCCGGCCGTGGGGGAGGGCTGAGGTGGCGCGCCGGCGAGGTGGGAAGGCAGGGGAGGTGGCAGCGCGGCAAGGGGAGGAGGGAGGAGAGAGAAAAGAGAGAGAGAAGGAGAGGAGGTCGGGACGCGCGGAAGAAAAGAGAAGAAGAAAAAGGAGCTGGTCCGATTCGACCGGTCCGATCCGGTCCGGTTCGATTCGGCCGGTTCGATGCGGAATACAAAATTTTAAATTTTTTTACTCTGCCTCAGGACCGAAAACGAGATCCAAAAATTCCGAAAAATTTTCAAAAAACTCAGAAAAATACGTAGATTCGAAATATATTTTTAGTTTTGCCACGTGGTCTTTGAATTAATTTTTAAAAACATCAAAGTTTATATTTTCGGAAAATCGAACCCGATTTTTAAAATCCGAAAAATCTCAAAAAAATTCTTAAAATTTAAATAAAATTAAAATACCAAAAATGCTCATAAAATAATAAAATTTAAAATTTTGGGGTGTTACACAAATAAAAAAGCAAAAGCCATAAAAAATATATATATTCAGGGCAGTGAATTGCCTCTTGGAAGATCACACCATTCTCCCACAAAAAGCAATAAAGCTCTACGGACATGGAAATACTTGTTGCTGCTTGAAGAGGACAAAGATAGAGAAGGGTATACCAGAGATTTTATAGGGCAATTGGGAAACAAAATAAAGTTTAGGTTTGGGGAAGCAGGGAGGAGAAAAATAAAATTAATTGGAGCCAAATTTTAATAAGTAAATAAAATATTTTCTAACACAAACATGTATACACATATATTATAATAGAGTGTATAAAATATATAATGCATAAAAATAACATAAAATATCAAATTATAAGAATTATTTATTGATTCAAAAAATTATAATATAATCTCTATAATAAATATAAGTATTACAAAATTATAATTTTAATTATTATATAACTTGTTAATATAAATTATATTATTAAAAAATAAAACTCAATCAATATTAAAGTATTATATTAATTCTTACATAAAATTTATAAATTCAAAAGTCAAAAAAATATCATTAGAACTAAAGAGACATGAAAAATTAAATATTAGAAAAACAATAAAGTAAATATGTCATATAAAAATAAGTGTATATTTAAATTGATCAACCCAAAATTTACAAGAGAGTTGACATCATTAATTTTATCTACTTATGTGTAAATAAAATATTTTTTTAATTAGAATAAAATAAAGGAGAGAAAGCAGAATAAAAAGAAGATAAAAAAAATTATATTTATAGAAAATTATTAGAGAAAAAAATTGAAAAATTCCATTTGATTTTAAATTGTGTAATATGAAATTATTGAATTAACTTCTATTTAATTTTTGTCAAATAACTACTGCTAATTAAATTATAATTTATGAAAATAAAAATTTAAATAATTAATTTTTAATTGAATTTTTATGTTATTTAATGATAATTAAGTAATTTTAACACTTCAATTTAAATCATAATATATAAATTATAAATTATTAGAGATTTTTCTAATAGAAAATTTGGAGGCAATCAATAAAAAATAAAAATTTATTATACTTATTTATAATATAAATTTTTAGAGATTAGTTAATAAAAAAATAAATATTATTATATATATTAAAATATTTTTAAAAATGTTTTTGGGGGGTGGGGGGAAGGCCACCCCTAGCCCCTTGTCTCCGCCACTGTAGGGAAGGAAGGCGCAGAAATCCCTGCAATAAAGGCAAAGAAAGGCAAGAAAAGTGAGAAACACTGAAGGCCATGAAAATCTCAGGAAAACAAGATATTATAAGAAAGAAACGGCTGAAAAAAAACAAATTCAAGGGGTACTTGAATCTGACGTGAAGCGATTTATGTGAAAAAGATCCTCCCCTGTTTTCCAAGAGTCATGTCTGTTCAGTGCTCCACATTCATATATATATACACAAAGGTAATGGTAACTACAGGCCACAATATCCACAGGAAGTCTGAATTCAGAAACTCCAAATCACAGGTCTGTCTCTCTCTTCCTCCCTTTTTTTATTCTCTCTTTTCTTCTCTCGCAGACAAGCACCATTGTTGAGTTCTTATGTTCTGCACAAGAGCATGCACCAATTCTATGCCGGTTGAAATCCTTAAGAGTACTTTTCCTTTTTTTTCCTAATATATTTTCTCTATTTTAGAGTAAATAAAATAAAACTGAACACAAAAAGAAAAGGAATTGTTTTCTTGTTGCATGGAACGTAAGATAACCACATTGAAGGCCTTATGAGTTTCGTCGTAACTTCATCTAAAGACATTTGATTGATTTGTTATTCCATATAGAATCGTCTATATGGAATGACTGCTGTTACATTGAAAGGCAAATCTATAAGTAGGGAATTATTATTATTATTATTATTATTAATTTACACATTTATTCTTTGTTTAATCATAAAATCTTTAGTTGGGAAAAATATAGCAAAATTAGGCAGTTAATTACAATTCTTGAGATGTTCTTCGTATTTGGATGTTCTGAAACGGTTTTTGCCAGATATACACCTTTATTGCTGGTTTTAATTAATTTAATTGAAGGGTAAAAAAAAGATAATCGTGATATTTTTGGTTTAATGTGAACTTTGGCTGTCTGTTTTAACTCCAAACAGAAGAGTTAAATTAATTAATTTATTCATTGCCCTTGTAAATAAAGAAAGAGCACAAGAATTTCTGACAGTAACGTTAATTAATTTCACTTTACAAGAATCCTCTTCGCACTAAATTCCTACCTGGTTCCTTTTCTTGCACTTCAAGTTCTGTCTTTCCTCTGTAAATATGGTAATAAGTTTCGGAGACTGGGGGATGCAGGCTTGGGTTTAGGAGAAACTGAAAATGGGCCGTCATCTTCTTCTTCTTCTCTTTCTGCTTGTTTCAATGTCAGTAAGGTGCCATTCATGGGGTTGGTTCTCTTCTTCAAAAGAGACTGATGGCTCAGCCGATAACCCTTCTCAGAGAAGAAGAGATCTTTCCACTGGTTCTGTTCCAGAATTTTCAATGGATGGCTTTAGAGATGAGAAGGGAGTGAGGCTGGTTGAAAGTGCCAAAAATAAACTGGCAGGCTCAAATTCTTGTTGGCAAAATGCTTATCAACAGCTCTTTGCCGGCTGCTCACAGATTCTTGCCGTCGAAGAGAAGCGGTCAAGATTTGCTTGGCATCTTAGTGATTGCTTCCAAAGGGACTCCGGCAGACCGCCTTTTCCTTACTGTGACGCAAAATCTGCCATGGTTAATTGTCTCAAGAAGTTAAATGAACACGAGCATCAGATTTTTCTTGAATTCTTACTTGAAACCAACTCCATTTGCTATCAGTTACAGTTAAGCATCTGACTGAATATGACCATTTATTCTTTTGTTTTGTTTCTCACAAACTAAAGGAAATTTTTATAATGTCTGATTTTCGTCAGGGCCCATTCCTTCAAGCATAAAATGGAGGGACTAGTGAATGATCTTAAAAATTCTGCAGAATACACCACAGACCAACTAGATATCATACAAGAGAGAACACAATCCCTATCAAAGAGCTCAAATCAAATTCATGAGACCTTGAGCTCCATTGATTTTCGTGTTCAAAATGTAGCTCAAACATCGAAGGATGTGAAGGATCACATGGATGTTTTATCTCAGCATTCAGAAGCTGTTTATAGGCAATCTAGAGAAATAGCAGATTCTCAATCCCAACTGCGAGAAGAACAGGCAAGAATGAATGACAGGTTGAAGGAAGGGATGGCAAACATTTATGACGCTTACACCCATTTGGGCCAACAAGTGGAAAATATGAGGAATGAGGCTGCTGAAATAGAGAAGCAGATTGATAAAGTTGGAGAAACAATGTCCTCAAGGATGCAAAATTTGCAGAGTACAGCTGATGACATCGAGGATAAAGCAGGGAAATCCTTGGACAAGCAACATCAACTTTTAGATGGGCAATCCTCTGCACTCAAGGGTCTTCAACTCCTAACTGAATTCCAATCAGAAGCACTAGAAGAAAGCAGGTAAAATATATAATAAAACTATGAAATAAGGCCAAAACTAGAATGACTAAATGGACCTTTTTAATGTTTTTGTCAAATTACAGGAGCACTCTTGAGAGATTAGCAGAATATGGCCGTAAACAGCAGGAAGAGCTTCTCCAGCGGCAAGAACTGCTTCAACAAGTTCATGACAACTTGATTGAAAATTCAAAGTCAATATTGACAGCTCAGGTTTGTCTTTCCATTAAATCCTTGCCACTTTTGAGTATAGTTTTTGCTGAGATAAGAAATAAATTACCTGGCTTTTGCATTTTACAGGAAGCTTTTGAATCAAAACAAGCAAGCATGTTCATAGCCCTGGATAAACTGTTTGCTCTGCATAATGCTATGTTACTTGAATCGCGAATAATTAAAGCTTTCTTCATCTACACCATGTCAATCTTTATCATTTACATGTTCACTAGCACAAAACAAACATATACTGTAAGAGCCAGGCTATACATCGGTAAGCTTGCTATCTTAATTTGGTCCTGAGAATTCTAGTTAATATATATATATATATATATATATATATATATATATATATATATTGGTCTAAACTATTTTTGGTTTCCAGGTCTCTGTGCTACATTCTTGATAGAAGTTGCGATTCTTCGATTGACAACAAATACTATTGAACAGCGAACATGGCTAATTAACTTGGTCAGGTCGCTCTATGTGCTTCTCTCATCCATTCAGTTTCTACATGCCATTTACACATACAGGTTTGTAAAATGAATAACTATATCAGAGTTTATTAAAATGTATATAGAAATCCTATATATGAAGAAATTATTCATTTGTGAAGGGACTATGAAGTTCTGAATCATCAGATGATACGAACATTAATTGACAAGGTTAATGACATGCAAATAAATAAAGAGGATTCATGGGAAACAGACAGTGATGTCGACTGGCCTTCATGGGTTAAAACTGAGTTACCAGTCGAAGTTGATAAGTTGGAAGACCCTGACTACATTATTCCTGAAGAAGTTGGAGAGAACTCAATTTCAACTTCCATAACAAGAAAATATAATCTCCGCTCACGCAACCGTTGCTGAAAATTTCTTGATCCTGATACATCTATTGTCAGATGTATTAATTCAGTAAACATTCATTTGATTTTGCTTGTAACAGAATATTGTCTGGGGTATGGTCCCTAAAATTATGAACAAATAGATTTCTGTTTTATAAAAAGGGAGGGTCGATTTATTTATTTTCGCACTGACTTTGACTTAAATAACAAAGAATAGAAACGGTTTAAATGCTCAGCATTGCTGCAGTAGTCTTGCCAGTAATCTTAGAACAGGGAGCATCTTTGAAAATGGCGGAAACGATTTGTGTTTTCCACAATATCATCCTTCCTCTTACTTTTGAGATAATCTTGACCCAAGAAAGATGTTTATTTTTTAATCCTAATTGGTATTCTAGCAGTTGTGTGTATGATTGCAAAAGTAGTTGTTAGCTTTTCAAAATGCCTACATGCTGCGCCCAAAATTGTTATTGCTTTACGGGATCCGCAATCAAATGAATTCCGATTAACAAGATTTTTTCCGAAGCATTTCATCAAACAAGTTCAATATATCCACAGATCAGCATCATCCATCACTGATCGGGCTTTTCACTAGACTTCATCATCTGAGGATCAACTTTTGAATCAATCAAATCCCCAAAAGACTCGCTGCGCCCCTGAACAACCCCACCCCCACCCCCCACTTTTCAAAATGCCACTAAATGTCAAATGGATAAGCGGCAGCAGCAAATTGAGCAGAAAAATGAGGGATGTGCATGCAGATACTTAACTCATGACGAAGGTGGAAGCCGAGGTATGCGAATTGCATATCAGTAGATGGAAAATCAGAAGAAGGCATTCTTCTCTTGCTCTCTGCTCAATTTTACCCTCCGTTCTGCTGAATTTCATTTTGTTAGAATTTATGCTCTCAATTAAATTTAATAAAAAGTTGGGTTCGAAAAATAGCGAAGTTTTAGGCATCCTATTGACTTCAACAGAAAATATAAACTCTCAATTAAATTTCAGAAATTTTCCTAGTTAATATTCATGTCACTATTTCTACATCAATAAGATCCTATAAAGTCTATATTTTTCTCATTGTTTTCTACAATTGCTTCTCTCCAGACTGCACATGTAGTACATTGCTGTTCTGAAACTTCACAAGAAAAAACCTTCTTTGTAGCCTGTATCAAGATTCTAGTAATAGAGTAAAAGAGACTTTCCTGTGTTGGTATATGGGAATTACTCTGCAAGAAAATTTTGATGATTAGGTTATTAGATAAAAAAGCCAACAACATTTGCTAGCACTTCTTGCTGCTTGGCGTTCAATGAGAACAAGATTGGGTTCAACACAGTTTGTGGGAATATTCTCCATATTTGCTTTAGCAAATCTATCATTCGTCTCGCAGTGTGTGCTGTGGCCAAATTGCTTCCCTGACTAATAACCTATAAGGGTAAAAGGAAAGAGCAAACAAACAGAGAGCTAATATAAATAATAATTAAAAAAAAAAAACTCCTCTTTAAATCATAAGGCAAAAATAAGAATATTTTAATAAATTCTTGTATGTATTGCTCTCACTTCATATTAGCAAACGGCTAAATTTTTTAAATTTTGTTTCTGAAAAGTAATGCAATATGAGGAAAAAGAAAGTATTGAATTTACCTCAAGAAAAGCAACAACAATTTTATAAAGGTGTTCGCAACTGGGCCCGAAAAGTTCTCTGTCTAACCTGAAAAATTAAATGAAAGTATGCCACTAATTTCAAACACAAGTAGAAATCCATGAAGGTTGGAATAACTAAGCATTTCATGGTGGACAAAAAATGAAAATTAGCTGGTTTATATAAATAACAGACACACAGAGACACATTAACCATACTGAAAGAAGAAAAATTAGTTACCTTTCAACCATCGAACAAAGCTGTTCATGCACAGATTTGGCCTCAGTTAAATCCTCTTTGATAGGCAAGAAGCTTAACCAGGTGGGAACAAGCTGTCAAAGATTAACCTGATCAACAAACTGATTGCTTGATATTGCCGAGCAGAATATCAATGAGAAGATACAGCATGTATAACATAATGTATTTAGTAGACCTAGTGCATGAGATTCGGTCAGAGTTGAAAGAATGGCAAATGATTGATCAGCAATGAGGTGAGGCAAATAAAATAGTCAAGAATCACTTGACTAGGGTAAACAGACAGTGATACCAAAACTGCAACATCCATTGCATTGCATCATCTGAAAAGCTAATCTCTTAGAGCACTAATAAATCTGACATTATAAATTAAATTGCAGCCTCTGCTTTATTTTCCTTTATAAGGCTGGTTACATGACTTTGCTTTCAGAGCTGCAATTATATAAATAGATTCATTACTTGGAGTATGCATGGCACCATCAGAATCCTAAAATTTGTTGAATAATTGTTAGAGATAAGTTATTCTTCAATCAGGTCCCGTATAACAGACTGAAACTCGTCATCTAAAAAGGTTAAAATTTGAACTTAAATTTTAATACAATGTGTAACTATCCAGTTACTTACAGTAGGGCAGCACATAATTGTGCCAATGTTTGAACTCCTGGCTCCCCGTTGCTATGCTGGAGCCCATGAATTTCTCGTCATATCTCTTCACATAATTTTATCAATCTATCATCAGAGGCAGAGAAAGATGTGACAATTGTGACACCTTGACAGTTTCTGATAAGTTACCAGCATTAAACATTAGCCCCCATTATTCAAAATACTAGAATCGTATTTTCAATCCTTAGGATCAAATAAACCTCTCTCTCTCTCTCTCTCTCTCTCTCTCTCTCTCTCTCTCTCTCTCTCTCTCTCTCTATATATATATATATATATATATATATGTGTGTGTGTGTACGCTGAATGAGAAATGAAGGACTGGGCAAGAAAAGCTCGTAGAGAACTTTGAAATTCTGTCCCTTGCAATGTGTAGTGGGAATTTTCAATAATAACTTCCAGAATGGCATTATTTTCGAGTTGGAGTTGACACCAAGTTTTTGTGATATTGGGAGTTTGGATAGAATACAATGCTGAATACATGAGTGAATATGAAATGTGCCCCTTTCTTTTATCTATCTACAGGTTTCCCCTTTGTATTACTTTTTCCAATTAAATGTGAGGGGCTGCATTATTTTCCCAGCAACACAAGTATTCACATAACTTTTCTGGTATGGATTCTGAGGTCCTCTGCCTTACAGGTCTGGGTCAAATCTTCAAAAATATTCTTCCTGACCAAAATTCCGGGTTCAAAAAGTGTTGAGTGGCTTGACAAGATCCTCAAGTGAGAATAGTAAACAGATGTATCTCCTAGACCACAAATCAGAATCCCACTTGGCACCCTTTACCCAGCTATCTTAGAAATTTAGTGTGAATTTAAGTATGTTTGAATAGGAAATTCCAAACGTAAGGATTTGAATTTTTGAGTTTTAGTTTAGACTGCATACATCAGCATCTCGACTTAGGATGGATGAGAAGGAAAATACATTTCATCCAAATTTTAAAAGTTTATTTGAAATGACACCTATCTTTTGAGTTTTTAGATGAAACTGTATACATCAATATTTAGATTTTGGATGGATAAGAAGAAAAGCATACTTCATCCAAAAAAGATCCATATAGCCAGCCCCAACTAGTTTGGAATTAAGGTTTAGTTGTTGTTGTTGTATCTGAATGACACCTTTCTAGTAGCATGAATCTAATTTCCATTTTCAAGCTGTCCAACCAAAGAATTCAAATATGAAAGCTCTCATTTCAGATACATGCTTATCCATACACAACCTTAAACAGATTGGCTACCTACACTATTGGCTTTTGCAGTAGGGCATATTAAGAATGCTTAATACTCCAGGCTAATAGTGAGGTAATATTTTATTGTTGCTACCATAGAGTACTATCCTGTTATAAGAATGTCAACCCCCACACACCCCCCCCCCCCCTGCCCCAGCCCGCCCCCACCCCCTTCTCAGCTCACCTTTTACTGAAATCTGACTCTGCAATCATCCACAGTTACATGTTATTGTAGTCTGGAGGAATCAAACCTCAGACTCAATATTCAAGCACCTCAAATCCCTCTGCCCTTTCCACCATGCTTCTACCACTGCCAGTCTGCCACCATCCAACTCAAATCAAAGCAAAGGCGAGAAAGGCACAAAGCTAAATTAAGAGGGAAATTGTATGCGCACTTGCATCTAAAGGGTGAAGCAAACAAGCTATAACAAGAAATCAATCAAGATAACCAAACTTAAAGTGGCACAAAAAAAAAAAGCAGCAAATAGAAAAATCAACAACATTCTCAATTGTCAACATCATCAAATTTTGGCGACAATGGTTGGAACTGTCAAAAACACTACCTTAGTTGCATTTATGATGTCACGATGAAACTCACATATTTTTCCAATAGCTGAAACTGCAATATCAGATGCCTTTAAGTCCTCTATACATGATCGATTAGGATATGCCATTACAACATTTAGTTTTGAAAGGGCACCTGCAATGGAAAATATATGTTAGTATATTCAAACTATCTGAGCCAACAGGGAAGGAACCAGAGATGCAAAAGCAGAAAAACAAAAGATACTTTTAATAAAAGGTTTGAACTGAGATCCACCAAACTCTGCACAAATCCGGATTCCGAATGTAGCTTCCTAAAAGAATTACGGATGTGAGTTAAATAAAACCACAAAAGGGGGGAAAAAGTCTAACCACATAATATAAAAAGAGTAAAATTTGGGCATAAGAGAATTATGCAACAGTGCAAACAAAGGCTGATGCAAGATTAGACCTTTCGGAGCTCTGAATTCTGGTCAGTGCAGGTTTCCAATAAGACTGGAAGATACATAGCACAGTGCCTACCAAGAAAATGAGGTTGTAATGCTTGTAGAGGAGGGACTCATTCATAACACTAATTACATTTGTTGGAGAGAGAGGATAACAGTAATTGAGATCTTACTTGACACATGCTTCGGAACTTTGTTTTACTATAGTGTTGAAAGTGCACAATGCAATTGATCTGCATCTGTCAGTTCCGTTATTACCCTGCATGGAAAACACAAAAGGATGGGAGGCCAGAAACCCTCTATAAATTATAAGGTAAAACTCATCCCAGAAGATAAAGGAAAAACCTATGCAAATATGACAAGATTTCATTCAGTTACCAGCGTAAACCTAAACCTATTTGAGCATTAATTAACCAAATGAAGGTTCAAAGTGTTGTATTTTGGCTCTTCTAAATAAATTGGAGAATCCACTCATACAAAAATAGATTAGTTGGAATGGTGAATAATTTTGAATATGTGCAATGAGTTTATGCATCATGCAACAGATTTATCGTAGCAAGAATAGTGACATTTTTTTTATTCTTATGCATAATTTTGCAGAGGTAAATGTGTTCTTTAAGGTGGGAATGAAAATTTGAGACTTTACCAGTAGCAGTGCAAGCAATTTTCTTAATACAATATCCAAATCCATACACATAATTAAGCAACCTTGAGACATGCACTTCACAAAGAAGAACAGTGCTGAGGCAACTTCTTCCTGTAACACAAATGCAAAAGAAAAACCTAATGAAAGTTGAATAAATAAAGAGACATCTATTTTGATGAAAAGACTTAAAAGACTTAATCATCCAGAACCATTAACTGCAATAATATTTGATAGGGATAAACAAATCATAAATGAAATTCAGAGGTAATAATAATCAGAATGAAAACTATATAAGATTGAGCAGCTATTCAACAAGTAATAAATAAAATAAGAAGCAGATGAATGTTAGCAACCACCTTCCCTTGAATCAAAAATAAAACATTAATCGGCCCTTGAATTCAAAATTGTGATGTTTGTTTATTCAAGACTTCTCAATTTTAACTGCCAAGCCTTCATGAGTTCATGTTTCAGTTTTTGATACAACATATATTTTAGAATTTAATTAGTTCATTGTTTAAATTTTATTGATGTGGCCATCTAAATTCCATGTTCTAACATCAAAAAATATTATTACATATATAATCTCTACTTGTCACTCTGGGAAATATTCGATTACAGCTTCTTAGTTCAGTCAACCACAAAGAAAGAAGAATGCAATTATAGCATAAGCACCTGCATGAAATAGCTGCCAGGGTCATCCCCAATTTCATTTTCCTGTTACCTCATAATGGACCTAATAGTATTTATGAACTCGGCCTTTCTATCCAGAATCAAAGAATAACAACTATAAGAAAAAAAACAGAACAAAGAAGCATAATTTTGCTCTGAATTACAAAAGAAAAATAGAAAAATCATAACATGTATCGGATATAATTTATACTTTATAGCCACCAAAAAGAAAATTGTTGTTTTCCTACAAAATCCTGTATCACCAATATAACTCCTAAGAAAGTGAAAATTTTAAACCTAAGTAAGAGCATTTCAAATTTGGTTTGATAGCAAACAAGAACCACCATCAAAACCAACCTAACCTCCTTAAGAAATCAATCCATCTTAGATTGAAAAGTATCCACTGACCCTTCATGGATGCACAGACAACATAGTCTGCCATTCTCTTCAACTAATTGTATCACACACACAAATTCATACAAACTCATCAGATTATATAATCAAGTGTACAACTCTCCCTCCCTACCCTCTTTTTTGATGACATTGCACATAATAAATAGTTTCAAAATTTGCATACCTCCAGTCTAGGATTTTGTTTTTTGTCAAGTGTAGCAACAAGTGCAGGCACAATCCTTGGATGATGAAGAATTTGAATTGCGCCAACCAGAACTGTAGGCAGTTGCATAAAATGAAAAGCTGCCCAACAAACTCTGGGGTGAGAATCTTGGAACGATGTCAAAATTATGGTCACAGCTTGCTGCAAATAATCTTCCAACATTATCTGCAGCAGCATAAAAGAATAAGATACACAAAAACAAGCTGAAAAAAGTTCCTTCAATCAGTTCATGACCAATATAAAATCAACTGAGTTAGCAAGGGAGCTCTGGTGATGTAATCGTATCAACTGTAAAGGAAGATGTGACTCTAGATTGAACTAACCAAAGCTAACGCCAAATCAAGCTTTACAACTGCATAAAGGGAAAAATATTGTTACCATTTCATCTGAGCACTCCTTAGAAATCACACCAAGCATAGTTATCCCAGCATGACGTCCCTGCCATTCTAGTGCATCCATATACACGGGTAAAAATTTAAAAGCAATGGGCACTATGTTCTTTCCACCTAAAACTATTGACATCTGGTTCAAGCACTTGATTCCATAGTTATAGGTGTCAGTTTTCCCTACATTATCACCCTCTATATTTCCCATCTCATACCACGCAACATCATCTTGGATACCAAGTAGCATTCTCATTGGAAGAATGAACAACCCAACCATACATTCAAAGGGCAGCATCCGCATTGCGGGTGCCAAATCTTTGGCCTCTATCATGGTCATCAAGAACTGAACTGCACAATGTTTCGTTTCATCCTTATGAATTCTACTCTCAGTAATCTGAAGCATGTATGAAACTAAATTATTCAGGTGGGGCCTCAAGATTTGAGGCGCTTCCATCACCAAGTAAATTAACTCCTTTAGACCCTTTTGAGCATACTCCTCTTTTTCAGCTTTCAGTAGATCAAAGATTCCCATTATCATTTCCCGCAACAAGTCATTGAACCAATCACGCCCTAAAGACCCTGAGAACAAAGGCAATAAACTAATGACAGCTCCAAAAGCAGCAATCTTTACATCAACATTTTTTGAAGCCAATGCACGAAAAAGTCCCCCATGCAAAAGCCCAATTCGAGGTAATAAAGCTTTACAAATCGACCTCCTACAATGACAAGGAATATAAGCAAACACCAACAAAGCAGTTTCTTGAAACTTGTCATTCTCCAATGCAAGAGACCTTCCTAAAAAATCAAGAAGCTCTTGCCATTGGTCTTGACCTTTATAAACTTCACCAGCTATATCAGATACAACCCCACAGAGAATCCTTAAAACGGGCATAAAATCCTCCCTTCGAAGGCAATCAAGAAATTGGATTTTCAGATTGACTTGAACTTGAGGAAGTAACTTGGGCCACACGTTTTGAACTTTAACACAACTGAGGACAAGCACGGAATTTGCACGGGTGTCAATTTTAGAGGAAAACCTAAGAAGGTATAAAAGCTTTAAAAAAAGAAGACATAGGAAGTGATCTTTAGAACAGCGGAGGAGATTATAGGCATGGGTTCTTCGTCGTTCTTGAGGAGAAAACAGAAAAGAGAAGAGGTTTTCCATTGGTTTGACATCATTGGAGCTCAAAATCTCACATGCTTGGATTTGCAATTGCTCTGAGAATTGGGAAGACTCCATCTGGATTTTGTGTGATCTCACAGAATCTCTTGAAAAAAGAAAAGGAACAGAGATTTGTATGGCGGAAAAAAAAAAAAATTCAAATAAGCATAAATCTAAAATTAAGTTTGAATAAACAAATCTTAACAAAATATTTTTTATAATAAAATATTATTTTTTAATTAAAATATTAAAAATAATAATACTTATTATTAAATCATTTTTACCCGCTACATTTTTCAAATTCTTTTCATTTTTAAATTTCATTTTAATTAAAAATAATATTAATTTTTAATATTTAAAATTTTAAAAATAATATTTTATTATTAAAAACAATATATTTTATTAGATTAAGATTTTTGGAGCTTAAATATAAAGAAATAATGGAAATTAAATTTTTAAATTTCCCTCTAAATTTTTTAAAAAATTCTCATTAGTTTGAAATTTAAAAAGTAAAATGAGAAAGTAAAAAAGTTACGAAAATTAAAATGGTGAATATATTTTTAACATTAGCATTAAAGGATGAGAGTATGACAATTAAAAAAATCAAACGAAGATGCAAGGTTTTGATTCTATTTAATAATATTAGTTTTTTTTAATAGTCGTTAACTATTTTAATAGCTAACAGCTAATTTATTAACTATTAACTATTAGATATTAATTGTTAGTAACAACAATTTATATAGCTATTAAAAAATAAGTATTCAGTAAAAAAAATTGTTATATTAGATATTAACGCTCTGTTTGAATGGGGTGAGGGAATGATAAATAAAGGCAAGAAAAGATAAGTAACTATTATATCTCCCTTTGGGAAGAGGTGAGCTAGCGAAGGATAAAACTAAGTAAAGGTAACGCTTACCTTTCCTCGTTTCTCAAATCTTAATATTTCTTACACTTCAAATTAGGATGCAAGTAGGAGGAGGTGAAAGTTGAAAATTACTTTATTTTTTATTTTTCTATTGTGTCCTTAATTTTTTATTAAAAATTTAATTATACATATTAAAAATAAACTTAGTTTACCATTATAAACAAATGTTTTCTCTCTCAAGTAGTCATACTGATCTATCCGCTCTCTCTCATGAATTTCAAATTCTTACAAAAACAATGTTAGTTTTATCTTTCTATTTAATTTCAATTGTTAAATAATTTATCTTTCAATAGTTTGCTGGAATTATTATGCTTATTATTTTTTTTTCTAAATAATCCATTCTAAAGAATAATTTTTATCTAATAGGAAAGAATATTTTTATATTTTTAATAATTATTTATCATTTTTTATTTCTTTTCAAATATAAAAAATATATATTATCTATTCTTATATTTCCATTAATTTACCCTATTTCAAACATTAAATTTTTTTTATTGAAATCCTCCTTATCCTCCCTTACTCCCAAAATAGTAATATCTAGTAAAAATATTTTCTTAACCTCTAAAAACTATAACTTTTTATGAACCATTATTTCAATTTTTAAATACTATTATAAATCACCAAACAGTATAAAACTAATTAAAACACTAAACACTACTTAAAAAAAACTATTATATCATTTATTGTTCATAAAAGGATACGGTACAGTAATTATTAGTAATTCTTTCAGTTTTATAAAAAAAGAAAATATAATGTAATTACTAATTTAGTAATTTATAATATTATTTGATCAAAAAGGTGTAACCTTGCTGTTTCTGCTCTGTTTTTAGGGATGAAGTGATCTTTTTTAAATGAAAAAGAAACAATTTGTTTTATATAATGAAAATACAAATAGATAAAAAAATTTCTTATAATGGCATGGAAATAATTTTATTTTGGTTATATACATACTAGAACATTTAACTTTTTTATGATTAATTTATTAAATATTAAATTATTTTTTTAATTTATTAAACACCTAAAATCATTAAAACAATAATGAGGGAGTTCAAAGAGGAGACATTGATCGTGTCAAAGTATTTGTTGAACTGGGATTTAAGGTTAGAATTGTTCGTAGTTGAATAGTGGTTGAGGTTAGTCATTAGTCAAACTAGCTTTCAGCTATATTCTTGGGCTGGATCTGATCATAAGCGACATAACAATAAAATGAAACAAATCGTTCTGCAAGCATCATTTGTTGAGAGAACTTTTGATGTAAAGCTTAAAAGAAAAGCATAGAAAATAACACAAAGCCACTCAATTAAGGATCATTTCAAGCAAAAATTAAAATAACCAACACTCATTCCCTCATGTCATCATCCCCATCTTCCATATCGCTTATATCAAGATCAGCAAGCAACTCTTCCAATGGAACAGAAGGTAAATCATCCCCATCAGTCACGGATGCCATCTCTGAAGGCTGATATTCTTTATTACGATACAATGATATATTGAACCTCAACTCTGGGTTCTCTTCCAGATCCCTCAAGAACTCTTCATATTCCACGTTCGCCTTTTCCTGGTCGTGTCTACCTCTTGAGTCATCAACTTCCATGTTCAGTGACTTGAGCTTCCAGGTGCGAGGCTTCCCACGTTTTCTCTGGCGTTTCTCCTCATAGCTCTTCTTCATCAAAATTGCTTCAGGGAGGACCAGCCCTTTATACTTGTCCAGCTCAATATCATTGCTGTTAGCGCCATATAGGTCATAACCAAGGGCCTGATCACCAGGTTTCAAAATATGGCCCAAATGTGTTTTTATAAAGAAAATAGTATCATTCTTCCCAAAGTCTGACAGACGGGCAACTTGGACCTCTGCTAAAGCATACCTTGAGCCACCAATATTAACTTCAGGAGAAATAATTTCAACATCCAATACGATATACTCCACAAGTTGCCGGCTAGTGAGTAAAGACTTAAAGGATGCCCTCCAATACTGATCAGCATCCAAGTAGCATTGTCTAAGACTAAAAGGATCCAGTAGAGCAATGCTGTTTGTCACTCTTGTGCAGATTACAAGGGGACCAAGATTCCCCAAACTTACTGCAACTTTTGGAGGCAGGCAGATCAAGTCTTCACGGCAAATTGGGGAGATTTCAACAGAGAAAGTATATTTGTAATTATAGTTGTTGCTCTTAGGATCATGAGAGACAAGTTGCTTGTCATGGCGACTCCTCACTGGAGCAACTTTACCCACAAATTCAACAAATTTCACCCCATGACTTCGATTTGCAAAGAAAAAATCAATACCTTGTTCCATCTGCTTGATCTTAATTGCGCGGACTGCAGCATCATGCTTCAAAATTAGCTGTTCCAAATAAAAGAAAGTTCGTCTGTGAGGAACATGCTGCCGGACTTGGACAGAAGCAACCCACTGATCAGGGTTGGCCTGAATCCTTGAGCAAGATTCACACATGGATTCTTGCTGAACGTATTCAACAACATATGCTTGTTCAAGTATTGCTCCATTAAGAACCTCTTTTTGAACCCTCAGCCTGACCTTGATCCTCTTGGAGTGTGGTTCAGTCCAAACAAATTCTGCATGTACCATCCTAACTTCTTTCAAATTCAGTCTTTTTATACAGTAAGTCAACAGCCCCTTGGATTCTAATTGGGCCTTAATCCAAGTGCTTGGTGGTTGCAAGTAGCTATCACATTCAGGGCAATGTCTAATGATTACATGCTTCTGCAAACCTTCAGTGATGTCTACTTCTGAACGCAAACACTTAACACACATATTTGCAGCATTTGGTTGCATTGGTACGCCACATTTACAACATAAAACACTTCCAATGGTTTGGCGAATTACAAACATGCCTGCTTCTTCAGCCATGGCTGGTGAAAATAAGACAGAATAATAACGATAATAATAAATATTTTTGGACAGAACACAAAGCAATATGATGCACTTAAGGAGAAAAGAAAGAAAACAAGCAACCTAACCCATTAGTACCAAACAAAAAGCAAAGCACATAGCTAACTGAACGTATTGGGGTCTTTCTTCTTGAAATTATGCAAGTAACAATTACTTATGTAGCATTTCCAAGACAACAAGTTCTGAGATAAGAAGAGTGAAGGGCACAATTCCAGCTGCAAAATATTTTCAAATCCAATACATATTTAGTGAAGCAAATTGCTATAATTACCATAGTGTTTAGCCTATTTAATAATCATCCAACCTAAAGCAAGAAGTATTTTGCAGCAACCAAGTCATCAATAATTGCTGCAACTATAATATTTCAAAATTCCAACTCAGACCCAAAAAAAATCACAACCTTAATTCTTATCTTATCGTCTTCAAGATGTTTGTCCAAATAAAGTTTAAAATAGCTTGCCGAAAACTCATCTTCTTTGCAGCAAATAGCCTTTTAGTGCTATTAAAAAAGATAAGCATGGAAGAGATGCAAACATAAACGGCCAGAGACGGCTACAAATAAATCAATTAACCAAACTTTTCTAGGGGAACAAATGGAAAATAAAGCAAGCGGCAATAGGATATAAATATTTACCTGATTGATATGAAGATCCAAACAGCAGAGGAAATTTGGGCAGGGAGAAAATGAGGGAAAATTAGGAACCCTCACAGTCGGCTCTGAAAAAATTTGTGGCTTTGGAAACAGATATAAATAAATACCCTCCCAATGCACCGACTTGTTTGGATCGCAGTCTCAAATGGAATGTGGAGTTTGCTAGGTCAAATTATTTTGGGCCTTTTGGTTTCAGGCAACCAAGCAAGGCCCAACCAAAACTATCATTAGAATATCCATATTAAAACCATTGAAGAGAAACTGATGGCTGTTTTTGATAGTTATTAGTTAATTGTCGCTAATATATTCACAGCGTTTGGTGAATCTTTGTTAACTGTTGGACTAATAACATATATATATATATATATATATATATATATATATATATATATATATATATATATATATATATATATAATTTATTATATTATATTATTAAAATTAATAAATAAAAATTAAAAAAATTAAAGAAAATATAATTACAAAATAATATAGTATTTAAATGTATTTATATTTAAATTCTAAACAAAATAGTAAATAAATGTTTTATATTTAAAGATGATGTGATAATTTAACTTTATAATAAACTATATAATAGATACAATAATAACACATTTAAAATGAAATAATGTTATTTTATTTTTTTAAAAATAGTTACTTGAAAACTTTAAATAAATAGGAAAATTCTTACTTAGACTAGGTTGATTATATATTCAAAATGCGAATATGTGAGATTCATATATTTTAATAAGTGAGTCACATTATAGCTAAATTAAACAACTTTGTAAAGAATTAATTATTGTGAAATTGGAAATCTTTAGGTGTGTGTGACTTGAGGTTAAAAGTAATTTTGGATTAAAGGGAGTTATCAGTTAATCTCCTTAAATCTTATTCGATTGATTTGATTCTCTAGAGGATAATAATTAAGAGGTTTAATGGTTGATCTTTTGCAGTGTACTTTTGTTCTCTATTCCCTCGTTTAAAAGGGTGAAAGAGCGATTGGGATAAAAATCAATCAATAATATAATATTAACAATAACATAATAGAAAAAGAAAGGGGAGGGAGAAAGGGTCAATTGGGTTGGGTTGGGTTGGTCTGATTGTGGTCCATATGACTGACCAGACTATGGACCTAGCTAGGGTCCTTTTGCCACGATGGGTTAAGGGGAGCAAGGTTTGAATTTCTAAATTATTACACTTCTATAAAAGAAGGGCTCCTTGTCCAAGACAACACATTTTTTATCTCAACATACTAGCTTCGACTGTTTGGGCCTCCACACTAAAATTTACTAACAAGTGCATAGTTGTATCACAAGCCCTATTTTTTTTCTCCCTAAATAACGAGGAGCTTTTACATATCCCACAAATTACTCATATTAATTTTTGGTTGAATGAATTCTGATTGAAGCTTACGCTTCAAGCTTAACATGATTTTATAGTATTATTGAATCAAAACTTATTGATAAGTATGTGCATAATTTTTGGAATCTTAGATTCTAATTAACTCGAATCGGTTAGAATTAAATTAAATATATTTTATTAATTTAATTCAGTTCTATTCCTTCAATAAAAATCATATAAAACTCATACACAATCAAAAAGCAAATTTTATGCATATATTTTAAATGATTCTTTTAGACACATTACATACTTTCAATATAAATTGATATATTTAAATATGGAAAGTATATATATATATATATACACACACATCACATCTCCTTATACTTCTTAATTATAAATATACTAATATATTATATAGAATGCTTAATTATTTATTATCTATGCACATTATAGTTAAAGAGTATAAAATTAAAAAATAGCTAAAAATATATTATATAATATATTAATAACCAACTTTAAAATTTAAATGTAATTCAGGTACAACTCTTTATGATAGCGATTACATAAAATTTTTTGGGAATTGAAATCTGAAATTGAAGTATCAATAAAAAAATTAAAATTAAAACACAAAAGAATTTAACCAAAATCATACCAAAAATTTAATTTTATTCCAATTCCTAGATAAATTTCTAATCGGAACTGGAAGCATACCTCTACATATTGATATCCATTGATCATACTAGCTAATTATATCACGAAATGTGTATCCCAATATAAATAATGTTGGATTAATTAAGTAATGGATAAATAACCTGGTTATGCATGCTGAAATTTGCAGAGCAATTAGATTAATTAGCTGATAATTAAAAAAAACTAGAGCCTAGAGACGTAGGGTAATAAAAATGAAGGGAAAGTAATATAATGTGTATGCATGGTGTGGTATCCTATAGGAGAGGCATGAAAATGTGGGTATGGGAGGTGAAAAAGACCATACATGAAACTTAATTTGATGTATGATAGAAAAAATTTGAAAGAGCGAGAGAAATGGGTCCACAAAGAGAGGGAGAGAGAGATAACATAACAGTAACATGCAAGAGGGAAGGCAATGGGAGTAGAAATATACATAACATAACAAGCAGTACAGAGCCCCCCGCTTTAAATGCCGAGCAGACAACAGGTTCAGTGACTTTCGTGAAGGACAATGTCAGCCAACCCTCTCTCTCCTCAGGACCCTTAGCAAGGGCATGATGTGAAAGGTCAGTCACCATACACACACAGAAACACATAAACGCACAAGTTTCTTTTATATTTCTCTCACCATTTTGACTGCATAGGATGAGAGAAAACTGTAAAGAAAGAAAAACAAAGAACCCACCAATTCTTTTCTTCTTTATTCTCTACTATAAGACATGCATGGGATGCACAATTGCAGATGCACATTATCATATAGTCATCATAGCCTCATGATAGCTTCTTTTGTCTCACTTTTGTTTTTCTTGTCAGCGAAGAAGATGGGAAAAGTGAGAAAAAAGAGTAAGCTTTGAGATTTGAGACGACTAAGGGAGAGAAGAAAGAAAAAGATAAAGAAAAGAAAAGAAAAAGCACTTTTTTTTAAGCTTGCTTTCTCGCTCATATGCTACTTTTCTCTTGCTTTCCTTTTTTTTCTATATTTTTATTTTTTTATTTAACTTATTCATCAATCATAAGTAATCGATTACAAAATCATTTCCTCACCTCTCACATCATACCATCTTTTCTGTTCTGCCAGAAAAGTCCTGTATCCCTCTGCTACCTTTGCATTTATTACCCTCTTTTCGAGGAATGGGCCTATCTAGGGTTTCCACACACCCATCCCTTACTCACCTTCTCTCTCATTACAACCCATCTCTCTCTCTCTCTCTCTCTCCCTAACAAATTCATATTCATATGTCAACTTCAAAGCGTACAACTTTGTTCTTAGTGTCAATGTGTAAGTAATATTAATAGGTTTATGACTATCTTTACCCACTTCTTAGATTTTGACTACTATTATTTCTTTCAAATCCTTCCTTTCTTCTTCTTTCTTTTTTTCTTCTTGTTTAAGCTCGCATCTCATTTTTAAACAAAAGATAAAAGAAAAAAGAATATCCATTTGCTTTGCCCTTTTAATTATTCTGTATTTCTGTCTTTAGAGTTAGTCTAGTCGACCAGAAAATTTTTCTTTCTTGTGAATTTGTATGTCATGAGTAGAAGTTTAATTTTGGAGATCTTGCATGTCTAAGTGTTTTCAATTATTCTGTATTTCTGTCCCTATTCCTTAATTTTAGCTAATTTAGCTTATACAGGAAGAGAAGGAGACAAAAAGGCTAAGAGCCTACGACACCACAAGAATTACAAAGCACAAACTCTGAGAATAGGGACTCCAATAATGTTTCTAAAGATCACTTGCAAGTTGTAACACGCCTTGGGCCTTGAGTTCCTTTTCAAGAACATTAGAAAATTGATAGAACAAATAGATTTAATATTGTGTGAGAAAGTTGCTGAGATTTCTATTACAAATTAATCTATTATATCCAAAAAAATATAAAAAAAAGTGATATATAAATGAACTATATTATTATTATTTTTTCTGGAATATCCTTATTTTAGGGTCAGACAGAGAGTTTATAGACTACTGGAGATTTATTGGAGGACTTATGTATTACTTATCTACAAGGAACTCTAACAATAGGCAGTGGAATTCGAATAATTACAATAAAGTAAGGAAAACACAACTAAATATAAGAAATGGGGAAGTGATGCATACGCGAGAGAGGGAGAGGATAGATGAAAAAATTGTTGTTGGTAGTTGGATTATATATATGTAGTGTCGGTATATGGAGCGGTTTCACTGTACATTCTTTGGGTGGTGGTGGTCTTTCAAACACAACATATTCGATTGTGAAAAGGATATGAAATATACTGTAGCCCAGTTTATTTTCTTCAGTTCTTCCAATCACAAAAGAAAAAGTCTACTTTCTAATAAATGAGTTAACTATTGCCCTACATCCTACCTCATCGCGTTGGAACTTGTTCATTGAATTTCTTTCACTTAAGGACACTGTACAATTAGTTTAATTTGCCTAATTAGACACAACATGTATAGATGTACTTGATTGTAATTTTACTGATTTCATGAAAGCAATATCCATGTACCCAAATTACTCTAAATCCATCTATTGAATAATTTCTCTTAAATTAGGTCATTTGTGCCAAATTCTACTTCAATCACAATCATACATCACACCAAGGTATAAGGATAACCTGATATGCTAATCCGTGTAGGAAATCCACTAAACTGTCTCCTCACATTTGTTTTATTTATTTATTTATTTATTTATTTATTTATTTATTTTTTTTGCTCTCTAAATTTTCCTCACGTAGGAAATTCAATAATTAGAATACATAATAAGAGTAATTTTGATGGAAAATTCTTACTTAATTAAACTCGATTCATTATGTATTTTAAATACAAATATATATGACTTATATATTTAATAAGTAGATTTCATCATACATCATATATAATTATTGAATTCATAGTGAATAAGGTTTAGAAAGAAAAAAAAATCTCTTGCCTGAATGATTTAAACTAGGGACTCCAACATAGGATCAAACATTCGTCGGCATGAAGATGGCCTTGCAAGTAGTAGCAAGTATGAAGCCACATATTGTTAAAGCATATAAGTCTTTTGCCACACCACTTTGGTCTCATCGAGTATATAAGGATTTTTTTTTTTTTTTTTACCTTTAAATAATAGGCAGAGGGTTTCCTTTTGTTTGTTCCTTTGGAAGACAACACTTTTAGGCAAGCAAAACACATGAAAAATATTAAAACCAAAAATAGTAGTGTTTTAATTTGAAGGGACTCAACTTGAAGAAAGGATATATTGGTATGTGATGTGAAGCATATAATAAGCCTAGATATATGTGAATTTGTGTAATGTCATACTGATGTGAGCCTATGATCCTTATTTTCTTTATGGAATGAAAAGTAGTTTTCATTAATTGGGGAAATATTCATATGATATATAATGGAATAGAAGTTGAGATCCTAAAACTCCTTGAATCTTTGATTTACCATTTAATATATATGTAATGATATATTAAAAAAAATAATTTTTAATGAGCAAAAAATAATCTAGAAAAACGCCTGATTCCTACTAAAAACACTGAATGATATTTTTCTTAATTAAAAGAAAAACTAATGGAATAATCCAAAAGATTGTAAATGATACAAATAATCTGTTCATTAAATGAGTCATCGACTGCATACAAAGGGTAAAATTGTGAAATAAGAGCAAGGCATTTGACTTTGTGGGTCAGGTGTTCATTCCCTTTCATCAGCATCTTTATAAAACAAAAGGGGGTATTAGCTAGCTTAGCAATGTCCTCTCCTCGACATCAGCGCACAATTGGGTAAAATCAAAACAAAATGACAAAGCAATGCATAGCATACACATTATAAACAATATGGGAAATATATTGATGAATTCTATTATATATTTTAATTTTATGAATAATGCAAGAACAAGAAACAAAGAAAATGACATGTGAAAACAATATTAATTAATGTCACGGGTTATATATATATATAATTTATTAATAACAATATATATCCTTTCTCTGATTTTTTCTGATATATCCTTTCCAAATCTGTCTATAATGAGACAGTTCAAATCTTTAAATTCCTCTATGGTCCATTGGGAAACTACTGCTATGGCAAGACAACCGGCTACCCTCCAAATCCCATCATGCTTTTCAATTTATTTTTTATTTTATTCTTTTATCTATCTGTATAAAATTAAAAAATATATCAATAAAAATCCATTTATAATTCACTTTCAATTATACATGTATGGTCTCTCATCTCCTTGTATGTGGGTCTCCCTCTCTATATGTAAAACTGTATTATACGTTTCTCTGTATGAATCTGAATATGATCTTGATATATACCAACATAAACTAATCATTGAAAGATAATTTTGCATATCAAGGTCATTTTCACCAAAAGTAGAATTAAAAGATTTGAAGAAAAGTTAATAAAATGAATTAAATAGAGCATTAATCAGCAGTAAATGGAAAGATTATATGTAAATTGAGAGGTAAATATATAAAGTGGCTCCAGGAAAGGCAAAAGTAAAGTAACAAGGCCGGGTGTGGGGTGGGGTCAAATTCAAAGATATAAGTAGACAGTAGACTTGTTAGAAGAGATATGGTTGATCACACACTCACAAGAGAAAAGACAGATAGAAAATATTCCTCCATGCAATGCAAGAGAAAGAGAATGTAAAAAGGCATAAAAACAGTAGCAGAAGCAGTGGTGAAATAGTTGATGAAATATTGAAATATATATTAAGTGAATGTCAGCAAAGTGAGAGGACACAACGCAACCACTGAAACACAGACCTTCCCAAAACTTCATTTATTTGAATTTTATTTTCATCATCTGCAAACTTTCCTATACTTGCACTACTCTGCACAATGCACGTGGATCCTTCTTCAAAAGCCTCTATATATATAGACAGAGAGACAGAGAGAGACAGAGAGATTGTGTCAAAGCTCAAAAAGATTAAGAGCAGAATCAACGGAGACTTTCGTTCTCCAATATATTCTTTTGACCAAGTATATATATTGCTTTGAAAACCTAAACTAAAACTTGAAAGTTTTTTTTTTTTTTTTAGTTAGAATATTAACTTAGCTTCAATATATTGCTACGCGCTATAAGTTAAATAATATTTGGATATTATTAATATTTATTAATTGATTTTTATATTTTGATAACTATATTATTATATTTTTAGGTTTGATTTTATCAATTCAATAATATTTTTATTTTTTTATAATATTTCTGCATATTTTGTCAATCAAGCAAGTTAAATGAGATAATTTTTTTTAATTCTTATGACTCTTATTTACATTTTTTTTCTCTTTTTTTCTCCATTTGTGTCTCTTATTTATTTTTCTATCTCTCTCTTTTCTTGTTTCTCTCTTAATATTATAAATTGATTTTAGTTTGGCGACACAGCTACGCAAGTGTTTTTGTAATGAAAATGTTTAGCAGTAAATATAATTAGACAAAGATTTGCATTAATGTGTCATGTGGTGATATCTCTATCTATATTTAATCTCTAAAATTTAATAAAATTTATTATTTATTTTTAAAATTTTTAAAATTAAATAATTTAATTTATAAAATTTGATAAAATCTACTATTTAAACCCTATTGTTAGTGATTTTTCTTTTGACTTCCGAGGCACGATCATTACGTTGCTTTACAGTTCAAAGCAACCCCAGTGAGGGAAAGTGGCAACATTGAATTAGCCACTCTTCTTTTTCTTTTACATGCTCATATCCTCACTGTCTGTCACCCAGCATTGAACTGCCCTTTTGCTTGCTTTAATTCCCATTTTCTTGCCCTTTTCTCTATTTCTTTTGTGTTTCTTCTTCCTCTCTTCTGTGCCCTTTTCACTGTTTTTCAAAGTGTGCTTCCATTTTCTTCTTTCTAATTGCTCTGCTTTCTTGGTTTTCTGTTATTTAACTTTTCTTTCTTTTTTCTCAATGGAAACATTTCCTTTCCACTTTGAGCTATACTACTCCTAATTTATACGAGGATAATTAATACAAAATCTTTACATGGTGTCTGATCTTAGAAATTTAAAAATGTTTTTCGGTTTTTACCTATCTATTGAACCTCTCATCTAAACTAAAATAGGATTTTTTTTAATACATGTGAATTTTTTTTAGTACAATGGTTCAAAATTTAAATCATTTTGTTTTCATTCTCAAAACTCCTAAGTGATTGTATTTAGTAATAAAACTTTAATAATTTCATCACGCTTCACAGGCCTAGCACCCACGTAAGTTAGCTTTGCGCTAATTTAACCTAACTCTAAGCAAACACTGTTATTCCGACATCATCATTTATACCACATCTCTAATACCATTGATAAATTATAAAAACTATACCTCAAAAGCTAGCTATTGAGATTAGAGAGCTCAAATTCATATATGTCCCATATTTTTAATATGAGACGCAACTTTCTTTGTAACGGCAGAATAACAGAAAAATGATATACTTATTGATGTAAGTGTATATTAATTTAATTATGTAAATATTATTATTTTGTTTATTTATTGTGTTCTTAAATTATATGATTCCACAATCATAATGTGGTGAATTATTTATAATATTATAATTATGATATTGTTGTCGTTGTATGACTCCATTCTTAAAGATTTATGGATTTATTCTAAACTTTGGTCTTAGTATAATTAAGGTGGACATAAAAAACTTTTCCAAAAATTAAGGATTGAAGGTTAAAAGAAAAAAAGATTGTTGATCGATGATAATGTGTTTTACACTTTTGTGAGAGAAAGAGAAGGAATAGTACGAACAGCGAAAGTCCAACTTCATTGATTACAGAAAGATGAGTTCATGCATTTCTAGAGATACACAGCCACCTAACACCTCTGTGGGGAAAAATAAAATTGCTAGTGGGTAAACAGCCTTGTCAAATAATTAACTTTTTTCTTGGTCGGTAAAAAGATAAAAATGAACATTTTTACTGTGGGGGGCTTTTTTTGTGTTAGCAAATGAACAGGGTCCAAGCTACATGGTAGACCTGAAATTGGCAGGAGTTATTAGATGTAAAATCTGCAGTTGATGATGAATTAACTAGATTCCAATTTAAAAACTCAAATTTCATGCCACCAAAATGGCAAGGTTTCGCAAATGGATATGTATATATATGAGGTTAGTGTATGGACCAAGAATAAGCTTTGACAGTATTGATACATCAATATCTGTACCTTATATGTTGTCAAGAGTTTGTATCTATATCACTCTTGCCCACTCAATGGATGACCACAACAAGCTTTATTCAATATTCAAAGTCTTCAAAAGCCTTATCTTAAAAAAAAATAAAAGTCATCAGCCAATGAGTCAAAATCTCATTGTTATTGGATATTTCCAGAATCGTAAGTTGTCAGGGTTTAAACTTCAGTAAGAACCAAATAAAAAATTAAAAGTCTTCAAAAGTACTGTATCTCACAAATAGGATGGCAATATGTCAGATTTTTGCGAGTACTCAATCCAATCGAATTTTAATAAAACAAAATTAAGCATTATATAATCGGATTTGGAATAGATTCAGGTTTGAAAAATAATATTTATGATGGATTTAAATTTTACATATTAAATATCTATTATCTGAACCAGTTTATAAAAATACTTAATTAAATATAAAATATGTATTTTTTATAATAATATTTATAAATTTTTATATATTTTATTTTCTATAAAATAAAATTTAAATATTTTATAAATTTATTAAATATAAATTATTAATAAAATAATTTTTTATATAAAATATTAATTAAAAATATAAAATTAAACTAATTTAAATTTTTTTAAGTAATAATAATCAAATTTAAAATAAATTTAAATAATTAAAAATAAATTTTAATTAAACTTAAAATAAATTTAAATTTTAATAATATTAATTAAATTTAAATTTAAATATAATAATTTTTATAGATATTTTATCCGTCGTCATCCTTATTCCGTCTGTCACATGAGAGATATATAATTATAAATGTAACTCTACAATTCTCAATGAATTTTGTCAACCTGTACTTGGGTTTAGGCCTTAGGGTAGGTGTGTGCTATGTAGGTTTTTAATTTTTTTAATTGGTTAAAAATACATGCAAATGGAAGACAGAAAAGCTGCATAGGTTTTTAATTTTTTTTTTTAGTCATATATATATATATATATACACACATAAAAAAAAAAATCGTAACTCTCTCTAGCTGGAAGGCACGCACACACTAAATTTTAAAAATTATTACGTAATCATACATGCATTCTAATAATGTGTTAACAAGGTCAAATTAAATTTATTATTTTTTAATAATAAAGCGTATCATATACTTAGAATATAATGAAATAATAATAATTTTTTTTCCCTTACAGGGTGCAAGTTAAATAAGCAAATTAGTGGAGTAGATGATATACTAGATTGCAAACAAAGAAAAATAATCTTGGTTAAATTAAACATTTCAATATGGAAAGATACACTACATATTCCAAGGAGCACAATAAATATAATTAAGCTTATTATTCTTCATTATATTATCGTTAATTTATTATATTATGGAATAATTGCCAAACTTCGAATTAAAGTTTATCCTTAGAATATATTATGATCGATGATCATGAAGTGGGTGCTTTCCAATTTCATTTCTATTTCGAGGTATTTTTTTTTATGCCTCAAAAGGGAAGAATAATATTTTGGGCCATCATTAATTAATTAAGTAATGATTGATAGATATAATTAAGAATTGAAAGGAGAACAAATGCAATATTTGATGATGACAATCCAACAACACGTACACTCATACTTTTTTTTTATATTTGAGTGTAAACTTTTCGAATTTCATTTCATGGTTGTAGTTAAAGGAGAAGCTGGAGAGGACTTCTCTCTCTCTCTTTCTTGATCGATCTTAGGCCTTTGTCACCTGTTGGCTTGCATCTTTATGATTTGATGTCTCTCCTAAGCTTTTACTTGATGAAATCCAATGTGGGAATCACGCAATTGAATCAAAACTTTTCTTTAATCAAATGGGTTTAATGATGATTGATAAACCAATCCTTGAAACTATTATTATCTGTCTAATCTTATACTAAAAACATTGTTATATGCTCTAGGCCCATATTGGGCCTCTTTATTGAAGTTTGAAGATTTTAAAAAAAAAAATGTTGAATTAATGATGCTTCAACATCAAAAATCTTTATTAATTTCCTTTCAATGCAGTTTCCTACTCTTTGGGTTCTATATATATATATATATATATATATATATATATATATATATATATATATATATATATTCATGTTGGTGAAGTTGGACTAGACCTTCGCAAGCATTGGGAATTACATGTCTTGAATGTTATATATATATATATGAATTCTCTCCTACATTAAAACCCTGTAGCCCCACAGCAACAGATTAATATTTTCATCCACCTGCTGTAATAATCTCGGAGACAAACAAGTACGGAGCTTGAGAGGTTGAAAGCCAAAAGTCATGGCTAGAAACGTAACACATATATGATTAAACATTCAAACCAGCAAAAACTGGTGGTTGGGATGTGTCACTCTCAAATCTATATGAAATTAAGGCTATTTTCCAGGATTCATTAACTTTTCCATCATCTTTGTCCTTCCTCACTTCTGATTTCGATGCTTCACCACACCATACCCCCCTAAATAAACAACTTCTGCAACTATTTAAAAAAAAAAAAAGAACATTGCTAGCATTCTATCAAGCAAAATGAATGCATATATATAATATCATTGGCTAATAGATTAGCTTGTGATCAACTCGACTAGATTGACATTTATACTAGGAGAAATTATATATTATTCTAGTAATTTTTTTAACACATATATTTTTTAAAATAAAATAAAGATAAATAAAAATTTTTATACTCATTAATAAAAAAATATTACATTTATCACCTTTACATTTTAAAAAAAAAATCATATTCCCTCAAATTAGATTGATAAGTCATTTAGCGACGATAATCCCAAAATCAACCAATGAATTTGGTGAGGGAATTTTCCAAAATTTATGGATATGAAAATTAGAAAATTAATTTATTCCGGCATGTTTCCAAAGTCCAAACAGCACATGGAAAATAAGTAAATAAAGTCGGCAATAATTTGAGGTTGAAAAATCAACCACTGTAACTCTGTGCAGCACAGCTAAAAAATTATGGAATTATTAAAATTAATAAATCCCCAACAGTATCCAGTCGATTTATATAAGTTGGTAGGGACAAAATAAAACCTCTCTGATTGACAAGACATTTATTTTCAATCAAATTTATTTCTTCTGCTTTGTGGGTTCAGTTTATTATAACTTGTCCAACCCATTTTCCATTATTATTCCCCACCCACCATTTAAACAATTATCAAGTGGAAAATGGGTTTACTGTTTCTCACATTAGTTAAATAAAATATGCCACCCTCATTTTTTTTTGTTTAATTTTACTTAAAAAATTATATATATGTATTAAAATAATTTATTTAATTATTTTTAAAAAATTTATTTTATTCGACAGAATTAAATTTAAATTTTTATTTTTTAAATTCAATAATAATAATAAAAGACGTGTCATGGGAGGTTGATGTAGTTGTTATACTTGTACCAATGATGGAGATATTTCTCAAAAATGAGCTTCAAAAGGACTTTTTTTCTCATGCTCCTTTTATACAATCATAGAAGTAATGTCATATCAAATATAATGAAGAAAGAGAATATAAAATAATAGTTAATTTGAGAGACATTTCATTGTGAAATTTTTGCAAGATGAGGATACAAATTGTTGGTTTGGTTTTGTTTGTATCATGTGATTTCCTTTCACTTATTAAGCTTCAAAAGGATACGGGTGTTCCTTTTCCTCAATTCCTTTTATTAGATATCTATATATAATTTGTGTCATAACATTAATGTTTTAGCATTGCTAGGGGCCATTTCACTATACTATGCTTCAATTTCTTTTATGTTTTATTATTGTTCACTCTGGCTTGGAAAGTGTGCCTCTTTTTCTTACTATATTTTCTTTTTGAGTTGTGAAAGGTCAATCCAACTATATGTTTTATAGTCCATTACAACAAGTTTGGCACCCATCATTAAATTAAATATTTATATTTAGATATATGTAATTATTATATATATTTAAATAAATTTTGATATAAATATTTAATTTAATTATTTTTAAAATTTTTATTTATATAAATTTAAATTTATATTAAATACATTTTATATTTTATTTTTAAAATGAATATTTAATCAAGAACATATATATTTGAGAAATAATTACTTAATATTTTTTTTATAATTATGGTCAAAATTTTAAATCAAATATTAAAATTAAACCACTTTTTTATAATATATTCAAAATATTTAAATAACCGGAAAATATTATTTAGCAAAATCTGTAATATTCATATCCAAAAATTAACCATTTTTTCTTTATAAGTCGTATTATTGAAATATTTTAAAAATTTTATTTCTGATTTTTAAGGGTCATAAAATCTCTTCTTTTTTTTTTGTTGAAATTTAGTTGGGATGGAGAATTTCTTTTCTTTATATTTCAAAAGAACTTAATAATTCATTGCCTTTTAATTTTTTTTTTAAGAATAAACTTTTAAAAGTTAAAAAGATCTTATTATGATTTTATTTTATTTTATTTTATTTTTTCTTTTATCAATTTAAAGTTGCATTGTTAAAATTAGAAAAAAAGAATAAATGCTAAAAAAATACATTTTTAATTAATCCATTTTAAAAAGCTCATACCTATAGAAAGTTTGAGGCTACAACTGCATGTTTAGGGGTTAATTATACCATTTGTTACTAACTTTAAAGATAGTGTTACAACCCAACCTATAGGCTGGATTGGCATTAAGACTTAGGTCAGTCTAAAGCCCCCAAGACCCATAGTAAGCTTAATTATTCCTCAACCCAACTCTAAAGCCCAATTGGGTCCAATTTCAAGAATTAAACCAGACAGAGTCCGGCCATAAAATGGACCATAAAACGGGGAGTTTTTTATTCACCCGACCAGTAAACACAATATATAATCATCTGGGGAGCTTAGCTCACCCTCCAAATAATCAAATGTCATAAAATAAATGGGAGCTCGGCTCCTTCATCCAGTCCAACATACATGCATTTAATAAGTTTACAGGTCCAACATGGCAATTATATTATAGACCCAAATTAAATAAATATTTCTAATACATACGAAATTCTAGGAGTTAATAGAATTATACAAACATTACAGACATTAATAAACGACCTGCGAGGGAGAGAGGCAGGTTAGAACTCAACAAGAAATCTCCTGTATCCTGGAAAAATAAGGTGAACAGGAGTGAGCGTTCGACTCAGAGAATAAAATATCAATTTTAACCATATTCTCTATAGCTATCTAAAGCTAATGCACCCTGTGAAGTGAAATGCAACATCGTCATAATTTTTATACAAGTCACATCAAAAAGGCAATTTGAAGCACTCACACACCCGATAATGTCAAACAATACATATATGGGAGCTGATCCCCTATACAGCCCTCTTAATCCAACCTCTGCCAGAGAAGATCTCAAGCCGGACTTTCACTTAATAAACCAAATACAGGGTCCCAACGAAGATCTCAAGCCGTGTCTACCCCGAAGGACCGGGTCCCAGCGAATCTCTCAAGCTGTGTCTACCCGTCCTGTCCATATCTAACACAACACCACACGCACGTCAACGCACGCACACTGCTCCAATTTACCATAAACAACATCCATGGCACTTCAATATTTATGAATGCAATGTAAAACGTGCCCTAGTGTTTAGCTACATAGATACATATTTATAAGTGATGCATGGGCATGCTTGAATATATAATAATATCAAAATTACAATTAAAATTAATATTTTACTCACAGACTTAATCGCAGTCACTGTGGCAGCTGAGCGGAGGAGGAAGGCTGCCTCGGCTCACCTGACAATTTTATTATAATTATTTAGGACATTTGACTCAATATAAACTAAGAAAAAGACAAAAAATGACCTAAGCCGTGCTGAAAATCCGGCAGAGTCTCTCCTATACCTAGGACCTACCCAACCTGCAAATGGGTTAAAACGCACTTCTATATCCACAAATCATACACCCATAGCTCAATCACATCATACAGCTCCTCCTGGGCCCATCCAAATAGTCATCAATCATAATATATAAAATTACAGTTTAGTCCTTATAATTGACCCTTTACAAAAACTACCCAAATTAGCTCTAAAAATTCTAAAACTTTGCCCCGCGGTCCTTAGCAATATTACTAAACTAATGCAAAAGGAATTATAATTTTCTAAGCTATCACAAATATTTTATAGATTTTTAATCCCATTCAAGCACTAGATAATTAAGAAAAAGTAAGGTTCGAGTTTACCTATGCCGATTCTGAACCCGGGGTCGCGTTTGGGACGTCTGACAATGGTGGGGTAGCTAAAATCTCGATCTAATTTTAAAACTTTTTCGGTAGCCTGTCTGTCTGGTCGAAAATTTGCAGATCCGGGCAACCTTTGAATTTTCGCTAATTGAAGGTATCTACACGAAGCCCACAACACGGGGGTTAGTATAAAATTTTTACAGAATTTTCTAAGCTCATTTAGCACTCGAAAAAATATTACGAAGTTTCATGAGACCCACCGAAAAACGGTGTCGTAAAATTTTGAAATTTATATTGCCGCGAAGGTCTCGACGAGTGGAGTGCTCCAGTACTCTCGGTTTTCTCGTGGGATTCACAGTTTGCGAGAAATCTAACCCAAAATTCGAAATGGGCTAAAACTTTTCGGACAAAAATTGGACAAATCGCCCAATGGATTTGGTGTTTTTAGTGTCTATAGAAAGCTCTCGAGGTGTAGAAGAGTTTTGACACAAGACCCGGCCTAAATGGTGGCCGGATCGGCCAGGAAGCCGAAACCACGCGCACAGAAAGGTGGGTCTTTGCGCGACGTTTTCGGCCGGCAGGGGGGAAGAGGCCTGGAGGTGCGCCAGCGAGCTGGGAAGGGCTGGGTGACGGCTGACCGACGAGGGGAGGAGGGAGGAGAGAGAAAACGGGAGAGAGAGGAAGAGCGACAGGGGCACACGGAAGAGGAAAGAAAAAAAAAATGGGACGATCCGATTCGACCGGTCAGATCCGGTCTAGTTCAATTCAAGGTACTAAAAATTGAATTTTTAGTTTGCCTTGGGACAAAAAACGAGACCCAAAAATTCCGAAAAAATTTTAGAAAACTCAGAAAAATTCGTAGAGTCCAAATATATTTTTAGTTTTGCTACGTGGTCTTTAAATTAATTTTTAAAAATCATCAAAATTTTATATTTTCTGAAAATCAAACCTGATTTCTAAAATTTGAAAAATTTTAAATAATTTCCTAAAATTTAAATAAAATAAAATATTAATATTTACCCACAAAATAATAAATTTAAAAATTATGGATGTTACATATAATTTCATATTTATTTTCCAACTTTATTTTGTTGTTATAAAATTTTTTAAATTTATTTTTATTTTAAAATATTTCTATAATTTGGAATAGGAGGTCTACAAGTCAAATAAAATTATTCTTTTACCTCGTTCTTCTAAAAAAAATTACAAATTTACCCTTTTTCTCTCAGCTTTCTTTATATTTCTTTCTCTCTTCTCAAATGTTTAACTAGTCATTACCCATGCGTTACGCAAGAACAATTTTAAATTTTTCTATTTTTAATTTTTATTTAACCTAAATTAAGTAAAATTTAATTAATTAAATTATTTGTTTTGATAAAAAAAAATAGTTATATTATTAATTTATATATCTAATTTAAGAGTATTTGATCGAAACGAGAATAATCGACTGAATTAAAATAAAGATATAAGAAATTCTATAAACAAACATTCTTAAAAAATAGCATTCTATTTCTCAACTCAAAAGATAATTTGTAAAAAATCTGTTAACACACTTGCAAGAATAAAATAATGTAAATGCATTAAGTAAAAATATGATTAAAAATTGAATATCTCTAAAATAAAAAAAAATTACTAACATATCTTATTTTAATAGTTATATGGAAATAAAGTTTAATTCACATGAAAAATGAGTTTTTAGTATATCAAATTTTTAATTCTTAATTGTAATAACACGCATGATAAAAATTGAATTTATAATTAAAATACAAATATAAAATAAAATAAAAATTTAAATTTAATTAAGAGAAAATGATTAAATTAAATGTTATCTAATACTAATAAATAAATTTATAATTAAGAAACAGATAACTTAACTCAACTTAACTCAACTAAGCCTTTATCCCAAAAATTTATTAGAGTCAGTTATATGGATTCTCTTTCTCCACTCTAAACAATTTTGGGTTAAATTCTCAGAAATGTGTAATGCTTCTAAGTCATGTTGTACTACTCTTCTCCAAGTCAGTTTAGGTCTATCCCTTCTTTTTTTTTTTCTATCATCTAACCCAATGTGCTCTACTTATCTAACTGGAATATCTGTATGTCTACGCTTCACATGACTAATCTACATCAATCTCTTTTTTCTCAACTTATCCTCAATTGGCACCACTCTTATCTTTTCTTTAATACTCTTATTACGGACTTTATCTAGTCTAATATGACCACTCATCCATATTAACATTCATATCTCTGCAACTCTCGTCTTAAACACATACAGCTCCTTCATTGTCCAACACTCACTACCATATAATATGGCCGGTCGTATGGTTGTACGGTAAAATTTTCCTTTCAACTTATTAAGAATCTTGCAATCACATAAACTCCCGTGGCATGTCTTCACTTCAACCATCCGACTTTAATCCTATGACTAACAACCTCCTCATATCCCTCCATCTACTAAAAGGATTGAGCCGAGATATTTAAAGTAATTACTTTTGGGTAATATCACTCCATCCAAACTAACTCCTTCCCTATCACCAGTTCAGCTTTTACTGAATTTGCAATGCATGTATTATGTTTTCATTCTATTTAACTTAAAGTCCTTTGACTCTAGAGTACTTATCCAAAGCTCTAACTTTCTATTGACTCCTTTTCGCATCTCATCTATCAGAACTATATCATCTACAAACATCATGCACTAAGGGATACTCTCTTGTATATGTTTCATCAATTTATCTAGAATTAATGTAAAAAGATAAGGGCTCACAGCTGAACCTTAGTGTAATCCAACTGAGATAGAAAAATCTCGTGTTCTTTCCTACTATACGCACAATAGTAGTTGCTCCTGTTAGTAGTATGCCATAGATCATATCATTTAGCATGTATCTTGTACATGGTTTTATTAATAAAAGGCAATTTCACTTTTCCGTTTACATATTATATTTATGTGTAATAGAAAATGTCCATTGATATTTTGTTAGAAATTCTATTCTTAAGTTGTTAAGAATTTGAGTGATAATATTTCTAGCATAAAGTATCATAAATTGGTTCTCAATTGAGGATACTTCACAATAAGGACATGACTTATCCAGAAAGATTGTAATCATGTTTGTTCCCAAGTTGTTTATATGAGATGTAAATAAGATGGAATGATGAGTTTCATGCCATATAACAAACATGATAGGCACTTATACATGATTAGTAAGTCGAACCAGTGATATTTATGAAAAGCACATAGAGTTTACTCTTGTCAATGTATTGTCATAAATCGTATCAGTACATATAATCTTTAGACTTAAGATAGCACAGTTATCTTGTATATAGGTGGTTTGAGTTTGATACTACTTTCATACTTGTACTGTGTATGGGTATATGGGCATGTGTTGGCTCCTACTAGTTATATATGGAGGTAGGTGTTGATCAAGATGGAATCTGTTACCCTAAATAAATAGGGATAAAATCCTATGTTCATTTAATTATTCTTGATGTTTCAAGTTATTGGCCAGGACAGATAGATTTAATCAGAAAAGAGTTTCTGATGAGAAAATCTTTTTAATCAAGAACTGGAATTAAAAGAAAACATAATATTAATAGCAAATGGGGTTTGACATAAACCATGACTGTAGCTCGAATTGGGATTTTGTAACAGAAAGATTCTAGTGCATGGTAACATATGATTATAGGTTCATTTAAGGTAAACCTTATTACTGATTGGGTGGCTATGGCATGCTATACTAGGTGTTAACCATAGTCTATGAGCTGCATAAAATGATTTAGAGAAATCATTTATGGTTAAAAAAAGTTCTGATGATATTAAGAGTTGATATCATGTCTCATTGCCAATTAGTGATGAGCCTAGTAAGTCACACACATACACAAGTAATCACCAAATTAAATATAATTTAATTAATTAATTAAAGAGTTTAATTGATTAATTAAATAGGTTTGGTTTGCAATTAGATTGCAAAGTCCCTAGTATGGCTTGAAACCAAATCTATGTTACTGGATGTATAGTATAAGTTAAATTTATATTTAAAGTGTTTAACTATAAATTTAATTAATGAGAAATTAATTAATAAAGATTAATTAATCAATTTATATTTGATATAAATTGATTAATTAATCTTTATTAATTAATTTCTCATTAATTAAATTTATTGATATAAATTGATTAGAAGAAGAGAAATAATTATTTTGGGTTAAGAACTCAAAATTAAGACACAAGAGTATTTTGATTATTTCACAGGGTGACATGTGGCACCATGAAATGATGACACATGGCACTACACATAAGCTTGTCAAATGTCTTTTAATCATGTAAGATGATTAAAGTCAAGATTAAATTTAAGTTTGACACTTGATACAATGTGATTGGGTCAATTAAACTAAGAGCCAATCAGAAGGTGACATGTGGCAAGGGTTTTAAGTGGTGACCTAATTATATAAGGGAAAGGATGAAGTAACAAAATACAATCTGCTCATTCATCCAAAGGTACCGCCACCCTTACCTAGCTCTCCCTCTCATCTTCTTCATCTCTCATCAATTCAAAGAGATTTGCCAACAATCTCTTGAATTAAAAATACTAGAAATTATTTTTAGTGTCCTGTTTACATCTGTAATATCTCAAAAAGTAAAACCTGATTTTCTAATTGATTGAAAAAGCTTTGGAAGCTGTTCATGGGGCTACCATTGGTGATCTTAGTGTGGACAAGCTAGAAGGGCAACATCTGATGTCCTAGGTGCATCCCAAAGGTGCCAAACACACTTCAGTGCATAAAAAATGTTAGTGCACTTATTCTTGATCTAATATAGGGTGTTAATGAATTAATCTATTAATTCTAAAATTTTAAATAGTAAATGTAGATCCAAAAACATATTAAATGAGTTTTAATATGCTGTTTATCATTGAAATCAAATAGATAAAAATGAATCTTGCATGATGCATGTGACCCTAAATAAAAATTTTTGAATTCAATGATCTAAACTTATATTTTTCATGCTTCCGCTCCTTCAATTGATATCAGAGCCACTATATTTTCCATTTTAATTGTTGATTATATGATTTAATTGTGTGGTTTGATCATGAGATGATAGTTCCATTAATGATCGCAAAGGAAAAGTGGTGGCATGGAGGTGAACACTAATGGTGCGCACACTTTGTGGTCTCCAATGGTGTGCGCAAGGTTTGGTTTTTGAATCTACAATTGTTGTATGATCTAAGGTTCATCCTATGACTAATTAAAATGTTTAATTAGGTGTTTTAATCACACAATTAAATTTTAATTCAGATCTGAATTTTAAAAGTTGTTTGAATGTGATTCAAATCTGAATTTTTAAAATTGTTTGAATGTGATTCAAATATGAATTTTTAAATTTGTTTGAATGAGATTCAAATTTGAATTTTTAAATTTATTTGAATCATATTCAAATCTGGATTTTTAAGTTGAATATGAGATATTCAATTTAATTTAAGTATATAAGTTTTATTTAATTGTTAAATAGTGATATACATGATCGATGATCAAGGACTATAAAAGACTAATGTGATTGGGTTAATTTCTTTTATGTTTCTTTGGGTTGTAAATTAATTAATTTATTTTAATTTATTTTGAGCATGTATTATAAAGGTTGTAATATTTTTGAATTGTAATTTTATTTATTTAGTTCTTGTAAATTCGCCTTGGTATGCCAAGGATTACTATATAATTGGATTGCAAGAAGATCAAGGAGGTCAAGAGTATTGGTAGGACCAGTGGGAGGAATTCAAGATTAAGTATTGATTATGTATTCCTTCAGTAACTCTTGTAAAATGAATGAATGAAATGCTCCTAGGAATGCCCTGATTCAATTCTTGGTGGCTCAGAATTGAATCCGTTAGAAAAGTCCATGATCATACCATATTTATTTATTATCCATGAATGCATGAGATGTATGGGAATGTATGCAAGTGTATGATATATGCATGCTAATTGGATAATGTGCAAAGTGAGACCTTAATAGTAATTAGGACGACCACAAAATCTTTCAAACAAATAATTAAGTTGGATATGCTATAATTAAAGTAATTATAATATGAGCCCTCCATTGAGGCAATTATTTTAAGAAATTTTAAATACTTGCATAAGATGCAATTAATTTAAGAGATTTTCTTAAGAATAATTATTAAGCATGAGATGTTGTAAATATGTAAATGGTTTGGTGGCCAATAATGGATGTGCCTAAGGACATTAAAATTATTTGCATGTTTACTGGCTCAATGGGATCAACTTAACTAATGCAAGATAACTCAATAATGGATATGCCTGAGATTTTGAGCATTAGGGGCTAGGTAAAGGATTGAACCTCACATGAGATGTGATGGGCAAGGAGTTGCTCACTTATAATTTATTGTAATTCCAATAATGGATGTGCCTGAGGATGATCAATAGGATTATAAGAATTCAATCACCCACTAGAAATCTATCCAACTAGGATTTCCGTTTTCTACTTTAGAAGTGTAGGATTCGCTAAGTTAGTGGGAGGGCCAATTTGATTAAAAGACCATAATCATTTTGGTTAATTACATGATACATTTACTAATTAATCTGGTTATTTTCTGTAGTTAATTTTCTGATAATAATGAGCCCAGAACAACCACCACCATCCAATATCCTTGCAAGCACACTTGATCGCAATAGGTTGACATGACCTAATTTATCTGATTGGCTAAGAAATTTGAAACTTGTTCTGAACCTTGAACATATAGGATATGTTCTAGACTCAAATGTTCCTAGTCCCTTATCTCCAGAGGCCACACAAGAGGAACATGAAACTTTGGACAAGTGGAAGGAGCACGATATGAGAGCTAAGTGTTACATGCTTGCTTCCATGAGTAATGAGTTATAGAAGCAGCATGAGAATATGCAGAGTGCGAGTGAGATCCTCCTTCACCAACAAGAGTTGTATGGTGAGCACAGCAGGAATGCTAGGTATGAGATATCTAGACAACTGTTCCGCATGAGGATGTCTGAGGGACAGAATGTTGGGGATCATATCCACAAGATGATTCGGCTGATTGAGCAGCTGGAACATCTTGACTTTAACATGAATTTCCAACTGCAAACGGATTTAATCCTTCAGTTCCTTCCTGAGTTTTTTAGGAATTTTGTGACAAATTTCCATATAATTAAACAGGAATGCACCTTAGCTGGTTTACTCAACATGCTGGTTATTGCCCAAAAGAATATGTCGGGCAATAAAGGAAAAGAGGTAGCTTTGATTGCATCTTTTTCTGCTGGAAAGTCCAATAAGAAGAAGGGCAATAAGAAAAAGAAACCTCAGATTCCTGGTCCTTCCAAGAAAATAGCCAAACAGAAAGGGAAGACTAAAGCTGATGGAGACAAAGGAAAGTGTTTCCACTACCAAAAGGATGGGCACTAGAAAAGGAACTGCCTAGAGTTCTTGCTTCTCTGAAGGACAAGAAGGATACGTCTTCGGAAGGTATGTCCATATCTTGTTATTTAGATTCTGATGATACTCATAGTTCATCTACTACTTGGATTTTAGATACCGGTGCCAGTTCTCACATTTCTTATGATATGCAGGAACTAGCAAATAGTAGCAGCTTGCATTCTCGAGATGTTAGACTCCAGATTAGCGATGGCTTAACTGTTGAAGCTTTAGCCATAGGATCTAAATCTTTTTACATGTCTGGACATATTTTGTGTTTGGATAATATTTTATATGTACCTGATGCTTTTAAAAACATCATTTCTATATCTAGTTTGACTAGAAATGACTATGAATTTCAGTTCATAGATGATGTTTGCAATATTTATTTTGGAAATAAATATGTTAGTTCGGGTTATATGAATGATGGTCTTTAGTATTTGGATAATAATGACAAACACAAAATGAATGCAAGTAATCTAAAAGAATGCAATGCCATGATGAAAATCAACTCAAGTTCAAAATATATTTAGCACTTAAGGTTAGATCATGTTGTAGAAGATAGGATTGCAAAACTGGAGAAAATGAGGATTTTATCCTCATTGGGTTTTGGACCTACTCCAACTTGTGAATCTTGCCTTCAGGGCAAAATGACTAGATCACCCTTTGTTGGACAAGGGATAAGAGCTGAAAATATTTTGGAGCTAATACATAGTGATGTATGTGGTCCATTTAAAGAAATGGCTAGAGGCAGTTTTTATTATTTTATTACCTTTACTGATGATAAATCAAGGTTTGGATGTTTGTATTTGATGAAATACAAACATGAATCCTTTGAAAAATTCAAAGAATTTAAATCTGAAGTAGAAAATCAAATAGGAAAAAGTATTAAAGCTCTTCGATAAGATCGTGGAGGTGAATACTTGAGTACTGAATTTGATGAATACTTGAGAGAGCATAGCATTGTTTCCCAGCTGAATCCTCCAGGAACACCACAGCTGAATGGTGTATCTGAAAGGAGAAATCGTACCCTATTGGATATGGTACGTAGTATGATGAGCTATACTGATATGCCAATCTACTTTTGGGGATTTGCATTAGAATCAGCTTTGTATATTCTGAATAGGATTCCATCAAAATCAGTATCTTCCACACCTTATGAGATATGGCATAGAAGAAAACAAAGTCTTAAGCATGTTAAGATTTGGAGTTGTCCAGCTTATATCAAAAAGCTGAACACTGATAAATTAGAAACTAGATCAGAAAAGGGTCGATTTGTTGGATATCTAAAAGATAGTTTTGGATATTATTTTTATTTGCCTACATCACAAAAGGTTGTGATAAGTAGAGATGTTACATTTCTTGAACAACAGTTTGTTCAAGAAGGAGGCAAAGGAAGGCAAATAGAGTTGGAATTGGAGAATTCTGACCAACCAATAGATCAGATGGATATAGATCCATCTAGTCAACCTACACCTATTGATGAAACATCTACAGTTGTTCCTCGTAGAACAACCAAGGTATCTCGCCCATCAGTGAGATATTATTTCCTTCATGAAGAAGAACAAGTGTTGTCTACTCATGAAGAAGTAGATCATGGAGATGATCCACTTACTATGAAAAAGCTATATCAGATATAGACTCTTCAAAATAGATTGATGTTATGAAATTCGAGATTGATTCCATGTATAAGAATCAAGTTTGGGATCTTGTTGACCCACCTGAAGGTATTGTATCTATAGGAAATAAATGGGTTTTCAAGAAGAAAATTGGTTCTGATGGAAAGGTAGATACATATAAGGCAAGGCTAGTAGCGAAAGGGTTTCGCCAAAGACAAGGAATATACTATGAGGAGACTTTCTCGCCTGTTGCCATGCTTAAATCAATTGGGATTCTATTAGCAATAGCTGCATATTAGGATTATGAGATTTGGCAAATGGATGTCAAAACAGCTTTTCTCAATGGATACATTGAAGAAAACATTTTCATGAAACAACCTAGGGGTTTTGAATCCCAATATGGTTCCAAGGTATGCAAGCTAAAACGATCCATTTATGGGTTGAAACAAGCTTCAAGGAATTGGAACATTCATTTTGATGAAGCCATTAAGTCATTTGGTTTTATAAAAAATGAGGATGAGCCATGTGTATATAAGAAAGTTAGTGATAGTGCTGTCACTTTCCTTATCTTATATGTGGATGACATTTTGTTGATGGGTAATGACACAGGTATATTGACAATTGTAAAGGTATGGTTGTCAAATACATTCTCTATGAAAGACTTAGGAGAGGCAACCTATATTCTTGGGATTCGCATCTATAGAGATAGAGCGAAAAGAATAATTAGTTTATCCCAAAGTCTATATTTGGAAAAGGTGTTAAAGAGGTTTAACATGCTTGATTAAAAGAGAGGATTGTTATTAGTAAGACATGGTATCTACCTTTCTAAAGAGATGTCTCCAAAGGCACCTGAAGAAAGAGATAAAATGGCTAGGATTCCATATACTTTGGCTATTGGAAGTTTGATGTATGCAATAATTGTGTACTAGGCCGGATATCGCATATGTTGTTAGTTTGACTAGCAGGTATTAATCCAATCCAGGTTTGGAACACTAGATAGCTATCAAGAATATCCTTAAGTACTTGAGAAAAACTAAGGATTTATTCTTGATATATAGAGGTGGAGACTTGCAATTGGATGGTTATACTGATTCTGATTTCTAATCAGATATCGATGATAGAAAGTCTACCTCTGGGTATGTGTTCATTTGTAATAGAGGTGTAGCCAGTTGGAAGAGTTCCAAACAGAGCACGACTGTAGATTCCACTACAGAGGCTGAGTATATTGCTGCATCAGATTCTACAAAAGAGGCTATTTGGATATAAGGAACCCCGGTCTCACCTGAAATCCAAACACATAGAAAGACGTTACCACATTATCAGAGAAATAGTTGGACGAGGCAATGTAGCCATGCAGAAAATAACATCAGCTGAAAATTCAGCTGATCTATTCACTAAGCCTTTGTCATAAGCACAGTTAGACTGACATCTTGAGAAAACGGGTCTAAGATATTGTAATGAATGGCTCTAGTGCTAGTGGGAGATTGTTAGTAGTATGCCCTAGAGCATATCATTTAGTATGTATCTTGTACATGGTTTTATCAATAAAAGGCATTTTCACTTTTTTGTTTACATAATATATTTATGTGTAATAGAAAAGTTCCATTGATATTTTGTTAGAAATTCTATTCTTAAGTTGTTAAGAATATGAGTGACAGTATTTCTAGCACAAAGTATCATAAATTAATTCACAATCAAGGATACTTCACAATAAGGACATGACTTATCCAGAAAGATTGTAATCATGTTTGTTCCCAAGTTATTTATATGAGATGTAAATAAGATGGAATGGTGAGTCTCATGCCATATAACAAACATGATAGGCACTTATACATGATAAGTAGGCCGAACCAGTGACATTTATGACAAGCACATGGAGTTTACTCTTGTCAATATATTGTCATAAATCATATTAGTGCATATAATCTTTAGACCTGAGATAGCACAGTTATCTTGTATATAGTGGTTTGAGTTTGATACTGCTTTCATACTTGTACTGTGTTTGGGTATATGGGCATGTGTTGGCTCCTATTAGTTATATATGGAGGTAGGTGTTGATCAAGATAGAATCTATTACCCTAAGTAAATAATCCTATGTTTATTTAATTGTTCTTGATGTTTTAAGTTCTTGGCCAGAACAGATAGATTTAATCAGAAAAGAGTTTCTGATGAGAAAATATTTTTAATCAAGAACTAGAATTAAAAGAGAACATAATATTTATAACAAATGGGGTTTGATATAAACCATGACTCCAGCTCAAATTAGGATTTTATAACAGAGAGATTCTAGTGCATGGTAACATATGATTATAGGTTCATTTAAAGTAAACCTTATTACTAATTGGGTGGCCATGGCATGCTATGCTAGGTGTTAACCATGGTCTATGAGGTGTATAAAATGATTTAGAGAAATCATTTATGGTAAAAAAGAGTTCTGATGATATTAAGAGTTGATATCATGTCTCATTGTCAATTAGTGATGAGCCTAGTAAGTCACACACATACACAAGTAATCACCAAATTAAATATGATTTAATTAATTAATTAAAGAGTTTAATTGATTAATTAAATAGGTTTGGTTTGCAATTAGATTGCAAAGTCCCTAGCATGGCTTGAAACCAAATATAGGTTAATGGATGTATAGTATAAGTTAAATTTATATTTAAAATGTTTAAATATAAATTTAATTATGAGAAATTAATTAATAGAGATTAATTAATTAATTTATATTTGATATAAATTGATTAGAAGAAGAGAAATAATTATTTTGGTTTGAGAACTCAAAATTAAGACACAAGGGTTGTAACACCCCCGTTTGCATAGCCTGGTAGATTTCACTGTTCCGGTGACCGGTGTCGGTCCGGACAATTAAGGAGATTAGAGCCACACTTAAGACAACTTGAGAAGCCATAAACACAAATAATTAGTAATGTTTAATTAGTTAACTATAAATAAGAAAAATAGAACATAAGAAGTTAAACGAGCCGAGAGTCACAGCGATGAGTGACCTCCTCGGGAATGACTGCGAAGTCATTTTAAACTCAAATTTCGAACCGTAAAAAGTGACGCTGCGGTCCTTAGGACCCTTATGAACACTGTGGAAAAGAGAAAATCACGAAAAAGAACTGTTAAGCCAGTCAAATAATTAGGTCAGGGAGCCGGAAGAAATATTGGATTATTTACAAACCGGAATGAACCGGCGATGGGCAATTTGGTCAATTGACCCCGAGAGCTGACTCCTGACCTAATTGTCAAATAAAAACGGAGAAAAAAAATTTTCAGAATCGAAAATTAAATTAAAGAACTAATAGAAAAAAATAAATAGAAAAAAAAAGAAAGAAGTTAGAAAAGTCAAAGGTGATGATATCATGAATGATGTCATAAAAGATTAATTAACTTATTTTATTAAATTGGGATTTTTGGTCTTCAAAAGGGGATAAGATTAAAGAAAATAAAAAAAAAAATAGAAAAGTCTTCTTCTTCTCCCTTGTTTGCCGCCCCATCTCCTCCATAAGCTCCCATGAAAAATCTTTCCTTAAGCTTACATTAAGCTTAATTTTCTTTACCCAATCAACATAACTCCCACCTAAAAACTTCATTCTTGCATCTTGAAGAGTATAGAAAGGAAGAATAGAGGAAAGAAAAAGTGTGAAGTTGGAACAAAAAGTGAAGATCAGAGGCTTCACCTAAGGTTGGTATTCTAACCTTCAATTTCTATTTTAAGTTCATGCTTATTACTTAAAATGAGCTTAGAATTTATTAAATGAAGTGAAAATATGGGGGAAGGACTATTAGTGAATTTTCAGCCAGCCTAAGGGAGTATGAATTGCATGAATTTAATGGGTTTGAATGAGTTTAGGAACCATACTTAGTTGAATGATTAGCATTAAAACCATTAGATGTAGTTAATTGCATGAAATGTATGAGTTAGGGTTTGAATGCTAGGGTTGTGAACCAAATTTTAGAGAAATGCTTAAATGATGACTTTGGTCTATTATGAGATGAAAAATGGTCAATAATGACCAAAAGAGAGGTGTGGGATTTGTTGGAATGAAAACCAAATTCGTAGGTAGCATGACCAAACCCACTTTGAAGGACCAAAACTCAAATTTTACAAGTCCAATTGATATGCCACCAATTGGAGATGAAAATAGACATAAAATGACACAATTTTCATTAAGGAACCATGCCCAAAAACTGACCAAAACTGGGTGAACTAATTGACCAAAGTGAAATAAGAGCAGGCTGCCACTGCACCAAACTGACCAATTGAACAGTAACTGTTCATTTGGTCATAACTCGAGCTAGGAAGATCAAAATAACCTGAAATTTTACCAGTAATTAGATAAGATATAGATCTAAAACTTTCATGAAGAACACCAACCCAAATTATGCCATTAACCTAATCAAATGATTGAGCAAATTTGAGTTACTGAACCTGCAAAACTGCAGATTTCCATTTGAGCAGTAAAGTTCCAATGGCTATAACTCTCTCTAGAAAACTCCGATTTAGGCGATTCTTGAATCGATGGAAATCTAAGACGTAGTAGAACATTTCGTATGAAGGAAATTAGACCAAATTATGGACTTAACTTGATCAAATTACTGCACGAATTTGGATCAAAAATCTGCCAGAACCAAAATTGCAGCATGAACAGTGCACGTGAACAGTAATTGTATTTTGGCTATAACATGAGCTACAAAACTCCAATTGGGGTGATTCAAAAATGAGAATACACTTAAGACAATAAGGAACATTTTCTATGAAGGAAGGTTTGCCAAATTCCAACAGTAAAAGGACCAATGACACAGTGCAACTTAGGACCTCAAAATCGAAAATTGGCAATTTTGCCTAAAAGACCTAAGCTTTGAGAAAATGACCAAAACCAACAAATTTAATAACCAAAATGTGGTATGTGGGTGAAGTTGGAGTTCCCATACCTATTAAGCCTTAAAAAGTCAACTATTTGACTTGAATAGTGTAGTGAATAGTAACCCGAAACACAAAAATTTTGAGAACGTCGAATTTAACACGTTAGAACTAGGTAAATGTGAAGCTAAATTTATTTTGGATTTATGTTTAGTTCTAGTACTGAAACATTGTAAAATTGTGTGTTTCAGTTGAAAAGAATACCGAGGAAAAACCCGAGGAACCGAGTCAAGGCCAAGAGGCGACTCGCTTGAGGTTTGTGCACAACATCACTATGCTTTAAAATTCATTGATAAAGTGAACGAAATATGTATTTAACTTGTGATTTGGAATTGTTGAAAGTTTATTTGTTACATGATTTATGATGTTTTGATTTAAACTGTGAAAGTTATTGTGTATATTTGAAATGGCAATGTTTAGCAAATTGATAAGATAAGTTTTGAAACCACAGTGTCATGACCATATATTTGAACACCTCACTAGCACGACTAGTGGGGGTAATTAGTTTCGAATTTTGATTCCTTCTCTGGAGAAGTGTTGAGGTGTGCCAGTAGAAGAGGATGTGAATGGATATCCATATATTTGAGCTAGCTAGCCTTGTGATGTGATTTCTCTTAGCCTCTGGCTATTGAGATTCTATTTGTTTCGAATGGCATGATCTAACTGTGAGTTTTATGAAATGTGTTTTGATATTTTGAAATGAACTTGGTTTGCATTTAAAATCTCACAATGCGTGATTTGTACTTAATTCTCATGTTCAGCCAAATTTTTGAATAAATGTGATTTAAGTTTTGCATAAAGATTATTTTAGTATGTTGTGCACCACTGAGTCCTAGTACTCAGCGATAGCTTCTATTGCTGTCGCAGATACAGAGACTAGAGGAGCAGCAGACTGAGCTGCTGAGGATTGAGGATCATTCTGCTTTGAAGCTATCGGGTATAATTTATACCCTGATCATAAATATTTATTTTGATGTATGTAATGCACAGAAATGTATGGACATGTGAAGATGGGTTTTGAGCAGCTTGTACAAAATCTGTATAAAATTTGTAATAAACTTTAGTTTGGATTTTCTTAATGTAAATTTTTGTATGATGTATACATAAATTGTTTATCTTTAAAGAAATATGAATGTATGAAATTGATTGACTGTACCTTGAGGACTATTAAATTTTGAACTTGAGAAATTTATTGAAATGATTGTGAAATTGATTGAGTTTGATTGTGAAATCGAAGTAGTGGTTGAGAAAAACTTTTAGAAGTGCTTTTTACAGGTATTTGAAGAACTGGTTTCTCAAAATACAGACATAACTCTGTCAAAATTTTTATAAAATTTTCGGAAAAATAAAAAGGGCCAAAATTTCCAACTAGCTTTCCACTTAATTACATGTTTTAAATACCTATTAGAAAATGCTCACCACTTGTCAAAAGTAAGAAAATTGTTTAAAATCCCTTGTAGGGTACTTAATGAGTTATCGGTAGGTGAAGTTCGGTAGTTCATTAGGTATTCTACGGAATCATGTTATGCCTTACAGAGGGGTAAGGTATGACAAGGGTATTTTGATAATTTCACAAGGGTGACATGTGGCACCATGAGATGGTGACACATGGCACTACACATAAGCTTGCCATATGTCTTTTAATCATGTAAGATGATCAAAGTCAAGATTAAATATAAGTTTAACACTTGGCACAATGTGATTGGGTCAATTAAACCAAGAGCCAATCAAATGGTGACATGTGGCAAAGGTTTTAAGTGGTGACCTAGCTATATGAGGGAAATGATGAAATAACAAAATACAATCTGCTCATTCATCCAAAGGTGCCACCACCCTTACCTTGCTCTCCCTCTCATCTTCTTCATCTCTCATCAATTCAAAGAGAATAGCCAACAATCTCTTGAATTAAAAATACTAGAAATCGTTTCTAGTATCCTGTTTACATCTGTAATCTCTCAAAAGACAAAACTTGATTTTCTAATTAATTGGAAAAGCTTTAGAAGCTGTTCAAGGGGCTGCCATTGATGATCTTAGTGTGGACAAGCTAAAGGGACAACATCTGGTGTCCTAGGCGCATCCCAAATGTGCCAAACACACTACAGTGTATCAAAAATGTTAATGCACTTGTTCTTGATCTAATCTAGGGTTTTAATGAATTAATATATTAATTTTAAAATCTTAAATGGTAAATATAGATCTAAAAAACATATTAAATGAGTTTTAATATGCTGTGTATTATTGAAATCAAATAGATAAAAATGAATGATGCATGATGCATGATGTATGTAACCCTAGATGAAAAGTTTTTATATTTAATAATATAAACTTATGTTTTTTCATGCTTCTGCTCCTTCAGCTCCTTCATACATATCTTTCCATAATTAAGAAAAAGATAAATTAAAATAAAATTTTAAACTTAATTACAATTTTAATTTGGGACAGTGTGCTTATGAAAATTTAAAAAATGAATTCTGTTATATTACAAAACAGATAGTTGGTATACTATTGTTAAATTGGGGAAGCTGAGTCAATTGGGGTGGGCCTCCCAACGAAATCAAATTATAGCGGCTTGGAGAGGAAGTGTCTTTTGTTTTGTGAAATTTAATTAGCAGGATAACTAAATTTCAGTTTATTATAAACAAAATATAAGGATTTTAATTTCATTGTTAAAAATATATAACTTTGATTTTTGAGAGAGGAATCGAAGAATGGAAAATTGCATGTGTTTACCTCTCTTAACCAAATTTTCATTTGGTACAGCCTTTATATAACAATTTAATTATAATTATTCATCATAATAGGATTTATATAAAACTCATCACAATCAATAATTATAATAAAATTATTATAATCAATTTTTCTTTTAATGTGACAAATTTCAATGCAGAAAAGTTACAAAGGTTAATTTTACTTATAATCTTTCAACTCAAGTGATTATATCAATATCGTTCCTTAATTTTAATTTGTATTATAAAAATCTCTAAATTTTAACTTGAGTATCATTAAAATCCATAGGGTTTGCTATCATAGGCTTTCAAGTTAACTTATAACTAAATTTTACTCATCATCCCTCAACTTAAATAAATTTATCATAGTATTTATTTATTTTTATTTATTTAAAATTAATCATTATTTTTAAATATTTACAATTAATTATTTATTTAATTTATCATATAAAAATATTATTTTTACATATATTATTTTTTAATTCAATTTTAAGTTAATATTTAAAAGATTTGTCTCTAATTTATCTTAATTCCTTTGATTTATTTTAACATAAAAAATTAATAACATATAATTATTTTATTTTATTTTGAAAATATTTAAACTCTAATTAGGAACTAATAATTTATTTATTTTTTTTAATATAGGTTGATATGTCTCTATTTATTAAATTAGTAAAATAATACATCCAACCTTAATTATTATTTAGTAGCTTTTATTTCAAAAATTATTTATATTAAATTAAACATTAAAGATTTTTAAGAGATAAATTAAAGTTGAGAAATGTGTGTGATATGTTTATTAAAGTTGATAAATAATAAATAAAATTTAGTTATAAGTTAATATGAAAACTTATAATAACAAATCATAAAAATTTTAATAATATTCAAATTAACATTTAAAAATTTTTGTGATATAAATTAAGTACGAAAAATTTCTAATGCAGCCAAGAAGTTAGTCTATTAGACCATTGCAGCTTTAATATTGCCTTAGTTTCAAATGGACTAACCACTAATATTTTTTTTTAGAAGAAAAATTCACTTCTTTCTATTTATAAATTGCCCAAACCATAAAATATTATTTTTTTATTTTTTATGATATTTTTTTGATTATACATATTATTGAACGATTTTGTTGAGTTTTAATAAAGATTAGATCATTAACTTAACACTAGTGATTTACAAGTAAAAGTTTTCATATATATATTAGTGTGGGAATATAATTATTTATAATAATGTTAGAGGAGGATGCACTTGACAATTAAATTAATAAACAAATAAGAAAAAGAGAAGAAGAATTCACAATCCAAGAATTTCTTGGCTGCGGACAATAAGAATATAAACCTGACGGTCAAACTTCTTTCAAAAATCCGATTCCTTTAATTTTTAATTTATATATATATATAATAAAAAAGATGATGAACAGTAAGATGCCTACCGTCAAATCTGTAGACCCCAATGTAGATAAAATATTACGGCAATATCCAGCTTGATGGATCATTATTATCTCTTTCATTAAATTGCTTTACTATTTTCTTTCCTTTTTCTTTTATATCCAAATCTAATAATCTTCTTTCCATTATTGCAAATGGGAGAAAAAAAAAAATTATTATAAAAAAATTAAATAAAGATTGAAAGCCTTTCCCACACTCTTCCCATACTCAGTTGAATATGATATATTAGTTATTTTAATAATTATTAATTATTAATTATTTTATATAGTAATTTAAAATAAAAATATTAAGTAAAAATAATTATTGTATTAAATATTAAATACAAAAAGTAATTATATCATCTTATTAGCATAATTAAAAAACTCTTATAATCTCTATAAGTTAAAGTGTAAATTTTTATGAATTATTTTTTTAATTTTTAAATATTATTATAAATATTACATTACTAAATAATGTAAATAAAAAAATAATATTTTAATAATGATTAAAATAATAAATTTTATTTTAAAAATTATTGTCAGATAGAATTTAAATGTTCACATTTTTAGAATTTGAGATGAGTTGTTTCAAATTATTAATTATTTATAATAACAAATTTTCATAATTAAAAATAGTAATAATAATATCAAAATACTCTTTTTTATATATTTAAAGAAATAAAATGAAATAATTGTTTTATAAAATAACAAAAGTTATTATGGTATGTGACAGGCTGGGTAGAATGAAATAGAATGGTGTTGCCTTTCTCTAGGAAAGAGGGTTGAAGAAGTGGGACCCAAGTCTTCAATGGTGGTGATTGAGAATGAGCATAATTTTGTATGGTATAGAGTTGTACAAAAATATTAAAGTTTAAACAGGGCATTCCATTTTCTTCACCATACATTCTTGTCTACACACAGCACCAATGAATGAGGTACATGTGGGATAATTTTATCCGTCGCGGTCAATCATTGATGTAATCATAACCATTAGATCATCATATCAATTGTGGTCAACTTTAAGTCTTACACGCCAGCCAATGGCTCCGTGGTTCATTTCTAACCATGTTCTGCTTTTTCTTGCACTTAGTGTTGGATACTCATAATATCTAATTTAAACTCAATTATTATTTTAATTATTAAACTCCCTCATCAGATTAAAATTTATTTTAAATTTTTTAACTTCTCTTAAAATTCTGTTGAGCAATATTACTTGTTCTAAACAGTTATTAACTGTTTATTATTTATATAATAATTTAAAATAAAAATATTTAATAAAAATAAATATTAGATTAACTGTTAAATATAAATATAAAAATATTTTATTGACCCTAATTAAAATACTCATTTAATTTCAGAAGAAAAATATTTTCATAAATCACTATTTTAATTTTTTAATACTAATATAAATTTTTAACTATGATTAAAATACTAAACATTACTTTAAAAATTATTTTTAAATAAAGCTTAAATTCAACTATTGATAATTAAATAATATTTAAACCTATTTAACTTAATATATTTTAATTAATAATTTATATTTTAAAAAAATTATACAACTCAACTCAACTTAACTAAGCCTTTATCCCAAAAATTTAGGATCGGCTATATGAATTTTCTTTCTTCACTTTAAACGATTTTGGATTAAATCCTCAGAAATGTATAATGCTTCTAGGTCATATTTGACTACTATCCTTCAAGTCAGTTTAGGCCTATCCCTTCTTTTATTTATATCATCTAACTTAATATGTTTTACTTATCTAACTGGAGTTTTCGTATGTCTATGCTTCACATGACCAAACTATCTTAATCTATCTTCTCTCAATTTATTCTCAATTGGCACTACTCCTATATTTTCTCTGATACTCTCATTACGGACTTTATCTAATATAGTATGGTCATTCATCCACCTTAACATTCTCATTTTCCGCAACTCTTAGCTTAGACAAATACGACTCCTTCAGTACCCAACACTCTGCCTAATTAATTTACACTTGACCCGTCCCAAGCCCGAATAAAGGAGAAGAGTTGCGATATATGACAACCAGCATAAAAATTTCGTTACACCTTATGATATGAATTTTAAAAAAATTAGAAAATATTTAAATTTTATTTATTTAAATTATTATATAAACATATTTATAAAAATTATTTATTTTTATATTTAATTAATTATTTATGTAAAAAAATTATAAAACGAATATGCCATTTCAATTTTGACATGAATATCACTTATACTAGTATTTAGGATTTACTAAATTCATCATAATAGGACTTGTTTGACTGAAAAATATTTGACTTGTAGCCATCCCAACCTACAAGCTATATATATATATTCCAAATAATAAAATCACTTCCAAAATTCTGTGGTTCTGATGAGCACGAATAAATTTAATCATGATAATAGGAAAAAAAATTTTATGTTCTGTCGTCATATCTCTGAAAAAAAGAAAGATGAATATTAATTATAATGTAAAAGTGATAATATATATATAAAAAGAAAAAATTTAGGTTTAAATTAAGGTTGGGGCAATCTTATCTATTATTCTCCAAATAATAATGGGATATAATCATTTTTTTCTTTAATAAATATTATCATAAAAATAAAAAATCTCATAAATGATAGTAAATTTACTTATATTTATATAAGGGATCCACTTTCCATAATTTTGAGAGAATTTTAAGTAAGCATAAATGCAAAGAACACTATTGGATAGTGGGCCAATAGCTTTTTTTTTATTTTTTTTTTTATTACACTCCAAGGTATACATCCGAGCAGTTTAATAATGGATTAAAAAAGAAGAAGATAAATTTACAATAAATAAATAACTTGTAACAAATTTTATTTATGTGGAGGTTTCTAATTGAAAATGTATTTAAATATTTTTCTTTGAATATAACTATATATATTTCATATTTCACTTTTCACTTTTCAAGAACCTGCAATTTATTCTTTGAAATTTAATATGTTACTATAAACTTCGCACATACATATGTGTGTTTCTAAATGCTATTAATAATAAATATTATTTTCTTAAATTTTTTCCTTTATAAAAAGTTAATATCATTTATTTTTCAACATCTAAGAATAAAATTAATATAATTATTTTTGTAAGCAAAAAAAAATATATTTTTTATAAGTATTACAAATAACTAAATAAATCCATTTTTATCTGTTTCATTTGAAAGATTAATTAAGGAGTATTAATTTTTTTTTCTAATTTTATCCTTAATTTCTATTGCATACTATAAAATATTTATACAAAAAGTAATTAAATGATATAAAAAATAATTTAATTAATTACTAATAAATTTTTATAAGAATGAGGTTGTCCAATCATTTTTTGTGTAAAATCTAAATACGATAAATAAAAATAAATGAAGATTATAATTTATATTCCCAATTGGTATAGTCATAAAAAATTCATACGTATGTTTTTTGTTCACATATTCTTTGTGAATTGAAAAAAAAATTCTCAATATTAATGTTTAGGCTAAAATAATATTTTTGCAAGAGAAATGAAAAGTTTAAATTTTTTAAATTATTAGACCTATAGTAATTTGTCATTATTTTGATTATACACAAAGTCCAATTTGATTAATTTCAATCAAATGAGCTCAGAAATTCAATTATAAAGTTTTAATTAAATAGTCAATTATAAAATTATTTCACATTAAATATCGTTTAAATCTTCAACATAACTTTTTATACAATTAAATCTGATGGAATCCTATATTATTAAACTAATATTTGTTGATAAATCTTCAACAATAATTTTTTTAAAATATAATAAAATTTTAACTATTAATGTTCGACTTCAACACCAAGAAATGCAATATAAAGTCTAGCATAACTTAGTTTAATTATTCATTTAATAAGTATTAAATTCGAGTCTTCACTCTCTTGTTCTCTTTTTAAATGTATGTGTATATATATATATATACTCCTTGGTTACGTGGAAAAAGTGAGTAATTAGAAAAACGACGCAGAAGAGATTGCTTCCACAGATTTTTTTTTTCATTTATTTAAATTAAAAATGGTTTGCAATTTTGGTTCGATTTCAATTAAGTTTCTAATATTTAAAACAATTATTCCTTTTAAGACTCGAGTAAATATAAATTTTCATTTCAAATCGGGTCAAATTTTATTATTATTATTATTATTATTAAATATCACTTCTTTAATAAAATTAGGGTAATTTGTTTAACTAAATAATTTATCAAATAATTAATAAGTTTTAACTTAGTGGTATTGGAGTCGTCATCTATGAAGTATATCAAATTTATAATATTAATTCAAAATTTCTAGATTGTAGATTAAGAATACTTATATATATATATATATATATATATATATATATATATATATATATATATATATATATATATATATATATATTCAATTTACGGAGGGGAGGTAGTATAAAATCAGTTTATGTTCACTGAGGCTAAAACCTATCATTAGACGGAGTTGAGAAATTTTAATTTTCTCTTCAAAAACCTTAACTTCCTTTTAAATAACAAAAAATTATAACGTTAAAAATATGAAAAAATTTTATTTTAAAAAAATATTTTACCTTTCTCTTAAATATAATACACTTATCCAAGTTAATCTATGCTATGGATGCCAATATTGAAATAAAGGATTTAAATTTAATTTTAGTATAGATTATTATGAATTATAGATTTTAAATAATGTCATTTTACTTAGGGGAAAATTATTATTTAATTTTTTATTTTAATGAAACTAACTATTTGATTCTTATATTTTGAAAAATGTATTATTTAATCATTATAATTTATTTTCATTAACTGTTTCGTATCTACGTTAATTTTTTCATTAGTCAATGTCTATCAAACTATTGCTTAATCTTTTTTTTAATGAAACTAATTATTTAATCTTTGCATCTTGAAAAACACATTACTTAATCCCTATAGTTTGGTTTCGTTAATTATTTAGTTTTATAATTATTTTTTATATCTAAATTATTATAATCCTTTTTCCCTTATTTCTATCTTACCCTCTTTTATTTTCCTCTTTTTATATTTCTTCTCACCTGCACCAACTATCTTCTCCCCCTAATTCTCTCTCTATTTTCATATTTTGATAAAAAATGGCACAAATTATTTTTGTAAAAAGGTTAATCAATTTGCCTATATATATATATATATATATATATATATATATATATATATATATATATATACTACAAGAAATGTTAAAAATAACTATGAAAATTATCGACAACAGAATTTCATTAGTAATTTACCGACGAATTATCAACGCTTTACCGACGAAGAAGAGAAATACAATTTAAACTAATTTTTACCTACTAATTACGGATCAAAACTTTACCGATGATGTAATTTTGTAGATAAAAGTGGTGCCTAACATTAGTAGCAAAATTAGTGACCAAATAATAAAAATAACGACCAAATGTTTGGTTAGTAATTACCAACAAAACGCTTTTTGTAGGTAATAGTAAGAAAAAAATAGAAAATAAAATTTTTAAAAAAATACCTACGAAAAAGTTTTCGTCGGTAATTACCAACGAAAAATTTTTTGTATGTAATATTAAGAAAAAAATAGAGAAGAAAATTTCTAAAAAGCTAAAAAATTTTACCTACGAATATTTTTCGTCGGTAATTACCAACGAAATGCTTTTCGTAGGTAATATTAAGGAGAAAATATATAAGAAAAAATCTAAAAAAGCTTAAAAAAATTTTAGCTACGAATTTTTTTCATCAGTAATTACAAACGAAACGCTTTTTGTAGGTAATATTAAGGAGAAAATAAAAAATAAATTTTTTTAAAAAAATACCTACAAAAAATTTATCGTTGATAATTACTGACGAAAAGCTTTTCGTATATAATATTAAGAAAAATAGAGAAGAAAATTTCTAAAAAACTAAAAAAAAATACCTACGAAAAAATTTTCGTCGGTAATTACCAATGAAAAGCTTTTTGTAGGTAATATTAAAGAGAAAATAGAGAAAAAAAATTCTAAAAAACTGAAAAAATTTTACCTACAAAAACTTTTTCGTCGGTAATTACTAACGAAAAGCTTTTCGTAGGTAATATTTTAGAGAAAATAGAGAAAAAAATTCTAATAAACTAAAAAAGTTTTTACCTACGAAAACTATTTTGTCAGTATTACTAACGAAAAGCTTTTCGTAGCTAATATTTAAAAGAAAATAGAGAAAAAAAATTTAATAAACTAAAAAAATTTTACCTACGAAAACTATTTCGTCAGTAATTACCAACGAAATCCATTTCATAGGTAATATTAAAAAGAAAATAGGAAAAAAATTTTAAAAGCTCAAAAAATGTTAGCTATGAATTGTTTTCATCGGTAATTACCACCGAAACGGTTTTCGTAATTAATATTGAGGAGAAAATAGAAAATAAAATTTTAAAAAATTACCTACGAAAACTTTTTTGTCGATAATTACCAACGAAATATATTTAGTCGGTAATTCATCGGTAAATCACAAAAAATATAAAATTCCCACCTCATTTGGGAATAGATTGGAGGGTAGTGAGTTTTGTCTATAAAATGAAAACTACTCTCCAAAATAGAGCAATTATGGCATATTCACATATATGGAGCCTACTTTGGGCCCCACTAATAATTTTTTTTAAGTCAATTAAATCTTAAAAAATTATAAATTAAAATAATTAATAATTAATATTTAATTTAAAAATTAAAAAAATTAATTTGAAAATTTTAAAATAAATTAAACTTAAAAGTTAATTTAAATTAAAAAAATTAAAAATTAAATTAAATTAAAAATATTAAATAAAAATTAGCTACGAAAAATTGTTTTCGCCGGTAATTACTAACGAAAATTTTTATCGGTAAATATTCGTCCACAAATACTAGCGTAGGTAATTTTTACTGACGAAAAAAATGTTATCGCTAAATTTATCTACGAAATTTCAGTATATTTGGTCGGTAATTTTCGTAGCTATTTTTTTAAATTCTTGTAGTGATATATATATATATATATATATTTATTTATTTATATATAATTTTTAAAATCTTTACATGATACTTAACTAATTCGTAATTGATATAAGGTATGTGTCGAAGGATTGTTATAGTAATCAAAGCCAATTTTATAAAATAAAAATAATAAATTAAATGAAATTACAAAGTAAATGATATACTATGGTTTCAATACCTCTGGGACCTTGATCATTATTAGAATTACGCTAACTAAAGTTAATAGTTATTAATTATTAAAATATCAAATAATAGATACTAAAAAATTCATTTTGTCTTGATAACCGCCTTGACGTTTATTTTATTTTTAAATTAATTACATTTATTAAAATTTATTTATTACCAAATTATTCTTTACTTTTATTAAATTTTTAGTGATTAAATTTGTAATATTCGTAAATTTATCTATATATATAAAATAGGCTAACTGTTTCAAAAGTTTATTATGTGACATTCTCAAAAGAGAGTTTGCTATGTAAGATTACAAGTAATAATTATTATCTTAATATTATAATAAATTACAATTATTATTAAATAAATTATAATGTATTAACATATATTTATTTTATATACCTATAATTTTATATTTTACATACATATAACTTTTTTTTTTTTGCATTTCCTTCATTTTTTTATTATTAATATTATTTCTTAGAATAATATTAATTAATATTATTAAATAAAAATAATATTTAAATATATTATATTTCGTTAATATATTAAGAGAATATAAAAAAAATAAATATTTTTAAATGATAAAAATGATTATATAACCTAATCTCTCTCTCTATATATATAATAAGTTGCCATTATTATTAAATAAGTTACAATATGTTAACATATATTTATTTTATATACCTAAAATTTTATATTGCACATACATGTAACTTTGTTTTTATTTTTATTTTTTGCTTTTTGCTCTTCTTAATGCTTTTTTATTATTAATATTATTTTTTAGAATAATATTAATTAATATTACTAAATAAATATAGTATTTGAATATATTATATTTCTTTAATATATTAAGAGAATAAAAAAAAAATAATATTTTAAAATGATTAAAATATTAAATATTATAACTTAATCAATCTCTCTATATATATTCTTATTTTTTACCTATAAATAATTGATACTTTATATCGTTTGGGATACACCCAAAAAAATATTAGAAAAAATTTTTCTTCTCATACTTTATTCTTAAATTCTTTATTTGATTTGCTTTATTTTTTTATTATTTTTATTAAAAATTTATAAGTCTCAATTATAAAAAATTATTTATATTTCTACAACTTTCTGATTCCCTGCAATGTTAAAATGAGTTCGTTGAATCATAAAAGATAATGATTTGTGCCATAATTATTTTAAGAAGAATATGACTAATGTTTCAGACTAATATTTTAATTATCCATCATCTTATTATTTTTTAATAGAATTATTTTTCTATTTTAGTTAAATAACTATATTTTTATGCATATATCATCTCTCAACTATATATATTTTTGTGCAGCCATAGAATCTCAAAAATAGATGTCGGTACGATTATATTAAAAATTTAACTACAAGTAAAATTAATTGAAAAAAATAAGTTACACTATTAAAATTATGGATGTCTTTGTAAAATTTATTAGATTAATAGAAATGATGATATAAATATACTGTATATTTATTTAAAAATTTAATTTTTGTGAAATTTTTGTATTTTGTATCATAAATTCATGTAAAAAAATTAATTTTTGTGAAAATATTATTTTACAAAAAATATATCATATTCATAGAAAAATAGTTATAACACTTTACAAAAATATAAAGACATAGTACGTTTAAAAATAATATAATAAAATATTATTTTTAATTAATAATAATATATATATTATTATTATTAAATTTAAATAATTCAATTTACTATTATTAATTTAAAATAATTTTTATCGTATTACTTACAAAAATATTATATTTATATATTTTTAAAAATAATATTATTTTTCATTAATCTAATATATTTTCCATAAAGTAGTCTAAAAAATAATATCACTTTACATAAATTTATAAGATAAGATATAAAAATTTCATAATGTTTAAATTGTTTTTGTGAATAAAGTAATTTTATTATATTTTAAACAAAATAATTGTAGAAACTATGATTAATTTATATAAAAAGAATTAAATAAAGTATTTTAATTAATTATAGTACAAATTAATTAAAAAATTACTATCATAACAAGATAAAAGTTAATTCAAATTAAATTAAATAAAATAGAAATTTGAATTAAAACTAATTTATTAATAATAATAATTTTTTATTATATAGATTGTAATTAAAAATTAATAATTAATCCATATATAGCATGAGCATTCTACTAATTAAATTAATTTTAACAAATATTTAGACTAAAGCCTAGAATAACATGCTATGATATTCATATTTATAAAAAGTTAATTTTTTACCCAACCGTTATTATTATTATTTTTTTTGGCACTCAACCGTTATGACTTAACATTTTGGGAGCATTGGGTGTGAGATTTATAAGAGATAATTATTACTCTTATAACTTTTAACTCCTCATTAATGTTGTTTGAATACTTTAAGAAACTAAATTAACTTTTCACCTCATGAATATTTATATCCTCTTGAGGGGTTAAATATTAACTTTGGGAGATTAGATAAATAATTATCTTTTTAAAAGATTAAAACTTATAAGGGTAGCATTTAACCTTTAACTTTTTAACATTTTATTAAATACATTATTATTATTATTATGCACATTCTTTTTTTTTTTTTAAGTATTTTTGAATAATTAAAGTGAAAGACGATTTTTTTAAATATATTTAACTCCAATTAAAATTCATATTCAATAGTCATCATTTTGGAATCACTCTAATATTATTAAATTTAGGGGGTGTTTGGTTCACCTGCTGGGTGCAGCTGATAGCTGATAAACACCCAAACAGGTGAATTAGAGTTTTTGATAAGTTAAAAAAAATAAAGCTGATAGCTGATGGGTAGCTGATATGATAACCATCAGCTACAGTTTGTATCAGCTATGTTTTTAGAGCTGTTTCTCATCAGCAAATAGGTGATTTGATTTTATTTTTTATTTTGATCATATTATCATTTTTTATTTAACTCAAAAACTAATATTATTAATATTTTTTATTTTTCATTTATAAATTTAATATTTTGATTAACGCATTTCAACCTTATTAATTTTTTTTATTAATAACATAAAATATAAAATATTTATTTATATCGAAAAACTTAAAATTAATTATAATTTTTTTTATCAACAATAATAATTACTTTATTATTTATCTATATTTTTAAAGTTATTTAATTATTTTTTTAAATTTAATTATTTTCTTATTTCAATAATAAAATAAATGATATAATATAATAGATTAATAATTATATATTTATCTTAATAATATAATAAATGATATAATATATTAATTTAATAATTATATATTTAATTTAATAATAAAATAAATAATATAATATAATAAATTTATAATTTTATATTTATTTTAATAACAAAATAAATTATATAATATATACCCATATTAGTTATTTCACATATTAACAGCAATAACTAAATGGAATTTTACCAAACAATTAACATAAATCAGCTATCATCAGTTATTAGTTATCAGCCATCAGCTAACAGTATTAGCTATTAACTAATAGTTATCAGCTATATTCAAAAGTTAAACCAAATAGTCCCTTAAGTTCATTGATAAAATATTTGAGCTCATTGATAAAGTATAAAAGTTTAGAAATTGAATTATTGCTTTTTTACATTATGCAACTAGATTAGACACATTTTTTATATTTTTAAAATTTATTAAAAATATAAATATTATTAAATTTAAACTTTATTTCTTTTATTATAAAATAAATATACTGAAAAAATTTTAAAATACATCCATTATAGCTAAAATTTCACTATAAGTAATAATGATTATTATAAACCCCATATACATACAATAAATGCATTATTGGGCCTTTAGCCCAACACACACCCTCCTCCATCGTGGGTTTATTTGTAATTATCTCCTAACAATTTTTTTTTTAAAATCTCTAGAGACTGCATTTAAAGAAAGGGTTTAGTTCCCAATATAAAGAGTAAGAGATCCCATATGATTATTAAAATAAAGAAACATAATCTTTAATTAAGCCTAGGGTTTTGAAAACCCTAATTAACAGTAGCAGAGAGTCAATGAGCTGTGTGTAGTATATAATTATTAAATAAAAACACAATATCCATGATGATGGTGGACAAGGTTGTTGAACGAATAGCTAGAAGGGAATATTTGGGAGAGAGATAAAAGGAATTAGAAGGTAATGTGGAATTAGGGTTTAGTTCTACTCATCACTTGAATGCAAACAAAAACCCCTTTGTGGGTCTCTTCCACAAGGTCAATGCCTCTACATATCTCTAATATTCTATAATCTCAATATCTCCTGAGAACTTCCAAAAAAGAAAATTCATTTATTTTTATTTAATTAATAAATTTATAGAAGCGAAGAGGGTGGGGGGAAAAAGAATCCATCTTGATGGACTCTTTCTCTCTCTAAGTTATTACATCCCGTCCTCTCCGGGGAAGGAAAACCAAAGTCTCCATTTTTTTTTGTTTTTTTTCCATTTTTTTAATGTTTTGTATAATTTTAATTATTTATTATTATTATTATTATTATTTTAAAGTTTTGACCCCAGAGAGAGAGACCTTGTGTTCTTCTTCTCCTAGTGTCATTTTCCAAGATATACTCTCGAGGCGCACCAGACCCAAATCCTTCATCTCTCTCTCTCTCTCTCTCTCTCTCTCTCTCTCTCTCTCTCTCTCTTCCATTTCCTTTCTATGCACTTTCTGGATTTCATTTTTTTTTTAATTATTTTTTGAAATTTCTTTTATGATTTTTTTTTTTGTTCTTTGACAACACACATGCTTCCCTTTTCCCTTCTCTCTCTCTCTCATCTCTATCTACCGTTCACTCACTCTCTCTTTCTTGAGCATGTTTGTTTGTTGATGAAGATTTATGAGTCTTTAGCTCTTACCCTTTAAGCTCTCTTGCTGCTCTTCACCCTTCCTTCTTCCTCCTTCAGGCTTTAAAGCATAAATCAACAAAACCTCTTTCAAAGCTTTTTATCTATTCTTGTAACAAAACCAAATCTCTCCCTCACATATGATCTTTCTCAAGGAGAAGAGAAAAGATTAAAGGCCCACTTGACTACCATATACTCTTTTTTCTTCTCATTTTCTTGCTTCCAAGTTAGATTAGCCAAAAAAAAAAAAAAAAAGAAAGCAATTATTTGATAAAAGAAACCAAGTGAAAATGCCATTAGAAGGGGTTTTCATTGAACCCTCTTCAAACCCGCTTCCTGATCTTTCTTTACATATCAGTCCACCCAATACCTCACCTTCTTCAGTATCCAACACCATCAACAATATTAAAGCAGATACAAGTTTCAATCTTTTGATGAGTAGACAAGAAGGCATCCGCAAATCCAACACTATTAGCTCCATGAGGACTAGTGATTCTCAAGTTTATAGCACTGAGCTCTCTCTAGCACACCCAGCAAATGCCCTCGATGAAGAAACCAGAAACAGAAGCAATTTCACAGGTGCTGGAGCTGAAGAACCACCACACAACCGTTATCAACAAAGTTACCACCACCATCATCAACATCTACATCATTCCAGCACTCACTTAAGTAACATAAATCAGGGGGTTTCTCGACTTGATGTATCGGATGGTTTGAGGCCGATAAAAGGTATTCCAGTCTATCACAACCGTTCATTTCCTTTTCTTCCTTCAGAGCAGTCAAGAGCGAATAAAGATCCCAAGATGTGCTTCTACCAAATGCCCTATCCCTCTTCCTCTTTGTGTTCTCCCGTTTCTGCTCACACTTCTTCACCTTATTATATTGGAGGAGGAGGAGGTTTGGATCCCATGTCCATGCGTAACTCATTGGGGCCTAATCAATCTCCTCCTGTTTACAATCGGTTAGCACCAGCTACAAGGTTTAATGGGTTTTCAATGGATGCTTTCAAATCCAACCAACTGCACCACCACCACCATCAGTATGGAGTTGGATCCGGCGAGGTTTCTCATGGGTTGATTAGATCAAGATTCTTGCCTAAACTTCCCACAAAGAGGAGCATGAGAGCACCTAGAATGAGATGGACTAGCACTCTTCATGCTCGATTTGTACATGCCGTTGAGCTTCTTGGGGGCCATGAAAGTACACACCCTTCACCTTTGTGTTTCTTTTAGTTTTCTCTACTTAATTAATTTAGTGGTTGTGTTTGGAGTTCCAAATTTCTTAATAATTAAAGATGAATATTTAGTTTTGATCCTCACTTTTCCTTTAATGGGTTGGTTTAGGAGCTACTCCAAAGTCAGTTCTTGAGCTCATGGATGTCAAAGATCTAACATTAGCTCATGTGAAGAGCCATTTACAGGTAGAGCACAAAGGAAGCACTCTCTCTCTCTCTCTCTCTCTCTCTTTCTTTTTTTCTCTAAAATGTGCGGCGGCCGGTGTTGATAGTGAATCCCAGGGCCGGCACAGTAGCCAAAGAAGGCAGTGACTGAATGAATGGATGAATTAATTAAAAGAACAGTGGAGAGAAAATGAGCCTGAAAGTTCTGAGACGTCTCAGGCAGACAAGCTTCTGCTTTTGAAAGAAGAGAAAGAGTGAGAAAGAGAGAGAGAGAGAGAGAGAGAGAGAGAGAGAGAGAGAGAAGAATGATAACAGACAAAAGTAGTCATCATTTCTCAATAATAAACATCTCATTACTACCTTATCAAACATCAACCTCGTGATTAATGATGAATCCAAGACAAGCCCAGAAGCCCAGAGATAGAGAGTGAGAGAGAGAGAGAGAGAGAGAGAGAGAGAAGGATCTGAAAATGGGATTTAATTTATTACCACTATATTTACTTATTTATCTATTTATTTCCCATTTTTCCTATTTTTAATTTTCTCTTTTATATTGAATAATGAATGGTCTTTGCTAAATGCTTCCCAATGACTTTGCAGATGTATAGAACTGTCAAGACCACTGACAAGCCTGCAGCCTCCTCAGGTAATTCGTATTGCTTAGTCTTCATTTTAACCCTTTTCTTTTGCTTTTTTATTTCTTCTTCTTCTTTTTTCTTTTTTTTTTTTCTTTTTAAATATTCACTTTCCACTCTCTGTACATTGTTTTTTTTATCTATATTATTAGTATCGTTTTCAGTATTTTACTGCTCCCATTTGGAAAATTCTGTCTCCCAATTCCATATATTTGTACGAAACCCTATTTTGGATATAAGACACACACATTTTCCATATGCACATCCATCCATCCATCCATCCACATGCATGCACGCATGGATACATTACATAATCCCTGCATGCATAGCTTAGGTACATTCATTTCATTTGACCCTTTTGCTGGTGTCTTCTCGACGGTCAATCAGATGGATCTGGAGAAGAAGACATATCCCCAGTGGGCAATGCAGGTGACCGAGGCCTACGGCGATTTACTGATCAGAGAAGACCTTCAGATGAGTCACTAGGGCAACAAGAAATGGACTATCCTTCTACTGCTACTACTCTCTGGAGTAATTCTTCAAGGTACCATCTCTTTTCTTTTCTGTTCTTTTCTTTTTTTTTTCCCCTCCCTCTCTGGGTGTGAAACCAACGGACTCATTCATTGGTTTCTTTTTTCTTTTGCATGGCACCTTATAGCTTAGAAATGCAAGCCCACGTCCACCATTTTTGAAGAATAAAAGAGTTCTTGTGGTAGCTTTTGCTTTCTTTATTTTCTTTTTCTTGGTTGATTTTCTTGTTCGTATTCTTTTTTTAGTCTTTTCTTTTTTGTGGAAGATCTTCCTCCTGAGATGAGATTTGCTCGTTGCTTTGATGCTATTAGCTAGAATTAATAATTGTCAAAGAAAAGCTTCGAAGTGCAATCAAATATACGCTAATTAGGACAAGAAAAAGCAACCATGGCTTCATGCACTTTTTCTTTTTCTAGCTTTAGAACTATATCGTATTACTGTTCTTATCATTATTAAACTACCTGGTTCTTATTCCCTCCACAAGGGACATTTTACTTATATATCATGACTAAAAAGACCACTTCCTTCCTTAAGTGCTCTTCTTTTTCCAAAGTTCAAATTAAATATGCTATTGTAACCCATTGGCCCATTTTTAAATCTATATATAGCTTCTATGAGTATTCTTGATATTCCCTTCTATTGGTTCTTTCTTTCCCAGTTTGGCTCAAAATCTTTCTTTTTTATTTATTTATTTTGGTTCATTGGATATGTTATTAAAGAGAGTAGCTCTGCCTCTTTCCATAGTCTAAGTTCCGACAAAATTGTTGGTGAACATATTATAAGCTATAAGAAAGCAATAGAAGGAGTGAGGTATTTAATTAGTTATATCTGGTGAAAGTGCAAATTTGTGATGGAACTGCTGCACTCTTGTGTTAAGGCTTCTGAGATTGAAGGGGTGTTTGTCATCATTTACTAGTTACTGCTTTAAATAAAAGATTGACTCCGAATTGCTGAGTTTTTGGTTTGATTGCTTTTGTTGTTGTTTGTTCACTATAAAGAATTTAGGCTTTAACAATATTTTTTTAACATTATTTTGTACATCATGTTAAAATAATAAATAACATTAAGGTAAGATAACATACAAAGTAATAAATAATTAGCAAATTAGTGTGAAAATGCTATTAAAACTTAAAATTACGGAGTTTATGCATAATATTTATTAATAATATGTTGTAAATTTTTAATAGCATATAACACTTGCTATTATAGCCTAGATTCGTTGTAGTGGTTACTCCAAGTTTTTTCACTTAGAATGAATCAATACTTTCGAGTGATCTAGGGAGATTTATTGACCAAACTTAGTTGGATAAGTTTTTTTTTTTTGGATTTTATTAGAAATAAAATTATCTGATTTATCCAAAAAGGGAGGTTTGGGGTAATATAACATGTTTGTTCTTCTTGCATTAGGCTTTTCGTTTGTTTGGATCAAGGAACAAAGCCAATAGCTTAGGTATTCATGTCAAGAGAAGGAGATTGTTGAACTCTAAAATCTATGGAACAAGAATTAGGACACTGGCTATGAGGTTAAATTGTTCTTCCAGTGTGTTGCACTTAGCCTTAACATCAAAAACTTTTCTATTTTTAATTATTTAACAAGAATGAATAAAGGAAAAAATTTATTAAGGAAGGGAGGAACAAAGAAATTAGAAGTCATTTTATTTGTTCTTTCTTCTTCTCTTAGGGGATCTTATTTGTTCATTCATTTCTGCATACATAAGTTCAATAATTTCTTTATCCAAATGCCAAAGAGCTATCGGAGTATAATCTTTTATATCTAGTCATTATCACTAAATCCAATGAATGAAAAATCATTTATTTGTTTTCTTATTGAGATTTTATGAATGGAAAATAATGAAAAACTTAGCCTGGACATGTCAAAACTAATTAAATTCAGATAATTTGATCAATCTAATACACTCAAAAACTAAGTGAAAAGATCTGACAAATAACACCTGAAAAATGAGACAAGCTTATAAGTGATTGAAAAGTGAGGATTCAGTCAAACTTAGCTTTTAAATCAGTGACCAATGAGTTTAGGAAAACTATCTAAGCTTCCTTGTTTGTTAACTTACAGATATATAGGATCAATTTTTACATAATGAACACTTCACTCCATAAATGAAAATAAATTATTATTCTTGAAGTTATGTTTATTAACATTTTCATATTTGAACAACTCTAATTTATGTAAAAAATAATTTTTAATATTATTATTAAATTACATTTAATTATATTTAAATAAAATCTCTTGATGTGTATCAAGTCGAATCCTTTCAGGAAAGGAAGATATCTGTTTCTGTTCATATTTAATAATTTATTTTGAATTCGAGGTCTGAGATTGTTCAAATATAATAGGTCATGTTTACGAGAGGATTTCAGTAATGAGAAATAAATGCCCAAGAATGTTTGATTAATTTGATTGGAATCGTCCCCATTTTAGCTGAAACTAACTTGAACCCAGCTATATTTTACTGGTAGTGATCCTGACTATGTAATGGGAAATTCTGCTGTGATTGAAATTTAAGAGCCTAATTTATTGCTTCCACGCTATTAATTAATCTCATTGTACTTTCCTGAGCCTGGTACTAGCTAAACTATTTGAGATTCGGACTTCCACTTAGCACTTGCATGAATGTTACTTTCTATGATACATAGCTGGCTGGTACAGTGAAAACTAGCATTTGGATACACACTGGGATTTCTTCAACTTTGTTAGTTTCCTCCTTTTCTTCCATATGGAGTTGGATATATGTTCTATTTTTTTTCAAAAAGGAGGCTAAATGGGTCATGGGCTACACAACAAAGGGTATTAATAGATTAGGGGAACGCAAACCCTACCCCCCTACTATAGGGCATAAGGAGACTAATTAGGCTAGCCTTGATTGGCTAAAGAAGATTATATTTTAGTATGTGTAGACCCATATATGCATAGCTAGATTAACTACAAATTCGTTGATTTGCTTCACAATTAAATATCGTTTTGTTTGTTTTGGCGTGGGGTTCTTCCTTGGTTGCAGGTGAAAGCCTAACACCATAGGAGAAGTAAAACCCAAATTTATATTGCTTGTGTGGCTCATTACTATGTTGTTTTTATCCTCGAATGCCTTCCATTGCATCCCAAAGGCTCTTCTTTTTATATTCTTTTATTTTTTTTATTTTTAAAGGCTCTCAAGTATAAATAGAAGATCACTAGAATCAAGAATGATTAGGGAAGCAATTTTAAAGTTATTGCATACTAATTAACCAAACCTCTTATATAAATGTGCATGACAGTAGTAGAGAAACCTGGCCACAGGCAAACTCCAATGACATGGATGGGCACAGAGAAGCAACATTCCAGTCACAACAAAAATCTGGACACCCCATTGAGGTATATATAAATCTGAAGTCCAAATTCCATCGTAAAAATTAAGTATATATAGAACATGCATGCACATAAAAGCAGCTTTTGGATTCTAAATATTTCATTTGCATATTCTCCATAAATGTTTATTGGGAATTCTTATGGCAATGGAGTAACAATAGGCGCAAAATATGAACACTGCAGGAATGCAATTCAACTGGGCTGAAAGGCTACTTAGGGTCTAATTTGGATTGCAAGAACCCAAGCTTGGAATTCACATTAGGCAGACCAGATTGGCAACGAAACGAACATAACTGATATAATTTTGCTATATATATCTTTCTTGTCTAGTTCTTTTTATTGAAATTTCCTTGACTATTTCATTAGTCTTCAAGAATGAGAAGGCATAGAGTTATATATAAATTATTGTTGACAAGCAGGAAGGAGGAGGAGGAGGGTGGGTTAATTTCTTTCTAGTTTCACAGCATTTTATGGGTTTTTTTTTTTTTTTTTAAACATGTTTTTTCAAAGTTTTGCACGTGGCTAGCTAGCTAGCTAGCAAGAAAGAGCTGTAATGGAAAACAAAACATGAAAGCAGGAAACCTTGATTCTGCAGTTTGTTGAAGAAGGGTATAGTCATCATCGTTCAACTGTAGCTATATCTGAGGACAAAGTTGCACCATAGTTAGGGTTTCTGCTATTTTCGTTCTGTGTTTGTCTACTTTGTAATTTACTTGTAAAGCTTAAATTTGCTAATGAAACCGGCAATCATTTTGATTTAGGAGAAAATCCCATTTTTTTTAACTCTTTTAGTTTATATATATATATATATATATGGATAAGACCCAATTTAATCACATAGAATTAATAGCTCTAGTCTATATCATTGCGGTCCTTACAATATCTGAATTGGGTAATCAGTTGCAGTAGGATAGATATGAAGGGAACTTGCTTCTTTTCAATGCTACAAACCCCATCCTAGTGTAATCACTACTTTAAAGAGTAAATTGTCATTTTCATCTATGCTTCAAAATGAGACCATAACAAATGGATGACAGATACTTTGCAGAGAATAATAGGTAGATTTTGTGAATAATAATATAAATTAGTAGGCATATGTCAAGTCAATTGAAAGAACCTTTTGGGTTCATTTAATTTGAAAGATGATGATTCTTATATATGAGCCATCGATCGATTCACTTCTCCTTATTAGCTGCAAATGTCTATTCTGAATAATTCTTCTGTCTTTCCTTTTTCTTATTGTAATCGTACGTAGAATGCCATGTGAAAGCCACTAGTGTATCCTTTACACTCTATATTTGACGTTCATTTAATTTTTTCAACTAATGATATCTTTTGAAAGATTGTATATCTATTAATTTGTCAAACATAAGAGATTATTGTATGGTATGTATAGTCACCTTTCACTCTCACAATTAAAGCTGTGGGTCCCATGCTTAATTAAACCAATCATGTCAATTAATTAATTTTAATTTACTGATGTAAAAATTGTTTTTAAAATTATAAAATTATTAAGCATATGGACCTTTGAATTGAAATATTATTATGGTTTATGCACGGTGGATGAGAAACAAAAAAAAAAAAAAAAATTAAGGTCCAAATTAATTAATACTTTGATTGAATTAGTTAGTAGTGGGATTTTCCAAGTCTTTGCTTAATTAGGCCGCAATTCTCTTATTTATATATTTGTCTTCTTAAATCACAGTTCAATAAAACCCCTAAATAATTGGAAAATTAATCTTATAATAAGAAAATAAGAGCCTCGTATCAACAAAAATAGAAATATCCCTTCATTTAAGGCTCTGAAAATTTTAACGAAATTGACTGAATTAATTTGATCCTATCAAAACAAAAAAATAAAGCTTTTAACACTTGTCGTTTATATAATTTAACTAGCATAATGTCCATACTATGTATGGGTAATTTATAATTTTTATTTTTTAATTTAATTCTTAATTATATTTTAAATAAGATAAATATTATTATTATTAAATTAATTTTAAATTAAATTTTTTCTTTTATTTAATTTAATTTGAATAAATTTTTACCTATTATAATAATAAAATTTTAATTAATTTATGATGTAATCTATTAAAATACCAATTTATTTCTTTTTAAACATATATTAATAGTAGTTTCCATGATTATTTCATTTAAAATATAATAAAAATACTTTATTCAAAAAATAATTAAAATTTTATGAAATTTGTATATTTTATCTCATAATTTATGTAAATCGATATTTATTTTTTTTGTAAATTATAGGAAATATATTAAATTAATAAAAAATAATATTATTTTAAAAATATATAAATATAATATTTTTTGTTATCAACATAATAAAAAAAAATTAAACTATTCATAATGAATTGAATTATATAATTTTAATAATAATGAAAGTATATAACATTATTATTAGTTAAAAATAACATTCTATTATATTATTTTTTTAAAAATACTATATCTAAGAGTAAATTTCTTTTATTAATTTGATATAATTTTTATACAATAATTTTTTAACAAAAATAGTTATCACTTTACATAAATTTATAATATAAGATAAATATATTTCATAAAAATTAAAAGTTCAAAAAATATCATAATTTTTTATTGATATAATAAATATTAAAAATACATACTATTTTTTGAAGATAAATTTCATAATTTTAATACTGTAACTTTAATTGTTTTTAATCATATTTATTTATAGTTAAATTTTCAGTGCAATTATATTTATAATTTTTCTTTGAAATTTTACTTATATATAAAAATATAGTTGAGAGATATTTTATACATAAAATATAGATAGTTAATTAAAATTTAAAAATAATTCAATTGAAAATTAATGATAATAAAATATGGATAATCAAAATATTAGTTATTATTGAATTCAATGTATAATTATAATGAAATAAAATATTCAAAATTTTAAGAAACATTAAATAAGAAATTTATAAAAAATTAATAATTAAATAAATGTTAATTAAATGTATTAAAATAAATACATTTTAAAAATGATAACTAATAACATTTGACAGAAATAATAAAAAAATAGTATAAATCAAAAAAAGATTTGAGAGCATTTAGGTGAAATGAAAATACTCGATTAATTTAAATACTATATAATGAAAACTATTATAGACAAATAAATGAAAACTATTTAAATAAAATATTAATTTATAATTAAATATTATTTAATTGAAAAACAATAATAAAAACATTCAAATTTAAATTTTATAACAGTAAAATGTTTTCAATTTACTTAGTTGTTTCAAATAAATCTTCATAAGTTGGCAATAATGATAATTATAATAAGCATTAATTAATCTTAGGAAATATTCTATTATATTATTTTTTAAAAATACTATATATAAGTGTAATTTTTTTTATTAATCTAATATATTTTTTATAAAATATTTTTTTTTGACAAAAAAATTATCACTTTATATAAATTTATAATATAAAATAAATATATTTTATAAAAATTAAAATTTTAAAATATCATCATTTTCTATTGATATAATAAACACATACTATTTTTCAAAAGGCAAACTCCATAATTTTAATATTGTAATTTTTATCATTTTTAATCATTTTTATTTTTAGCTAAATTTTTGGTATAATCATATTTATAATTTATTTTTGAAATTCTGCTTCTATATAAAAATATAGTTAAAAGATGATTTATGTATAAAAACATAGATATTTAATTTAAATTTAAAAATAATTCTGCTAAAAATTAATGATAATAAAATATGAATAATCAAAATATTAGTTATTATTATATTCAATATATAATTATAATGAAATAAGATATTCAAAAGTTTAAGAAATACTAAATGAGAAATTTATAAAAAATTAATAATTAATTAAATATATTTAAATAAATAAAATTTGAGAATGATAACTAATAACATTTGATAGAAATAATAAAAAATGGTACAAATCAAAAAAAGATTTGAGAGTATTTAGGTAAAATAAAAATACTTGATGAGAGGAGAGTGCTTGATATATATCAAATATCTTATATGACATACTATATATAGACAAACAAATGAAAACTATTTAAATAAAATATTATTTTATAATTAAATATTATTTAATTGAAAAACGGTAACAAAAGCATTCAAATATAATTTTTTTATAACAGTAAAATGTTTTCAACTTACTTTGCTGTTTCAATTAAATCGTCATAAGTTGACAATAATGAAAATTATAATAAGTATTGATTAATTTTAGGAAAGTGAAATAAAAATAATATTGAATTATTAATATAAAAAGTAATACATATTAATTATAAATAAGTCAAATATCTATATTTTATTTTTATAACTTTTTATGTAGACTACACTTTTTATCTCTCAATTTTTTTGACAGATATTTCATAATAAAAATAATAGAATATATACAATATAATAAAAATATTTATTAAAGATATGAAACAATTTAAGGTTGATTAAATTATATGATAGTTAATTGTGATATTACAAATTAAAGATCAATTTTTTTAAAATATCATAATTTTCTATTAATATAATAAATATTAAAAATGCATAATATTTTTCAAAAGATAAACTCCATAATTTTAATATTGTAATTTTTATTATTTTTAATTATAGTTAAATTTTCGGTACAATCATATTTATAATTTATTTTTGAAATTCTGTTTCTATATAAAAATATAGTTAAAAGATAATTTATACATAAAAATATAGATATTTAATTTAAATTTAAAAATAATTCTATTAAAAATTAATAATAATAAAATATGAATAATCAAAATATTAGTTATTATTATATTCAATATATCATTATAATGAAATAAAATATTCAAAAGTTTAAGAAATATTAAATGAGAAATTTATAAAAAGTTAATAATTAAATAAATATTAATTATATATATTTAAATAAATAAAATTTGAGAATAATAACTAATAATATTTGACATAAATAATAAAAAAATAATACAAATCAAAGCAAGATTTGAGAGTATTTAGGTAAAATGAAAATATTTTATGTATATCAAATATTTCATATGACATACTGTATATAGACAAACAAATGAAAACTATTTAAATAAAATATTAATTTATAATTAAATATTATTTAATTGAAAAACGGTAACAAAAGCATTCAAATTTAATTTTTATATCAGTAAAATGCTTTCAATTTACTTAGTTGTTTCAATTAAATCGGAATAAGTTGGCAATAATTATAATTATAATAAGTATTGATTAATCTTAGGAAAGTGAAATAAAAATAATATTAAATTATTAACATAAAAATTAATACATACTAATTATAAATAAGTCAAATCTCTATATTTTATTTTTATAACTTTTTATGTAGACTACACTTTTTATCTCTCAATTTTTTTGACAGATATTTCATAATAAAAATATTTATTAAATATATGAAATAATTTAAGGTTGATTAAATTATATAATAGTTGATTGTGAGATTACAAATTAAAGGTCAGTTTTATTTAAACTAATGGCCATCAATAATTTTTTATTATTATTATTGTTGTTGTTGTTGTTGTTGTTGTTGTTGTTGTTGTTGTTGTTGTTGTTGTTGTTGAGGATAACATGTGGCAAAAAGATTTTTTATATAAATGAATTTATAAAAAAATAATATAAATAAATTTAAATATTGCATTTGATCATACAATGTCTTAATTTTTAAAAATTATTTTTTAAAGAAAATAATAATTTAAATAACAAATATTAAATAGTATTGTAAATAATAATGATAATTAAAAAAATTGAAAAAATTAAATAATAATTAGTATTTATAAAATAATATAAATAATTTTAAATATTATATTTAATTATAAAATATCTTAATTTTAAAAATTAAATTTAAAAAAATAATAATTAAAATCGTAAATGTTAAGGTAGTATTGTAAATAACAACAATAATTAAAAGATAAATAAAAAATTTAAATAATAATTAATATAAAAGATAATATTTATGATTGATTATGATATCACAAATTAATGATTAATTTTGTTTAAACTATTGGCAATCAATGGATTTTTTATTATTATTATTATTATCATCATCATCACGCTGAAAGGTAACATATGGCAAATAATATTTTTGCATAAATGAATCTATAAAAAAATAATATAAATAATTTTTAAATATTATATTTAATCATGAAATGTCTTAATTTTTTAAAATTAATTTTTAGAGAAAATAATAATTTAAATAATAAATGTTAAGGTAGTATTATAAATAATAATGATAATTAAATAAGAAATAAAAAAATAAATAATAATGAGTATTTATAAAATAATATAAATAATTTTTAAATATTACATTTAATTACCAAATATTTTAATTTTTAAAAATTAAATTTAAAAAAAAAAATTTAAATCATAAAATGTTAAAATAATATTTTAAATAATAATGATAATTAAAAGAGATGTAAAAAATTTAAATAATAATTACTATAAAAGAAAGTATTTATAAAATGTGATGCGTGATAAATTTTTTAAGAAAAGTACCACGTGTCAGTTCATTAGGAATATCTCTCTGTTTTTTATATATATATATAATAATTATATTTGATATCTATCATATAATAAATCATAATAATACCATTAGTTAAAAAATCTATATTTAACTATACTTTTAATTTCATGGGCTCTCAAGTTTATGATGCACACAGTGAATGGTTCAATTCCCTTTCTTTCACGTTTTGTATTTTTAGAATATAAAAAAATTATTTCTAGAAGACAGGGTGCAAAAATAAAACAAATAATTTGTTATATTAAAGTGGTCATATATTAAATTAGTAATGCAAATCTTAAACATTAATATATTATATTCTATGAATTTATTTTCCAACACTATCCTTTGGTCGTTATTGAATTTCCCATTGACAATCTAATTATAGCTTTCCACTTTATTTATTTTCGAATTTTTCTTTGTTCTTTTTGCTTCGCATTATTGTATATTTGTGGTTTAATAATGGATTTAAGTCTATTTTTGTTACTTAATTTGATGGATTGAGAGATACGTACTCTATCTTAGGCGTTTCATTCTCTTATAAGTATGTATGATTTAATTTAATATTCAGCCAACTTTAATATTAGCCTCATCTTATCTATCTGCAATCTTCTACCTAATTTAACATCTTTCACTTCAATTTTTTCATGTAATACCCTGGGAAATTTTATAGGATTGGAACAGCAAAAGTCCTAAAAAATATTTATCAAACCAATTCTACTGGAGTTCCATTGAGTTTATTTACATTCATATGATTAATGCTTTCACGGCTACTTAACATCAATTTATTTTTCATTAATTGTTGTAAAATAATTTTTTTATCATTAAATCCGCTTTTCTAAAAAAATTTTTACATATAATTTTAGGATAATTGTTCTTGTATATTATATTTTCGAATGTAAAATTTATATGCGAGTAAACAACTTATTATATATGAAGGTAAATAATATGTTATTTTTTTAAAGCAAGGCCGATTTGGGTTTCGGCGAAAAGCACCCAAGACTAGGCCCAGCTAAAATATTAAACGCTTCTCAGAAGGCGTGAGCCCTTATTTTTATAAGGCCATAATTGCGCCATCCCATCGGCCACCAAGCCATGGCAACCCCTATAGATAAACGCAAGCAGAATCAGCACCACGAAACTGAGCAATTAAAGATTATATGCACCACAATTCAATGTAAACAAGATCTTAGATCCTACATTATTCAATTCTCAATAATCTAAATGCAGATTCGCTTGTATGTAATTAAACTAATGGAATGTAACTAAACAAACATGCACTAAAATCTTTAGATTAACCAACTCGATTTTAACCAGACCTATAAACACAAATGCAATACATACGATTAAAATCTAGTGATACCTGAAATCCATCTCCGCGCAACAGCTCATTATACAATACACAGTTTGAACAAGCATATATCTAACACCACAATGCTTATCACATGTGCTTTCAATCTGTAGTTGTAGATTTCACCATAAGTTTCCAAATGATAGCAACAATCACTAGTAACAAACACTACCATAGCAGTTGTCACTCGCGAGCAATTTGTGAGAAGCGAAGATGTATAGATGTACAGGGTATACAAGGATATTCACATGAATGGACTTCAGAGCATCGTTGCTCAATTCGACACCTTATCTAGTTCTTGATTGCGCAGCACATGCCGACCCGAAGAGTAAGTTGAAATTGCTGATCCAGTCACCCACAATGAGTGCTTAGCTACACCCACACTTTTCTTTGTCACCAACCAGACAGTCCAGAAAAATCCAATCCAACCTGATTCACACAGTTTTCATATCCCAAAGTATAACATTAGAGCACATTAACATTAGAGCACATTAGGCTAGATCTTCAAACACTATGACAGGATTCGATAATCCTATGCCATGATATGAAGATGATTTTAGATCACATAAACCAAGACTACAAAACTATGAATCACCAATTTGCCATTCCACAAATTTAACGGTATCATGTGCACGCATGTTCAGACACAAGTAAACATTCAATTATTCTAATCATCAAGCCACCACAGCCAAATGTTCATGCATGCATACCAAGCTGAAAAGACACAGCCCCAAGAACCCCACCGGCAGGACAATTAACTGGCTTGAACAGAATATATCTAATCGTTCCTCTTTTTCAATTGGGCTCAAACATCATTCTTTTTTTTTTTTTATAGAGTCAAACATCATCATGCATTATTAATTGGCTTCCAGACATTGGGAATTTATGCATCAGAATCAGTATAATTCTAGTCTTCTCTCTCTCTCTCTCTCTGATTCTTCTCTTTTAGGGTCATAAAAAGAACTAGAAAACTCCCAAAGTTTACTCTTTTTCTTCACAATCTTTTTGGAAGAAGATCAGTGTTTTGTCAAAACTCCCAAGAGTTAAATTCCTTAGGCTGCCCATGGCTGTCTTTTGCAAAAATTCCTACCTCAAATACATTAATTTGATTCCCAAACCAAAATAGGATAAGAAAAAATCTGCAATTTTAAGGATATATAAACGGTAAAAAATTGAAAAGTCTATTTTGCCCTACCTGTAGCTATAAAAACCGCTATAATTGCTGAAATTGTTGCCGTGGAAATGACAAATACAGCAACTGATAATGCCCATATATATATAGCTGTTATAAGAGCAAAGAAAAGAGCCATGAAGCCTCCGACAGCTGCCAAAGAAATGAGAAGAGAAACAACAACGGCATTGACAGTGGCTGTCAGAAAGAAAAGCATAAAGACAAGCAATCCTGTCAAGGTAAGAAGAGCAATAGTCCCAACCTGCAGAGGTTTTTAAAAAAGTAAAACTCATGAAAATTTGTAAAGTTATGTACAAACAGGATTGATTCATACTTGACACAATATAGTGCAATAAGAACTTAAATTTGGACATGAATTTCCCTTTTAAATTGCTTGAATGAAAGTTGACCTATTGTTTTATTATAGATTCATGAATGGAGTTTATGCGGGTGAAGGCTAATATATATGTAGTTACACTTACACCTTTATATTTCAAATCCACTTTGAAATAAGTTTTTATTCCCATTCAAGAACCTAACTAGATTTATGAGTAATTGATTAAATAAAATTAATGTGTTCTCAAATTCAAATCTCTAAATTTCAAATTCATTCCAAAGGAAAGGTCACTAAATTCTACAATTCCACAATCATCAAGTTAAAAATAATCATTTACAAGAAAAGAATTCAATTGAATTTTCACATAACCATGCTTGATTTCTATTTCTTTCAAAATGATAAATTTTTTTAAGTTAAAAAATTAAATTCTTTTATTCCAAACATGAAAATTGATAAAAGAAGAAATAATTGAATTAAATTCTTGTAAAATTTTAGATTCTAAACAAGGAGTTATGTTCAGAATCAGGATCAATAATGAACTCATTTACAACTCCACGTTTTCCATTCCGCAAAACTCTCTATATTTGAATAAATACAAATTACAAATTAATTGAATTTGCATATCAAGATCATCATTTAAATTATACAATGGTTGAATTTGATGGTAATGGTATTCTTTGTCCTTATTAATATTCTATCTCTTTTCCACCTTACACTCTTGCTCTTGACATTCTGTACCTTAATATATTCAACAAATATAACTGGTTCACTTATGCTTTGTACGGATGAAGGAATAGGAGGGGATAAAAAAAGAAAAATATTTAAGAGATAAGAGAATATAATTGAGTTTAATGAATTTGCAAATATATATATATATATATATATATATATATATATATATAACAAAAACTCCCGAACACTATTTAATTTTAACGGGAGAACAAAGTGGAGTTTGAAGAATAATGAATTCTTCTTATATATATATATATATATATATATATATATATATATATATATATATATATATATAAGAAAAAAATTAAATAGTGTTTGGGAGTTTTTGTTTGGATAGAAAACGAAATGATAATATTTAATCCATGGAAAAAAAAAAAAGAAAAAAAAAAGAGGTTAATTTCTCATATTGAAAGTTTCAATTATAAGAACCAGTTTTAAGGGTAGAATAACAAAGTAGAGTTTGGAGGTATAACAAATCCCTCTTTGTCATTTCTTTTCCAACTTCATCAGATGACTCTAATCTTTAGAGTTTTAGTTTCTATCCCTCCATCCAAACTAAGCATGTAGGGGAATAAAAATTCTCTCTCCCTTAAAATAAAAAATAGTTTCATAAAATACTTCTAAGGTAAAATCCATTTTTGTCCCTTAAATTTTCATATTCCATTACTTGTCTCATCCCATAAATTAAACATTATCCTTTCCCTTTCTTTCCAACAAAACTCTCAAACATAGTCTTAATTAGTTAATTCCAAACATACAACAAAATAAAGCTTTAGCAGAAAAAAAAAAAAAAAAACTGGGTCTTTTTGCAATTATATTAAAATAAATAAAAGCAAAGCACGCACAAAAAAAAAAAAGTATTCACTTATAAATGAGATTAACAGTACTTACAGAGATTACGAGAAGTGCCCGCAGAGGACTGCCACGGCGAGCCCAGAGGAGAACTTTCCGGCCAGTATTACTAGTAGCATCCTTAAGAAGACAAGCATTCTCCGATAAAGAGTTCTTGATCCGCTTCAGCAGCGGTGCTGAACTGTCGGAATCAGGAAAAAAGATCATTGATAGCATCCGATGGATGACGTCGTAAAGAGTCTCGGTCCGGCGAGAACCTTTGATCCCTTCATTTTCGAGCGGTACTTCCATGGCTGCAATAATTTTACGGCGAAGAGAGGAACTGATGTTAGAGTGAGTGCATTGGCGGTTGTTGAGAATTGACAGATTTGTGCTTTTCTAAATAATTCACAATTAGTTATGATGGAGATGAGGATAAATCACAATTTACTTCTTATGTTAACTCAACACGTGGCGCATTAAATATTAAAAAAAATAATCACCTTATTAAAATATTAAATATTAATATATTTATAAAATTATATACAATTTTGAATTGTTTATCATTACATATATAATGACCTCATGTTAGCAAAACACAGGAGCATTGTGAACTCAAAGAGAGGGTGATATTTTTAATTTATATACAAAAATAAGTATGTAATTTTTTAATAAAATAAAAAAATAATTAATAAATTTTAATTTAAAAATATTGAAGTAATTTTTATGACTGTAAATTATTTATAAATTTTTTTTAATTATATGTTATTGAAATAGTTTAAAATTTTGCTTACATGAATTTTAATATCTAATGTGTACTTTAATTGTAATTTTACTCCAACAAATTAAAAAGAATTTCAAAATATTCTAATTTGTTTTTTAATCAAGGGCTAAAGCTTGAAGAACCATATAAATAAAGAATTCAATAGCTTTGTTAATGATGACAAATCTTCTTGATAAATTCAATTATTCTATCAATAAATAAAATTATTATAAATATTAAAATTACAACAATAAAATTATTTTATATATTAAAATTAAGGTAATTAAAATTTTCTTTTTTTAAAATGTGAAGATTAAAGTATAATATAATATAAAAATTATAAATAAAATAATTAATTTTTTAAAATTTAAAGATAATTAAAATATAATATAACACAAAACCAAATAACAAAATTACAAATTTTCCTATTAATTATCCAAGTCGAATTGAGTTGAATAAAATTAATGAAATCTCAACTCTAGATCACATTGAAAGCAGCTTACTTGGTGGACCAAGCTCATCCAAGAGAATATGTTATCTGAAGCTAGTATAGTTGGTCCCAACTCCCAAGCCCACAACCATTGTTTAGTTCTGAATTTGTTGAATGTTTGACATTTCAAATTTTCACTTTGATAATGGCTTAGTGTTTAGGGCGGGGCTTGCTTAAGTTCTTTGCGTTTTGTTACCTTATTCTCAAATATACCACTGGGCTTATTTTTGTTTGCATTCTCATCTTAAGAGAAGCGGATCATTCTTAGGCCTACTTGGATTATTATTGAAGAAAAATAATTTTTAAATATATTAATTAAAAAATATTAAAAAATTATTTAAAATTACACAATCTTAAAAACAACCATAGTATATAAAAAATTAGTATTTAATTGTAAAAATATGTACAATTAAAATGTAATTTTCTTCACCACAAAAGGAATATAAATTTTTATCATTTTATTTATATGACATCTTAAAATTAGTTGATTATTAATATTTTATTGGAGCCAAAAGTTTTATTTAGGAGGGCACATTTTAAGTAATTACGTAAAAATAAATACATATATTTCATTGTAAAAATAAAAATAATAAAAAATTGGTTAATAATCTTTTCAAAAAATAATAGAAATAAATATATTTCCTTTTATGAAGATTAAAATCATAATCTTTCAAAAAAATTGATAAAAATTTCTATTTTTTATATTAATAAATGGGTTATCAGCTCAAAATTTTTGGGCATTAAACATTTCTTTCAATTACATCAACTTTGATATTAGAAAAAAAATTAAGAAATTATAGAGAATTTTGCATAAAACTAAATATCCATATCTCTAAATTTTTTACTAACTCATTAAATTTTATTATTAAAAAAAATTCACCAAACTCAATAGAATGTTACAATAATTAAATAAGAGAAAAAGAAAGGATATACTAAAATTGATATTTTGTTATTAATTTACCAATAAATCTAAGCATTAAATTGAAATTTCTAACTTTGTTTATTATTTGTTAGAATGACGGCTTTAAAAATATGTGACATTAGAAGTTTTCATTGATTTTTAGTATTGATTTTTTAAAAATTTTTTTTTACGTAAAACTCTAAACACATCGTTTATCTAAAGAGAAATATCTTAGGTTTTTTTTTTCTATTGGATAAATTATTAAACTTATTAATAATTAGTGAAATTCACACTTACATACTCAGTTTTTAAGAATTAAAATAAATTATTATTATTCTTAAAAAAAAATGAAATTTAATCTTTTTATTAGATTTTAATCCCTCACTTATGTTAAATAATATTTATTGTATAGTTTTTAGATAAAATAACATTTTAGTCTCTTATCTTTGATTTTCTTAGAAATTAAAAATTAATTTTACAAGAAAATTCAGGGACTAATATGTTATTTAAAGCAAAATCATAAAAATTAATTATATAATATTTTAATTTTATAAGTAGATTGTTATAAAATTAAAAACTGAGTACTATATATATATATATGTTAATTTTATTAAAAGCAAGGGAGCTTAAAGTAATTTAGCTTTTATTTTTATTTAAAGGGCTATTACACCCCTAATATTTTTCAAAATTTTAGGGGCCCTAATGCCCCTCTTGGCCCCTTAGTAACTCCGTCTCTAATTAAATGGTGCCAAAATATTTATTTTTATTTCATTATATCATTACATATGTACATTCACAAAATTTCCCAATGTAGAAGCAATCTATGAATGTCCAACAAACATTGAAAAGCTTCCTAGCATAACATCAAGCACCAAGACCCCAAAAGGAGCTTTTTCAAGAGCAAGACAACTTTTGTCCTCAAAGCACAGCCTCTTCCATTCCCCTTTAGTGAAAATAAAGGTCTAATTTGGTTGGTCAAAATGGAAGAAAACTAACTAAAAGTAGGGTGCTATAGTTTTTGCAATCCCCCAAACTTGTGTTAAAAGCATTAATTGTTGCATAATTAGTAGGCTAATTTTCCATTCATGAACCATTACCTAACTAAAACTATATGACATGCCTCTTACCTCTTAACAAGAAAAAAAAATTATATCTCTAAAAAAAGTAATTTTTTAGGGTTTAATAATCTTATTAAAATGTAAAAATACTAATAATGTATAATATAAACATATTTATAATTTAATATTATAATCAAATAATATAAAATATTTGTTTAGAAAATAATTTCAATGAAAGTAAATTATTTTCTGTGAAACAAACGGAGTTTTAATTTTTTTTTGTTAGTTTAATTAAATTTTTGCCTCGGTTGGATAACGGCTTTAACAAGAAACAATTGATAGTGGGTGGTTAACTACCTTGTGGTCATTTTGTGCCCTTTTTTTAGACAGTCATTACCTGTAGGGGAAGTGACATAAAGCTATGTTGATATATTTTTCACTTTAGACAACTCAACCGAGTTGCTTGAATTCTTGGTTTCTCACTAAGGTTACACCAGATGAAAATCAGATCTATATTAATTGAGATTGCTCAAGGATAGAAAACAAAAACAATAACAAACTTGTTTGGGAAATCCTAAAGAGTTACAAAAAAAAGTATGAAGCCTTTTATTAAGAAAATCTTTAGATGTGTAACGGTGGCATAGGCCAGGATAGCTACGTATATGTTGAACTCTGGAGATTCAAGTTCAACTCCTCCTCCCCTTACATATTTAATAAAAACAAGGAAAATCTTGGGAGGTATTCGTTATTAGAGTTTAAAAATCCCATACCAAAAATACACATAAAAAATAAAGGTTTAAGTTTTAAGTTTTTATATTGAATTGGGTGTTTTCTCAAAGTACAAATTGAGTTACATGGGGAGAAACGATAGTGAATTTGATCAAGAATAAAATATTCTTGTTCGCTACATAAATATAGTCTTGATATTCTATCGGTTAGCAACTTAATTAAAGCTAGCTTAGTATAGATAATTAATTAATTAGTCTCTGCTGGAAACACAAACTGATATATTATCTCATAAAACTAATTAATTAAATAGAAGAAATTAATGATGACAAGCTATACAAGTCAGCGTTTCGATTAGTTAATAGAAATCATGAGATATTTTATTACTGATTGATTGATATAGCAAGAGGAGAATTGAAGGAACATGGTCGGGTACTATGACAAGTATATGTGCATGAGAGGGAGATTTAATCAGAAAGTTTGGTGCAAGAGAGCATGCAAATGCCTGAGAATGTTTGTGATGTATCAACAGAAGCGAGTCAGACAATTACAAATCTCCAAACTTTGATTTCTCTCGCTCTATAAATTCAATTCAATTCAATTTCTGTTATTGCTTCAATCCCTTCAGATTTAGAGAGCTAAGTATAATGGAGAAAGCACACACTAAATCTTCTCTCAAGGTTGCCTTCTTATATGCTATATGCTATGAAATCTATCCTGTCTTCTTCTTCTTATTCTTTTTAAGAGTTACGACACAGTCACTTGATTAGTGAGAATATCGATGTCCTTAATTTTTCGGTTAAATGAAAGTGTAAAACAATAATATAGTTTGACATGGCAGAATTTGGTTAGATATCTTATTAGAAACTTCATCTATTGTTGAAAGCTACCCTTGGTCATGGGAAAGAATATGGGAAAATAAACTTTATGGTTGTTGCTCTTTTCCATCTTATCTTTGGCAAAATTGTTTTCTATGGATATGCTGATATGGGTATGAGAATCTCTCTAAATGTAAATGTGTGTAGGTGTATGGGTACAATGTTCTTATTAATATTTTAAAATATCTTACTTGCCTTGCATTTTACATATTAAAAATAAATCAAGAATTTAAATCATAACATTTTTCTTAGCTTACATTATTAGCATTTCCACATCTTAGCACAAGCGTATGTTATTGCTTTAAAGCTAATATAGATGGCAATATTTGTTGCAGGCAAAAGATGAAGCCAAGGAGAGACTCTATGACAAATCCAAGGTAAATTTTCCTCTAGACCTTAACTCTTTCTCTCTCTCTCTGAATTGAGAGGCTTTGTGATTCACATACACAGGCAACCCCAAAGACTACAGCCAAGGAAAATACTAAGCCCCAAGAATTCAAACTCCACACAGAGCAAAGAGCATACAAACGTGCAATGTTCAATTATTCTGTGAGTAAAATGAGTGGCTTTTTCATCCCATAAGATTCCTGATGATCACTTTTCGATCTTCTAAGAATTTTCGATATGAAAAAATGAAAACAAAAATCTTACATTTTAATATTTATTTTGGGTTCTCAAACTTGCAGGTCGCCACCAAGCTATACCTCATGGAGCTACAAAAGAAACAAATAGAGAAGGTCCAAAAGGTATTTATATATAGCCATGATGAGTTCAGAACATTTTTATTAGTTATACTTGATTGTGGATTTGCTGTAGCTTTGGTAAAAATGATATGAAATTCTGGAGCAGATCATGGAAGAAGAGGAGATTCGCATGCTGAGAAAGGAAATGATTCCAAGAGCCCAGTTGATGCCTTTCTTTGATAGACCTTTCTTCCCACAAAGGTAAAACCAATTTGGCTGTTATTAAAGAGGGTGGGAAATAACATTTCTAATACCTAAACTCTTAATTTGAATATTTACTATTTTACTTGCTGCAGATCAAACAGACCCTTGACAATACCAAGAGAGCCAAGTTTCCGCATGTTGAACAGCAAGTGTTGGAGCTGCAACTCAGGGAATGAACTCTACCATTTTGAACATGCACAAGCTTGGAACTACTAAACGAACCACATTTCCTAGGGAAAATTTGTAAAATATATGTAATATACTTGGCGGGTGTTTCTGTACAACAGCATATTCTAGTCATAGATAACTTTCACTTCTTCTCTGATAAGTCATGAGTGTGTTGATAGTACTGTAGCAACATTTAAGATCTCTTTTAGGAAGTGTGAATGTGATTATATATAGCCATGACCCCTCCTTTCAATGGGTTCTTTTCACACACTAATAATGTGAATGCTTTTTTGTACTACATTTTGTTTCATCAATGAGTAAATATTATGCCTTTTTTTGCATAAGTTGTACATGATTATGTATGCTCAGCTTGGTTATTTTCATTCTCCACAAAAATAATAAGACTTAATTAGCCGCTGAGGAAAAATGTAAAAGAAAAAAAAAATCTTTATGTTAGGTTTATTTATGATTAAAAAATTAAAATATAATTGTTAACTGTGGATGATTAATTGTGAAGATTGAAATAATGATAGTTTTAAATTAAGGATATTATAATTATTTTCAAAAAATGGCATGTTTACTTGTAAAATTTTTTTTTTCTGAGAAAATTTTAATTTTCATAGAAAACAAATAAAAACATGAAAATTTTTTTACCCATCAATAATATAAAGTGTTTTTATACTTCAAAATACTAAAAAGTATTCATTTTTTTTTTCAGAATTAAAAAGTTAATTATTATAAAATGTAATGAAAAATTTATTTCATTTTAAAAAATTTAATATGTGTTTTTTATTTATTTTATAATTTTTTATTTATTTTATAATAACATGATTATTTTTTTTATTATTGTAAATAAATATTTTTAAAATAATTATTTAATTGTAATTAAAAAATTTAATATAATTTTGATGATAAAATTCATTATTTCTTATTTAAAAAAAGAAAAATAATTTTCTAAATATCAATTAAAATTTAAAATTAAAAAAATATGTTGTTCGATTTTGACATATGTAAATATAAAAATTTATTTTTTAATTTTCTTAATTTTTTTATAAATCATTTTATTTTTTTATAAACAAACGGAGTTTTAAATTGTTGAATTTAAATTTTAAGTGTGAATAATTTTTTTTTTTTAAATTATATGATTGCTGGACCAAATAAAGAGGCCAGGAAGGCCCAATCCATTCAATATCCAGCATTTTTAATTCATTATTACAAATTAAAAATAAAATAAAAGATTAATTAAAAAATTAATAAAATAAAAGATTAGAAAGAGAAAGGGCGAATTCCGTCTTTCTCGTTGCTCATTTTCGCACTAGGTTATCTGTTGAGCAATTGATTTTGGATTGCCGCTCGGCGAAAAAGTACAAGAACCGAACAATCAAAGCTTTAGGTAGATCGTGATTCTGGCTGCTCTCCACTTTTGATTCGATCTTGGATTCTGTCCTCTCTCTCTTTCTGTATGTATTTTGTTTTCCTTATAGTGTTACATTTTAGGCATTTTTCCCGTTTTCTTTCCTAGTGGAGACTTTGTTTTTGATTCATCGCTAATAAATGGAAATCAATTTCTTGCCTCATTGAAATTTGCTTAGGTTTCAAATTTTTTTTTCCCCTACTTATTTGTATTTCAATTTTTAAGATGAAACTCGATGTTTATTTTGGTTTGGGTATTATGTGTTTTTCGAGAAAAACCTCTTTCCTTTTGTTTATTGTTTGAGCGAATTTTGTTAATTCTGATGATTTCTTGATGTAGGAATTTATCCTCTAAGAACTTAGGAGTGCATCTATTTGATAATCAATTATGGAGATACAGACAAGCGGGAAGCCCATTGACTCACTACTAGAGAAGGTTCTTTGTATGAACATTCTGTCCTCTGATTACTTCAAGGAGCTTTATCGGTTAAAGACATACCATGAAGTGATAGATGAAATATACAATCAAGTTGACCATGTGGAGCCATGGATGACTGGAAACTGTCGGGGGCCATCAACTGCTTTCTGTCTACTGTACAAGTTTTTTACCATGAAACTCACTGTCAAACAAATGCATGGTCTATTAAAGCACGAGGATTCTCCTTATATAAGAGCGGTAATTATGCCATAACCTACTTGGATGGAGAATCTATACTGGTTAGATATTTATTATATAATTTTAATTTAGTTTTTATGTGTGTATGTATTTACTTCAATATTCAAATGAGCACAGGCTTGTGGAGTGTGTAGAGCTGCCTGAAAAGGTTCTTGTCATTTTCTTAATTTGGCGTAACATTTAGCTTGCTTTTTGTAATTTTCAAAGTTTTTTTACTTCACTCTTTAGATGCTTCTTTAATACAGCCATTCTGGCACAATTGAAGATGCTTGTCTTCAATGTCATTTTCCTTGCCTAAAGTTATTTATGACATAAGTGGTGGTAAATCTATGCAGACACCAAAAACTTTTCTTGCCCTTTCACTCGCTATCTGCCTCTCATATCCTTGAGAAAACAAAGTGGAAAACTAACATTATACATATGAAGCATCTTTTTCAACTTTCAGAATGGAAGTGAAATGACATATATTTGGACTTGTTTAATGTGGGTTGCAAACTGCTTTTTTGTTTTCGGTTTTGATAATTATGGTACATAACAAACCAACGTGGCTTAACATTAACTTCTCTATTTTCTTTTCTTTTTAGCTTGTCTTGCTTTGTTAGTTTTCTCATCTTCATACATTGTAAATTTGGGAATCTGACCATGGTTCATTATGTATTGTGATGTGCCTAGAAATGTTTTCACCATTCTCAAATTTTCAGGCCAAGTTTCAATTATTTTGCTGGTTTTTCTTATTTGATTGTGGTCATATTTCTTTAGTTATGGAGTTTCTCTTTACTATCCAACATCTCCCCACCCCCTCCAAAAAAAAGAGAAAAAAAAAAAAAAGAAAAAAAAAAGAGAGAGATAAGAAAGACAGTTGGAGAAAATGAATGGGGATTTGTACATCTACAATCTATTTACTGCAATCCATTCCAGCCTAAAGGGACTTAATAATGAATTGAAAATGATAAATCAATTTTTAATTCATTTTATGTTATAAACTTCTGAAAACTTAAGCAAAACTTTATGTTTTGGATTTAAACTAAAAAACTGGGTAATCTTGATATAAGGCTGAACTACAGCTGGCCTTGTCAAAATTTAAATTATGTATTTTTATGTACAAGTATTTCCCTGTAATTTGTATATTGAACATAGATGATTACTAAAGGTTCATGTGATAGATTTATCATATATATGTTAGTTTACCCTTATTAGATGTCTGCGCACAAGGGTTAGTGGATAAGCTGATTTACAAACTGGAAACCTGTCACACAAGTGATGAATTTATATTATTAAATGTTTCCATGTTCTGAAAACAATTTCTATGTTTTTCAAGTCAACAAATTAAAAATTTGATTTCATAATGAAGTATACATCATTACTTTGGCATTATTGGGATTAATATGAGAGTCTATATCATTGTTCCTTGTTTTGCTATCATACTTATGCCTGACTTCAAGTACTTGAATGGGATTATAATGTTCCAGTCTCATTTTTTGGTTCTATCAACTGCAAATCTATGAGATGAGGTATATTTTTATGAATTCAGAGCAACTTCAAATGTCAGTTTTATCATATTCTTTGATTTTGCTGGAGTTTTAACTGTCCAAAATTAAAGAGCTTGTTTGCTAATGAGATAATGGACAAAATATATCTGATTTGGTCAATTTGAAAATCTTTATTTTGATAATCTAGTACATATATGCACACATGATGATGCCCTTGTTTTTCATAGCAGATTCTACAAACCCAGGTTGAGGTGTCCTTGTTTCTTTGAGTTGCTAAGACTTTCACACTCCCACCTAATACTGCCTTTGCTTTCTCGAGCAGATATACGCTAAACCAAGGTTTGAGGTGTCTCATTTTTTGATTCACTCCTAGATTTAATCTGATATTTTTGTGTATCTGGGAATATGTGAACGACAGAACCGGTGTTACATCTGTTATGCATCTCTCAGGTTCTGTCATTGCTACTGTTTCAACTATGAATTCTTTGAAGCTAAGGATTGGGATCTTGTATTTGTTGGTGTTTTAGAGGTTCACTTTCTTTACCTGCATGTACAACAAATTTTCTTTTCTCCATGTCCCATATGTGCACTCGTTCTTGTGCTTGTGCTTGATTTGTGCAGTTTACTTGTTATTATAGGGATTAGTTGTAGCTCCTTAATATTAAGCTTGTGATGTGATGCTGTGGATTGAGACCCTGAAATTTGATTGCAGATTGGATTCCTATACTTGAGATATGTTGCTGATGCAAAGACTTTGTGGAATTGGTTTGAACCATATATTAAAGATGATGAGGTGCTTCCTTATGACCTTACTTAATTTCTAATTTAGATTTTTGATATTGCTCTACAAGCCAACTTTCAAGCACCTTTTTTTAATTTCTTTAGGAGTTCTGAGCAATTCCAACACAACACAACCCAAAATAAAAATCTGATATTCATGAGAATAAATGTTACTTTTCTTTTTCTCATTACCCATAATAATCCTATCATCAGCAAAAAAGAAAACCCAATTATGATATGGTCATTCCCAACTAGTAGTTATGAGATGGAAATATGGTCTTGCATAGATCTTGTGGCAGTAGTATTGTGCAGTACCAAAAGTACTTTTTAGTTTCTTTATTTTTATAACCTTTAACTTCACAAAATCATCATATTTGTGTTGCTTCTGGTGTTTTATCATCAACTTCTTTTCTTTAAGATATGTCCCATCCTAGCCTACTGTTTTTCTTAGCCTTAATACAATTTATTTGTGGTAATTTATTTATTAAGCTGCAAGGATTTTCTATTATTTAATAATGTGGCATAAGTATTATATGATCAACTTCAATCCCAACCATAAGTATTAATTTAGAACATGCTTTAGCTTCTGTGCCACGTCGGTCAGCTATTAAACCCCATCTTTAATGTAGAGACATTCCCAGTGGCTCGTATTTCTCTTATATACAAGCAATTTAATTTACTTACTGAATCTATCCAGCTGATACTGTGTGCTTTAATTTTTGCTAGAACTACATATAAAATGCTCATGCTTTTGAATAGCTAATCCTGGCACATACTTCATGAAACATATTTATGTTTATTTGTATTATTTTAGAAGGTCTACTTTTTTTTTTCTTTTTTTGTTACAATCTGTTCTAATGATGATATCATATTTCAGGAATTTTCCCCGAGTTCTAGTGTACAAAAAAGTACAATGGGTATTTATGCACGTGACTTACTTCTTGGACAGGTTAGCAGCAATCAACTTCTAATGCTTTGTACTGTTTTTTCGTGTTCTGTTATCCTTATATAGGAAAAAAATATTAATGTAATATGTTTTGCTCTTACAGTACTACTTTGATACCCTTTTCCCCCGCATTCCTGTTCCTGTAATGCGGCAGATTGTGTCTAATCTTGAGAAGATGAAGCTCCCCACCAAACCTTCAGGTGCAACAGGGGATTCCATACGCCATGGATCTGATGACACTGCACGCCGACCGCCATCTGTGAAGGCTGCACTTTCAGTATCATTTGGTCAGCGTGCTCCTCATCGTGCATCAACCAGGGACTCATCACCTGTTCGTCGTACACTACTGCCACCCTCTTATGATAGAATTAATGATGATGCTAAAAGATCTCCCAGTAGTCGTCATAGCCAGAGTCGTGAATATTCTGATAAAGAATATTCAAACAGGGACAGAGATAGGGATCGGGATCCCCATGGAAGAGACCGGGAAAGGGGCAGTGATCATGATCGAGATCGAGATAGGTACCGTGAACGAGACCGGGATAGGGACCTTGAACGAGACCGGCGCCAGGACAGGGACAGAGACCGAAGGTATGATTATGATCGGAGGTCCGGGTATTCTGAGAGAGAAAGCAGAAGGGATTATGAATGGAGCAGCCATGATGGAAGTAGGCACTACAGGAAAAGTAGTTCTCATAGAAGCCATAACCGGAGTAGGAGTCGCAGCCGAAGCAGGAGCAGAAGTCGAATTTTGCAAAACAGTGTTGCTCCATTTGATTGTCATTCGACTCCACATAGGGATGGAAGCAAGGAGAAGACCTCTGCATCTAGCAATTTGGCAAAGCTCAAGGATCTGTATGGTGACTTGGGTGATCGGAAAGGGGATGCTGGTCTGGAAAGGCTATCTCGAAGGGATAATGGCAATGAGGAGGTCATTAGGCTTGGTGGTTCTACATGGAAATAGTTACAACATAGATTTTCATGCAGTTCACAATTTAGATGTATCATTTGAGCATTTTATTCTGTGTAAGGCATAGTAGCATATCGTTGGTAGATGATGTTGATACTGGCACACGCAATTTACCGAGTCAGGGGGATGTATGTATGCATGTTAGATGCCCTTACCTATCCTTGCATTCCGTTTAATGCTTCAGGGCACTAGCTGTTTTAGAGAACATCTCATACATGTTACTTTTCAATCGATTATTTGTTGAGAGATTTTAAGCCATATTACAAATTGTTATTCTTTATTTTTAGTTTTATAAAAATTTTTCAAGCATCATGCAGGCTGCATAACTGAAATCAGGAAATGCTTAAATGGTCTGTGAAATGGTTATTATCCCAATAGTGACGTCCTTATTGTGATTGGTACATTGGTGTGCACAAGCACCGCTTCCACAATGGAATGAGAATTTTCACCCTACCATTGAAGAGTTGAAAGCTTGTTTGCATCAATAATTTTTCCTTGTGTCTCGAAAAAGGCAAGATGCTTCCTTGTGTCTCGAGCAAGGCAAGATGCTCCCTACTGATTTACCCTAACTTTCAACCCCTTAAAAGAAGTTTTGTTGGACGTCAGGGGAATGAGATTGGGCTCAAATCTTTATACTTTTCTAAACTTTCACGAATGCGTTTCTGTGAAAATTTTTCACGCAATTTGAGAGTAATGGAATAAAATTTCCAACTTATATAATTAAAAGAAATAATTATAATTGCAAATTTTAAAGTTTTTAATCACAATGAAAAAAATATAATATTTTCGCTTAACATATTTAATTGATTATTTATTTATTTATTTATTTATTTCTAAAGGAATAGCACAAATGAATTTCAATTTTCATGTGATAGAAAATCTGAGAGGGTTTGTTTTTTTCAAAGTTTTTAAATTTGGTCCGGTTAATAATGCCAAGGTTTAAGATTTAACTGAGTTTACATCAAATTCAACCGGTGTAATATTAAACAAATATTATTATAATTAATAATTTAATATATTTTATAAACAATAATTAAAATATGTGTAAATAATTATTTATAAATAATTTTAAAATATTTAGTTAAAATTTTTAATTATAATATATTATAATAAAAATATTTGAAATAAAATTTTTATAATGATAAGTTTATTCATGTCCGTAAAACTTAACTTTAATATATTAATATCTCGTAGAAGAATAAGTGAGCGAAAATTATGGTTAAAAAAAAAAAGTGGGCGAAAATCTTAGCGCTTTCTCAACCAACATTGGCCCTCTTGAGTGTCCGGCAGTTTAAGCATCATATCATGCCACTATAAAACCCTTCTATTTTCCTAAAGGAACCCACCCTAACAGACCGCTCTTTCGCCTCTTTCACTTCTCTTCACTGTCTCGTCTCTTTCACCTTCACTCTCTTATTCAACTCTCTTCATTCTATGCTTTTGTAATTGAAGGAGGTAATCTTGGCAGCATGCTTGAACAGATTTATGTTATGCTTCATCTCTGTCAAAGGGGCTTTCTGATTTTTTCTTTTTTTTTTCTTTGCCATGTAGGAAGGAGCTTCTGCAAGCTATTGATGTATAACCACTTCACTTGCTTGTGCATCAGCTGCTGGTTTTAACCACTCCAGCTCTTTTCGGATTGTTTTGGTGCCCATCGCTTCAAGTAAGCAGTCTGGAAATCCTTCAGACCTAATCATTACTTACGCCTGTTGATTGCATTTACTTGTATGCATATTGTGTATTCGATTTACATGTACTTTTTAATGCCTTTTAAGGAGAGCTGATGGGAAGAATATAGTGTTTCTTTGATCTGGTTGAGGCTCTGATTTTCACTCTAAAATTGAAGACAAGTGGAGAATTTGATATAGATTTAGGGTTCAGCTGTATTTTATTTTATTTATTTTTATATCTGTACCAATAGCTTGTCTGTGTGGCGAGCACCAAGTGTGGAATTGGATAACCGACAAACCATTGGAGGTCAAAAGAAGGGAAATATGACATCATAACAAGTAAAAAGTGTTGGTTTTCCTTGCACATTTAGCCTCTTGAATTACCTAGGCAGTGTATGGGAAAGTACTTAGTCAGTGAATAAGAAAAGAATTAAAGGAATTGAAAAGAAATAGGAAGGAAACAAAACAAAACTAGCCACAATTTAAGATCAAGTGGTCAAGATCAACAAAGATGAGTCAAAGTAGCTACCAGAGTGTAGGTTGAGAGAGATTAATGTTCTGACTATTAAAATAGAATGGGCACTTGAAAAAGAATCATAATCTGTGTTGGACATGGTTTCTTCTTTTGCACTTCCTAGGAACATGCCAGCATGCTCCAGAGAACTTGTGATTTTAACTAGATTCTTTTATTGCAGAGATGCGATTTCCACATTGCTGAGACAACTTTAACAAACAGTGGACAGTTTGGGATTTGACTTCCAGTATTTTAGGAACATCATTAATTTTAGCTAATACTTTGAGGGTTCTCAAGTTTTGATTACAGTTGGCTTCATGATATCTTATGTAAGATAAGAAAGACTTGTTAAGAAAATGAATATGCTAGAGAGTCATCTTATATTATAAGATATCGTTTAATTTTCAGTATTACTATTTATTGAAATTAGAACCATGTTTGGCATTTTTTTTTATCTCCTTCTGCATTAAAATTTCTTATTATTAATTTCTCATTTTCATTTGGATTCTTAAAAGTTTTGGATTGGAGCATTGGGATCCTTTCATGTAAGTCACAAAATGTCAAGCAGAAGGCATTAAAATTTGAGGAAATTCTTAATGATTGGGTTAAAGTGTTCTCAGTGTGGGACCAGTCTTCATTATTACTTCCTATTGGACATTACCATCGCAAATATTCACATGTAGATCATCCTACTACCTTGAGTTAAATTAATAATTTAATAATTAAATATCTATTTTATGATATATTGATAATTTTTTAATTTTTAAATTAAGTTCTCCTAGTTAAGTTAAAAATGTAAATTATTATGTATATTATTTTAACTGTAAAATATTTTTAATGAATTATAGGAAAATATCATTTGGTTGACACTGGATATCTAAATATAAAGGGTTATCTTAAACCTTACAAAGATGTGAGATATCATTTATCGGAATTTAGATTTGGTCAACCACCATCAAGGTGAGAAGAAATTTTTAATCGCGTACATTCTTTGTTGCGAAGTGTAATTGAAAGAATATTTGGGGTGTGGAAGAATAGAGACATGTTTTAGATAATATGCTTGCCTATCCTTTTAAAGTACAAATAAAAATTGTTATTACTTCAATGATTTTGCACAACTATATCTGAAAGAGGTCAAGATATGCTAGAGTTTTTCAAATATTTGATAAGAATCTTGAATACATGTCTTTCAATAACTTGCCTGATGTTGAAGGTATTTCAATTAATAGTCATAGAGATAATGAATTGTCGTATATGAATATTATTTGTGATCAAATTGTAAGTAGTTTAATGATATAGAAATTTACTATAATAAATATTTATACTTTTTAATTAAGTAAATGAACTTTTAGTTTTGGTAATTATTTTATAAATATTAGTGAAAGATTTTATTGAGATTTATTAAAATTTAACTAATAATAAAAATTTTAAAATAAAATATTTATTATATAAATTGAATATAATTATAAAAAAATAATAAAAATAAAATAAATGGTTAATTATTAAGAAAATTAAAATAGTGTAGGTCATTTAGCCCCTAACAAGAATTTAAATAGCAATTTTAATAAAATCCATAATACACAGCTCTTTTATTAATTGTAGTTTTCTATTTTATTACTAAATATGTAAAATGTTTTTTCAGAACAGCCGTTTCAATACAGCAACATCAGAATACAACAACACTACCAAAAAGACCTAATAGAAAGCCTTTTCTTCACGTTTAGTTTTGCCCCTGCCCCAAAGTGTTAACAAAAACACAGAGGAAAAAAATGGAAAGCAGCAGCAACAAGGAGCAAGTAGTGGATGTGCAATCAGTAGTGGAAGCTATTTCCACCGATGACGATGATGCCCCTCTCTACCAGGTTGAAAGCCTCTGTATGCGTTGCGGTGAAAATGTAATCCCCCTCTTTCTCTGTGTGTGTGTGTGTGTAAAATTGAGGTTTGAAAGAGAAATTTGATTTTGTGTTGTGCTGCCTAAGTTGCTTCATTTTAAGCATGAGAGATGACTTTTTTTTTTTTCCCCTTTTCTACAGGGAGTAACGAGGCTTTTATTGACACTAATCCCACACTTCAGAAAGGTACATCTCATATGTTTTTGCTATGCATATCTTTACCGAGTCTCTACTTAAGTTTTATTTGTTTATGAGTATTATAACTGAGCCCAAATCTGTGCTTTGGCAACCAGCAAATGGTAGATGAGTAAATTTATCCTTTTTTATACCCCTTCTACCACTAATTTAAATGAACCTTTCACTGTTGAGCTTCCATAACTAGAACACCCAGCAAGCGTGGTTGGTTTTTTTTTTTTTAATAATGTAAGTGGCCTGGATGATGGAAAAAATTGTGCTAAATATGCTCTGCCTGTAGATCTTGTTATCGGCCTTTGAATGTCCACACTGTGGTGAGAGGTAACCTTATATTCTTCTTTTAAGATGTGAGAATTTTAATGATATTTAGTTAAAAGTGATCTTCTGTATAACCTTTTCCCCCTCTCATTATTTCTTGTTAGGAACAATGAAGTCCAGTTTGCTGGTGAAATCCAGCCACGAGGCTGTTGTTATCGCTTGGAGGTGTCATCAGGCGATCAGAAGGTTGTCGCAACCATAACAAAATGCTTATTGTTTCTAATGTGTTTCATTTGTATTTATGCGGTATTGATTACTTTTTTATTGGGTTAAATTAATTTTCATTTTTTGATGATTTTAAAGTGAAATGAATATGATAGTTATAACTTATTCATAGGTAATTTTTTTATGATATTGACCATTTAATGTTAATTTGAACATTTTCTTGATGATTTAAGGCCATGTTCCCTGGCCTATAAATATTGCCTCTTAACTAATTACTAGCACTTAAGCACAATTCAGGGAATTAAGTATGATTGACACCAATTCTTCAAATAAGGAAGTGATTGAGAGTATCTTGTTTTTCTGTTATTCTAATTTATGGGCTTCCTGCTCCCTACTTTGGAATTGTTATGGTGGATGTCAAATTGTCAAATATTGATGCAATTGTGCTTTTCTTTGAATGCATGTGGTCATTCTCAGGAAGTGCCTTATTGTATTGTGTGGTTGTCTCCTAGGCTTTCATTTTCAGATAATCTGTTAGTTGACCTTGCTTGTGTTAGAACTGTTTATAGCAATTATAGTGTCATTCTAAAAATTATATTGTTGCAAGACCTTTCTATTTTGATTTGTTGTTTTCATTTACTTCTCTTTCCTTTATGAACTTTTTTCTGTACATGTTAGAAGGTGCAAGTCCTTGTTATTTGAGTTTCTTTTCCATTGCTTTGGTGTGCATATGAAATATGTAAATATGTTTTCTTGTCATCAAAATTTAAGGAAATTGTACCACAGATATAATTCAATTGTGTTTGAAATACAGGTGCTTAATAGACAAGTAATAAAATCTGAATCTGCCACCATAAAGGTATATTCACTTTATCTATTTATGTTATTACTCTTATTTGCCTGTTTATATGATTAGTTTTGTGGGATAGAATTTTTTGTCGCAAGCCAAATTGGATAGGTCCTTTGCACTTAAGCCCCAATCATCGCAGTTCTTATTACATTCTGCCCGTTGTTTCCCCTCTTCTTAGTTTTTGCTAGCATCCATAGACGTGCAAGTTGTGTTTGTATCCTTGTGCAACTGAAGGTTTAAGCTTTAGACTCAGTATCTTTAAGTTGCTAACCAACTGTTTCAGACAATTATGGCCTATTTAATTTCGGAGGAGGTAAGCATACTGAACTTCAGTTCATGAATGCATGAATGCCTGTTCATGACAGTTATTGCTATTGTCAAAACATCAATTTGTTTAAGACATTTCTCTTAATCTGTTTGCTAGATGATAAATCCACCATTGGCCCTTGGTTTAGGGGTGAGCAACTGAGCATCATTTGGTTTTTAACTGAAAAATTGAATCAAGCTGATGAAATTCAGCTATTTCAGTTAATGGATTCTAGTTTCTGGTTTGTTTGGGTCAATGTTTTGAAGATTTTTGAGTTTTTGATCATTTGTCGTGTTACCTCAAATATTATAACAAAAATAACCAATTTTTGTCAGTAATGTTTAAATTATGATTTTTATTACTAGTATATGATCTTTAATTGTTAATATAAATTAATCATATAAATTGTAAATTATGATTTTTTTTAATTTGTTACAGAATTGAAATGTCTTTTCATTATCTGTAGTGCTCACTTAATAAAATATAGGGTGTTGGAGAGTTTGAGAACTTTACATGTTTACTTTATCATAAGGTTTTGATTTGTGATTTCTTTTCACTTTTATATCTTTGTACACAGATTCCTGAATTGGATTTTGAAATTCCTCCAGAGGCACAACGTGGCAGTTTATCAACAGTATTCCCTTTAACTCTGTTTTACGTTGATTATTTTTTCTGGCTGGCTCTAAGTGCTTTGTTTTGTAATGACTAATGACTGTCTTCCAACTTCCACTTGGCCTGTTCATATATTGTGGAAACTCTTTCAGTGGTTTTGCTATATTTCTAGATTTGTACAAGTCAATTTGCTGATATAATTGTAAGACAGATTTTCTCATATCAACCGGCAAAAAATACAGTAATGACTAATAATATACAGTAAAGGCAATTTATATAATATATATAGGAAGAAGGACTGGAAAAAAAAATTGCAAGAATGAATAAGTTCCTGTTCAAAGTAAGTGTAGTAGTGACTAGAAAATGGGACAGGGTAACGGCAAAACTGAGAAAGTAACCAGTACCAATAAATCTTTTGTCCCTTTTAGCAACAAAATTAGTGTGAATGGAATAAAATGATCTCTAACTGTTTGCAGTATTGATTGAAGTCATTCAAAATTACCATATCAAAAAATGCAAAAACTGAGTTATTAATCTTCCCTTTAAACATAAAGTCAAACTATGGGGAAATTCGCTTTGATTTTCTATTTTTCTTCCTTTTGTGTTCTGAATAATGATCCATAGTCATGTTAACTTGTTAAGCAATCAACTTGAGAAGGGAATGCGGTCATTAAAATTGTTAGTTGCTTTGGACATAAATTTTATGTGAAGGGTTGGATGAGTTCCTTGATAGTGTTTGATATATTAGCTAGGTTGCTGGTGCATTGCTTCAAGTTAGACAAGCTTAATCATCTTTGAATTTCAATCATGTCTTCATATCTTAGATACCTGTTCCAATTTTTGTCATATGTTCCTAGAGTATTCTTTCTGCTTATTTCAACCTTTCAACCATCTCATACCTGGAGTAATTCTCATAGGTGGAAGGGATTTTGGCACGAGCTGCGGATGAATTAGAAGCACTTCAAGAAGAGCGGAAGGTGCATATTAAGTTTGATGTCATTATTGTTTGATGCCTTTCTTTTCTCTTTCCCCTTTTGTTTTATGCATTTCCTTAATGGTGTTTTCTGGCTATCCAGAAAGTTGATCCTCAGACTGCTGAAGCAATTGACCGGTTTTTATTGAAATTGAAAGCTTGTGCAACTGGAGATTCATCTTTCACCTTCATCCTAGATGATCCTGCTGGAAACAGCTTCATTGAGAATCCGTAAGAGATTTAATTCAGGGAAATTTTATTGTCTGCCTCCTGGTGTTGAAGCTGCATTTTTTTTTTTGTATGCTTATGTGTGTGTTTGGCTCCCTACATGTTTTCAAGTTTTGAACCGTAGGTTCTTATTCTATATTACATCTAAGAAGATGTAGCTGAATTAAATTGTGTGTTTGGGACAAACTTGGATTGTTATTTAACCTCATGTCACTCCTTTTTTTAAATACATAAATAAATAAATGATGATATAATAATATGTGAATAGGTTTGCTCCATCCTCGGATCCATCGTTGACTATTAAGTTTTATGAGCGAACTCCAGAGCAACAGGCGTCATTGGGATATTTAGTGGAACCAATTCAATTGGGAGAATCTGGCAACAGACCACCATCAGAGGTGACAGGCAGTGTTTCTGAACAAAAAAGAGAACCTCATGGATCAGTTGGAGCAGTGGCTGGTCATCGGGCCATTGCTCAGAGTAACAATGCAGAAATTGCAGATGCTATCTTTCGGTACTCTTCACCAGAAGAGGTTATGCAATTACAATTGTTAAATACTTTACATGTTTAATTGTCCTCTTATATGTTTATATTTTATTATCATATTACTTGAGGTGTGCTTTCTTTAACAGGTGATGACTTTCCCATCAAGTTGTGGAGCTTGTGCCAGCAGGTGTGAGACACGAATGTTTGTCACCAGTATCCTTGTCCTCTTTGGAGGGTTTTCTTCTCTGGGATGATGTAATTTCTTATTTCTTTGTTCTAATATTGGCTAAGAATCTATGATAAATTCCTAGCATGGATCAGCCGTCTTATTTGTGGTAATCAGTTGGTCATGTTCATTGAAATTTCCTTCATTGAAATTTCTTCTTTTTTAATACTTGCTGGTCTGTTATATTTCTTGTACACCTGATTGCTTTGGGTTTCTACTTCATATTCGCATTTTCTTATGCATAATGTTCCTTTCAAACATGCAGATTTTTAATATGAGCAGATTTTCTTTGTTAGTATTTGATTCCTCCATATTTGTTTATTTTATAAAACTGATGTTATAGGAAAAGTTACTTTCTTATCCCATGTATTTCCAGAAGATTTTATTGGACTGTCAACCCCCTGTTGTTTCTTTCTGAGTAAGAAGTGAGACATGGCATTTAGGCTCCAATTTTTTGTGGAGACTAACATGTTTTGAGAAAATAATGTCTTTGCTGTTTGGTTGCAATTGAATTTCAGAAATTATTTTATGACCTATGGGGTATGTCTGAAAATATTCATTTTCTTACAATAAGTAAGACTGAAAATGTTTGAACCTGTAGGGACATTGTGATTTTGTATTTATAGTTGAATATGACAGAAAATTACACAAAAGAGGGTAATGGTTATTGCTGGTGAAACAAAAATTTCTATTTTTTCTATGAACCAGGTTAAGAATATTGCTTCATGCAAATTCCTTAAGACCACCTTCTAATTAACTGCACTTGTTTATTCCTGTTTCCATTTCTCTCTCTCTCTCTCTCTCTCTCTCTCTCTCATATTTTCTCAATTCTTTTAAATTTCTATTTGTATTTCAAATTCCCTTCCTCATTCTAGGTAATTTTTTTGTTCTGGTAAAGTAGAGAGAATAATTGTTGAATGTTGAGTAAGAAATGCCAAGTGTAGTACTTCCACATCCTTTCATGTTTCATGTTTCATGTTTCATGTTTTAAAAAATAACTGAGGGCCTTGAAAGCTATGGAAAATATTGTTGTGCTGAGAAGCTATGCATCCCATAATTCATTTGAATTGTTCAATTTATGAGGCTGGACTCATCTAAAATATTACAATTTGGTCTTTTATATTATGTATGAGAGCGGCTGTTGGCCTTAACAGTATGCAGAAATTCCATACTTCCAAGAAGTAATTGTCATGGCATCCACTTGTGATGCCTGTGGTTATCGCAATTCTGAGGTTTGTACTCATTTGATTACAATTTTTGTTCATCTTTCCACCGTGTGATTGCAATTATTATTATCCATGCAGTTGAAACCTGGTGGGCCAATTCCTGAAAAAGGAAAGAGAATCACTCTACATGTGAAGAACATTAATGACCTAAGCCGAGATGTAATAAAGGTATGCTTGTTTTTTTGTATTGTATACTTTTTATATGGGGTGCAACGGAAATTTCTTTACAAGTAATCATATGGTTACAAAGGAAAATATGTGCAGGAATACAACAAATTAGTGGCATCTCTTTATTATTATCTGTCATTAGATTTTTTTTTTTTTTTCCCTTTTCAATGAAACGTTTCTAACACATCCATTGAAAAGAGCATGTGAAAGTGTTGCTAGTGATGATCATATGGAGTTGGAACTTAGAAAATTGGATGTCCCTAGTGCCTTTCTTCTGCGCATTTGCAGAGTTTGTTGCAACAATTAAATCCATGATCTTTTGATCACAAATAATATTCACGACTTTAATTTTGCTAAAGGGGGACTTGTTGTACGAATTGATGTGTAAGATATAAGAATCCCATGTAAATTCTTTGCAATCTTTTTCTCTTCCAGTGATTTTGGGAATGGGAAGGGAAAGGGAAGGGGAAGGGGAAGGGGAAGGGGAAGGGGAAGGGAAAGGGACTGGTTATCCTCCTTGTGTTTGATTAAAATGTGACTGGTGGAGAAAATAGAAAGAGAGTAAAATATTCAATCTTGTTTGGTTAGGGAGTAAAGGGTAGATGAGGGTGAGGGACTTACTAGAAATTAAGAAAAAAATGTTTAACTTTGAAATTAAGAAAGAAAAGGTTAAAATTGAGAAGTCAAGACAACTTTATAAATTATTACTCCTTCAACCTTTACCCCTTGATTAGGGGGTTAACATATTGGAGCATAATGGAGGTTCATGAGCGCCCTTCAATTGCCTTCCCCCTTAAAAAGGGGAAAAAAAGGTTCTTAAATAAGGAGATATATTCCCCGCCTTTTGTGCTGCATAGCTTTTTTTTTACAAATCTGCTTTTGTTCTGCTGCAAGTCTTAAGGAGATTAATACAATATGATGTCTGGAAGGAATTTTATGAACTTGATTTGGCTTAGGTGAATCTAGGCTGCTAATCAATAGTGTTCCTAATTTATTTATCTGGTTACCCAAATAAGTTCGATGTAGGACAGGTTAAACAACCAGCCTACAAATGCTTTTATGTTGGAAAATTACAAGCAATTAATAAGATTTATGGTCAAGATATAAAAAGAGAAATTTTTGAGAAAATGGAGGCTTTTTTGAAGTGATGATCAGTATCCAATATACTGTTGCAGCAGATAGAGAGAGAGAGAGAGAGAGAGAGAGAGAGAGAGAAGGAGAAAAAGAAATGAGGGGGAAAAAACTAGGCTCCCAGGCCTTCTAAATCCTAAACTCATAATTCCATTAATTAAAGCCTAACAAAACAAGTAGGTTATATGGATACTTAATCACTTACAGAATTGCTTTCATTCTTTGACAAGGACTGCAGCTTCTAGATAACAAAATGTCTAATGATCACTAAATTGGGAACAACCTACCTTCTAGATCCTAAAATTTTAAGGAATACTAAAATCCTAAATTTACTGAATAGAAGATCCTAACTAGAGAGTTACATAATTTACTTAAGTAGAAAATTTTTGCAAGGAAAATCTGAATTTTTATAATTAAGAATTAAACCAAAATAAAGCCTATATTTATTTTTCCTTAACTGCATGAATTTGTTGACTAGAGATTGCAAAAATATACTTGTTATTCTCCTTATCAGACAACCACCACTACTTTGGATATGATTTCTAATCATTTACTGAATCATGTGGATTATCAGTCAGATACTGCAAGCGTGAAAGTCCCAGAGCTTGAGTTGGAGCTGGCTAGTGGTACATTGGGGGGAGTTGTTACAACTGTTGAAGGTTTAATTACAAAAATTAGTGAAAGTGAGTGTAATTTCTCACATTTGTTTTTTTTAATAAACACATTATTATTATTATGTCTCTAGTTGCATTTTGCAATCGATTTGTTTCAAAATATATTACATTCATGTTCCTTTGGAATAGACTTCAGCCACTCCTTGCTGGCCTAGTAATGTTCTGGGGTATAAAATTATAAATAGGAATGCCATCTTGTTTGCATTTTTTGCAAAAAAATTCACTGGGTTTTAGAACTAGTTAAAGATAGACCATGAGGGTAGTTGTTAGTCTTTCGCACGCTGAATGTGAGAAAAAGTTGTCTATTGTTGAATCCTGATGGGAACATCTTATTGACAAATGAAACTAAGATTTGAGGAATGGCATGTAACAATAGAATAAAGATATGATGCACTTACCATCTCATAATTGCTTCATGTTCTAGTGAGATATACTGGCAGTGTTACTTAGATGATGGAAAAATTGTGGAAAACCAATGTCCATGATTCTTAAAACCTATCAGAACACACAACACACATATCAGAAATTGGCGATTAATGTTTTGATCTGTGTGCATACGAAATATTTTATCATTGCTGATTCTTTTAAGTTCAACTACACAAAAGCTTTTATACCTAAGGGGGAATTTTAGCAAAATTTTTATAAATTTATTTTTACATGATTTGCAAACATTCATATAGGAATGCTTCAGTTATGAGAATATTCTAGAAAACCAGATAGGTGCAATTTGTTTCATTTTTAGCCCGACTTCTATTCATCCGTTCCTCCATTCAATTGCTGCATTAAGTGGCATATTATAGATGCTTTATATGATTTTCCTTATGGATTTCTTTATGTAGCTTAAATGGGATATAAATTCATTAAATCTCTGGTTGATATGTACAGGCCTTGAGAGAGTGCATGGGTTTACCTTTGGAGATAGTCTCGATGAACATAAAAAAAACAAGTGGCAAGACTTTAAAGCAAGGCTGACCAAGGTAACACGTTACTATTCACCTTGCGCCGTATTGAGAGATTGGAAAATCTTACTTTTTGGGCCTTGGGGGAGTTGATGGTTGTTTGTTAATCTTTGGTTTATGAGTGCTCTTAGCCTTTCATTTGGCTCTTAATTGCAAGGTAACCAAAGGTGTGGGTCTTTTTCTTTCCCCTTTTTTGGGGATTTTGAGTTATGCCTGCGTCATGGAGCGGTATTTTGAAGGATGCTTACATGATCTCTAGTTTGCATTTTGTATCTTTGTGGGAGCATTTCTTATTTGTCAAAATGTTGATTATGATGGCATGGTAGAGCATGTGGTGCAATTATGAATAATGTCAATGAGGCTGAATCCAGAATGTGGTGGTGCCTCATTTATTCATTTCTTATTTGTCAAAATGTTGTTGATGATGATGGCATTTTTAATGTTTTATTTTCTTCATCAATGAAAGGATAAAGACTTCAAGAGTGGCAATGTCTCTTGTACATGCAATTTTTCTTGTAAACTTTAGTTTTATGCATCTTTAAAGCAAGTTACTTGAGAAAAAACTTCACATTATTTAGCTTTCAATTTACCAGCAAAGAAATTCATCTAACTTTGCATGCCATCTGTGTAACAAGTGCTGATGAAGAAATTTGCTAATCTTTTATTATTGTCTGCTCCTTTTGTTGAATACTGATTTAATGCTACAAGGGACAGTACACTGATATTTGTTGTTTGAAGGGTTTAAAAATTGATGCTTACTCTTTTATGCATGAACGGTGTTTAATTGTCCTCCATTCTTCAGCTTTTGAATGTGGAAGAGCCATGGACCTTAATTCTTGATGATGGATTAGCAAATTCTTTTATTGCACCAGCAACTGATGATATCAAGGATGACCATCAATTACTATGTAAGTTGTTCTTACCTGTCCTGGCTGGTTTTGTGCAGTATATGAGAAATGAGTTGTAGGTTCCTTGTCCTTTAAACCATTTTCGTTTGTGATTTATAAAAGACTTGATCATACACATACCATTTTGTGTTGAGCTATTTCCTTTTCCTCTGAATTATACTTGTATGGTTGGTGCTCTCAGTTGAGGAATATGGGAGGTCCTGGGAGCAAAATGAGGAGTTGGGACTGAATGATATTGACACTTCCTCTGCTGATGCTGCTTATAACTTGACAGACACTACCTTAAATCAGAAAACAGAAGAGTAAATTATTTTGCTGCCTTAAAATTTATAATTATTTCATGTAATCTTTTTACTCAAACTTTTGAGGAAAAAAAGAAAAAGAAATTATACAATTTAGTCATGTTTTAAAATATTTGTATCGTAGCTGATGTTGTGTTACGTAGGACTTTTTGTGCACGGAGTTGCAATCTATGTGCAATTTTTTTCTTTTTGGAATTTGGTAAAATTACTGCTGGTTTTACTGCTTTATGTAGATTATTTATGCAAAATTTTAGGTCAATTAAGATGCAATCCTTTTGGCTGTGGATTATATTTAATGAATGTTCATTACTAGTTCTAAAGTTATTTATCCCATTGCAATGAAACTTGAAATGCATAATTTGAGTAAATTAATAAGCCCAAACAAGAAAAGAAATACACCAGTGTTGGTTTATGTGGGAAAGCCGGTGTCAAGCAATTACTGCGATTTAAAGAAGGTAGAAAGTGAAAAATAAGAGTCATGGAATTATATCTGAAATTACTAGCTGCACTGCAAGCAATTTAAGTGTCATTTGAAAAAATAAAGTTTGCGGTGTGCTGCAGCAACAGCAATGTATATTGATGGTAGTGAGATCAAGAAGTGCATGCAGGAAATTTTCCATCGACAAATGGACCTGTGATCCAATTTCAGCTTCTTAAATGTGTAAAAGACAATTTTGGCCAAATATCCTCACCAAGAATGCAAATGTTGCTGACAAAGAAACCTAACTTAATAACCTGGAACTTTATTAAGATCCCTACTACTGTAAATTAATTTCAACCCATTTAAGCGCTCCTCGAAATTAAGGGAGTATCAAGCCCTCCAATTGAAACCAGGCCAGTTGAATAAAGGGTAGCCATTCAGAAAGAATTGAAAAAAATTAAATTAAAATTCCCAACATCAGTTAATCGCAAAATATGGATTAAATAGTTGGGAGTTAATGAATCATTTGTATCATCTGTCTTTCACTCAACAAAAGAAATCAAATATCAAAAATAATTTTCGAAGTTGAGACAGGTTTCCAACAGAAGAGAGCACGAGACAATAAAAGCAAGAGATTTGATGATCCAGAAAAACCAAGTGGAAACAGTCTTCTAACTTTCTGATACGTTTTATTACCTTCCGACCCCCCTCCACAGATTTGGCCTTCTGTTTAGCCCTTTTAGGTGCAGACATCTCCCTAATGGGACCTGGAGGTATCCCTTTCTTAAGGGCACTTCCTCGAGGAGTGGCAGATGGTGGTATTCTCAAACTTTGAGGAGGTAAAGGACTTTGAGGCTTCCACGCTAGGTTGTTTTTCATGGAAAACCTTACTTTCTTGGCACTCCTTTCAGTACTCTTTGCAGTTGTACAGCCTGATGCATTTGCTTCACAACTCAATTCTGGATCGTCAGATTGTTGCTTATTTGCACTATTTGCACTCTTCCTTTTTTCGGACACCCCATTTCCATTGACTTCAAGAAAATCACAGGCGCTTCCAATTTTCTTATCCAAGCCCACTTCTGCAGCAAATTTATGAAAATGAATTTGGAGGTTTGATATCACAGATTCATCAAATGTGACCAAATTAGCTGTATGATTGTTTTCATCATTTGAATTGCCACAATTTGGCGCAACCACATGATCACTCTCTTCAGTGTCACAATCAGAAAAATTGTTCTGCTTCTTAACCTTCTTTCTACTGCTGCTTGACGTTGACGCCTTCTTAGCCATTTGCATTTTTTCAGACGCTTGCAACCAGACAAATTTGCAGCATCAGAATTAGAACAAGCCATTTCCATTCCAATGGAAAGAGGGACCAAAGTTGGCACCTTATCCTCATTAGTGTCTTTGTTGACCTCAGGTAAACAAATATCAATCCCTAAAGATGCAAAATCCTTCTCTAACTTCAAGAATTGCTCGTGCAAACCAAATAGAACTTTCCTATTCCCCTGAGGGCACTCAACTGCAGAACCCAATTCACAAAATTCGGCGGAAAATTCCAAAGTTAAAGTTATTGAACCTAACATCAAAGCATCATCTCCAGTTTCAACATCAACCTTTGATTTCTTGACCTCCAACAGCTTATTTCCCATTTTCAGCAAACAAACAAACACGTCACTCTTAATCTTAGCCAACAAAATCTTATCCTGCACCTTTCCTATAGCGGAAAGAAAAGGTCCCAGTAGAACATCAATCACTTGCTTACTTAGCGGAAGAAAAGATCTAAGTTCCTCAAGAAAAACAAAGGCAATATGATAATTTACACCATTTCTCAGCGAATTATCATCAGCCAAAAAGGTGCCTTCCCCCAACACACCCATCAAAAGAGTCGGAAGCTCCAAATCCCAAGAGTTCTTCTTCAAGAGAATGAAAAAGGAGTGCATGAATTTACGAATCAAAAGATAAAACCTGTCTATCCTGAGGGCATCAATACCAGTCCACTCGCGGCGCATAGTGAGCAAAAACACAGAAAGGTAGTGAACGGATAGAGGGAGATAGAGCTGAAGAAGAATGGAAGAGAGACTGTCGATGAGATGAGTCTGGGCAGGCAGCTTATCGGCATGCCAGACGCAGTAGAAGAGGCCTTTCCAGAGCTTCTTCATGTTGTCATCGGAGATTTGGGATTGCGCCGGAAGCCAGCTATTCAGGAGGACACCGAGGGACCTCTTACGGGTTTTGTTGTCGCAGGAGGCCTGCTGCTTTAGCACTAACGGCCTCGCTTGAGCTTCGTTCATTTTTCTGTTCAGTTCAAGAAATTTAGTCGTGAATTCCGTCGATTGCGGTAGTTTGATCGCCGTCCGGTGACCGTGGCTGGTGGCTGCGAATACGGCTGCCAATTTTAATTATCTTATATATAATAAAATAAATATAAAAATTATGAAAATATTTTTTATTATTATTTTAAATATGTAAATGATTTAGATTTAAAAAAATATGTAAATGATTTAAAAATATTTATTAAATAAAATATTAATTTATAAATAATATTATTATAATAATACTTAAAAATATATTTTATTTTTTAATTAATCATTAAATATATTTTATAAATTAATCACTAATTTTATATATCATGTAACGTGTTAATTGCTTTTACGTTTTATTTATTTTAAAAAAATAATTTATATATAAAATATTTTTTAAAAATATTTTTATTATTTAATTATAATATTAAACTAATATAATAGATTTATATCAATGTAATTATTTTTATATTTTATTAAATTATTAAAATTTAGAAATTAGATTTCGACTTCCCATTCTAAAAACAAATCATCTTTTTTAATAATAACTTAATTTTTATAATAAAAAAATATTTTTTATTGATTTATTTTTTTAAATTCTTTAAACAATAAAATATTTTTTATAAAATAAATAAAATCTAAATTTTACAATATTTTATATTTAATCTTTATATGTAAATCAAATGTTTAAAATTTCATTTTTATTGTTAAAAAGCCAATTATTTATTTGAATACATTGATAAATAAAATTTCACTTTTACTTATATGCCACCAATTATATTATTTTCTCAAAAAATTACAATTTAATTATAATCAATCAATAATCATCCTCCTCCCTTTCCTCTCCTTCAACCGATAACTAAAAAAAAAATTATTCTTTCTTCTATTTCATTTCCTTTCCTTTCTCCTCGTTTCCCTTCACTTCTAAACAGTCAATCAAGCCGCAAAAATAATATAACAATTTTATTTATAATCAATCAATAATCATCCTCCTCCCTTCTTTCCCTTCCATTCAACAACCCAAATAATAACCTTGCATTTCCTCCTTTCTCCCCGTTTCCCTTCACTTCTAATTCCAAAACAACAAACAAGCCGTAAAAATAAGAATTTCTTTCCTTCATTTCCCGTCTCTCATCATACCTCTAGACTATTTTTGAACCCTAACCACTGAATCCCAAACTCCAGTCGACATTATCGAAATTTACCATCACCGACGGCCAAGGGACTTGGGCCAGCTGCCAGCTATCGACATCGCGATCGACGTCGAAGATTTAGCCGTCTCCTTCACATGAATACCTGCTCCTTTCTTCTTATTCGCAATCATCATCTACCCTCTCTATATTATCGCGTTGACGACACCCATTACTGTCGGTGATTGTCTCACCTCCTTCTCCATTTTCAGTTTCCTCCTTTTCCATTTTAGTTGGTTTGATCGCATCAGTCGCTATTTCCTTCGCCCGTCAGTAGTAAGCTTCCCGACCTTTTATTCTCTTTCAATTGTTCTAGTTTATTTGTAGTTGTTGTTATTGTATGGCTACCGGATAAACTGAGTTTTTCTGCTTCGGGTCTCGTGGCTTTTAGAGGATATTTGTGTTTTGGGTAACCTTTGGTTTTTTTTTTTTTTTTTTTTTTAATAATTTGGGAGTTAGTAGCATGCTAATTTGAAGAAATTGTAGAATTTTCTCTTCCAATATTTAATTCTGTATTAAGTGGAAACACTTAAATTGTAATTCTAACCCAGTTTCAATGTTATCAGAATTAGAAGTGGGTTGAAGTTCGAGCTTCAATTCCAAATCCAATCCCGTTATCCAATCAAAACCCATTTGCCATCCAATTCTATTGCCAATTTTCATTTGTACAGTTGTTTCTGTCCCCAAAAGTCCTAATCATGATTCAGGTCTTCGATACTCATTACAGGAATGAACCTCCTTTTGTACTTGTTGGGGCAAGGGTGAATACTTGAAGTCTTTTTCTTGCCTTTTCTGTTAAAATTTTGGGTTTTTCTGCCTGGCTGATGATGGATTGGAAGAAGATAAAATTAAAACCAAAACAAATTGAAACCTTACGGTTGTAGTTTTTTTTTAATGACAAAAAAAAATCCAACAAAACTTGCTGTTCAATTATTTGCCTCTTTCCAATTTGGCAATTACAAGAAATTTATGGCTTAGCATTTTCTTGTTCCCCATTTTCCTTCTGGTTGTAAGATAACGTCGATAGCCTTGTCTTTTGGTTAATTTGATGCTGTCATGGGTGTGTCTCATCGAAATAATTGCTTATTATTGCAGTGGAATTTGGGGTAAATGGTGATGCCAGTGGTGTGATGGTGGGAACTGTTGAGTTGGAAGATAGCAGAGCAGGTCATGAAAACGAGATTGATGTGATTTCTGCTGAAGAGGACTTTCAACAAGATCAGGATGATAAAGTGGATAAAGAGACTTTGGGTAAGGATGCAATCATGGATGGAGTTCCATCTGTTGCAATGGCTCCAGCAGATGAGCCCTACGTGGGACAGGAATTTGAATCTGAAGCAGCTGCACATGCATTTTACAATGCTTATGCTACATGTTTGGGATTCATCATCCGTGTAAGCAAACTCTCTAGATCAAGGCGTGATGGGTCAGCCATTGGTCGGGCACTTGTTTGTAATAAAGAGGGCTATAGAATGCCAGACAAGCGTGAAAAAATTGTAAGACAAAGGGCAGAGACAAGAGTTGGCTGCAGAGCAATGATTTTGCTTAGAAAAGTAAGCTCCGGTAAATGGGTTGTTACAAAGTTTGTCAAGGAGCACACTCATCCTCTAACACCTGGTAAAGGCCGAAGGGATTGCATTTATGATCAGTATCCGGTTAGTTCTTGCTCTCCTGGTAGACAGATTTGGTAGCGTTGTGTTATTAAATTTTAAAATATAATATTTTGTTTGGAGAGCTCCTTGAAAGAAAAAAGCACACAAACTTAAGTTACCTGAAAAAAAAAATATATGAACTTGGGTTACCTGGAAAAATATGTGCACACTTTGAATGATTGCAGAAACCAAGTTAACAGTTAGCATGGTTAGACTATTTTTTCCCCATAACAATACTGTGTAGGATTTAATTAGAATCTATAATTTTTGGAAATCTCAATTAAATCTAAAGAAACTGTAAAACAACAAAGGTTGCACCAACACTGTCATTCGCATTCTGTTATTTGTAGGTTAAACACTTAAGTAACCACAGCATGATTTCCAGAATCTTTCATTTTTCATTACCTGTCTTTACTTTTTAAATCCTTTGTGAGACAGAATTCAGTGTGTATATATATATATATATATTGGCTTAACTTGTGTGCTGTTTTACACTAGCTGTGAAGGCATTTGTAATGGTTCAATTATATCTATATGTTCTGGCATGTGTGCTTGATATTACCTCTCCAGTATCCAGTAACTAAAAAATAGTACAGTGCAGGATTAAATATCTCAGTGTTTAAATTTATGATTTTTAAGGATGTATTTTTGAGGGCTGATCTGATCTGGAAGCATGGTTGATTGTTGCAAACACTTGTTATTTAGATATTATGGACCAGGTTCTTGCAAGAAAAGAAATGAGTTGAGCTGAGTTATATTAGCTTGTTGAATTTACTTGAGTTATCTTGATATTTTGGATAGATTATTTGTAGAAAAAGGAACAAGTTAAGCTGAATATTTATTAGGTTGTTGAATTTGTTACGATCATGATGGTGAGAACATTATTGAATGTTGTGTGGAATGAGGAGAATTCCCTCATTAGTTTGTGTAGCATGGTTATGGGATGGGATCATCAGGAGGTAGTTGTGGATATTCACTTACGTATTTCATCTTATGTTTTCTTATATGTGATAAACTTTTAAAATTAAAAGTGGTTAGCCTTTGTCTTTCTTGCGAAACGTCAACTATAGGTGTAACTCATGCAGACAACAAGAAACTCGGGGAAAAGCAAGATGACAGATCATATAAATTTTTATTTTGGTCTAGATTCAATTTGGAAACTTACAAAGCCTTTTATGATGATATTATTATATGTATTGAACTCAATTAGCCATGGGTTAAGTATATGTCCTTGGTTTTGGACCTGTTGGTATTTTAGTAATTCTTAGCTTTGCTGGATTCAACTGGGTTGCTATGTTTTGCAATCTTAGATTTTGAGACTTTTTGAGCTTTATTAGAAGTCCGACTTAGAGGAGTATTGTCTTAATCATGATTCCAAATATCATATGGATTTAAACTATTTAACAAACTTTTGTTGACCAATCCCATTATGTGTGTAATGTGATTTATGTGGCTGCCTTATAAATAAAGATCTTATTCAGCTTTATACTTTCTCCAATGCTTGCATTTCAAGTTTTGCATGCCTCCATTTTCTTATATCATGACATCATGCACCCTTTTTTTCATTGCAAAAAATCATATGAAGATATTCATGAAAATCGACTCACCCATTGTATTGTAAGCTCTGCTAAATAATGTGTTATTTGTATTTTCTCATAGTATAGGTTGAATTAATATCTTTGTCCATGGTATCGTGGTTAGGAAATAGCTATAAGGCACATGTGCTTGTTTTCTCCTGTGTGACATACTAGTGAATCTGATTTAATAGATCACTAGTTGGGAAACATTTAATGCTATCTTTCATGAGGACTTGAGTTGTTCCAAATATCAATTTGCAATTTTTACGTGTAAAAATTCCAAATTGGTATGAATTCATTTTCATGGATGCTTAATGGAATTCTCAACACCCGCACTGCGTAAAATGATTTTAGTTGTATTACTTATTTTTATGTTGCAACTAACCTTTTGGTGTACCTGTGGCAGAATGAACATGATAAAATCCGTGAACTATCGCAGCAGCTGGCTATAGAGAAAAAGAGAGCAGCAACTTACAAAAGGCATTTGGAATTGATTTTTGAGCATATTGAGGAGCATAATAACAGTCTATCAAAGAAGATCCAACATATAGTAGACAATGTGAGAGAGATGGAAAAAAAAGAGGAGCAAAATCGTGTATAGGGTCCAGTAATTTTCGCTCTTTTTGTTTTTCCTAAAATACAAAATCAAGAATTGGTATACAGAATGCTGTTGGGTAGCAACAGATTCTCATGGGTTAGATGTCAAATGCTGACTTGCTCTTCCTGGGTGTCCAGTTAGTTACACATTGTGAAAATGTTTTGATTTAGCAGCATTGATTTGGGTTATTGAGTATAATTATGGTCCTATTTTTGGAGCACATAATGAGTAGGAGAAATAGAGACTTGATGTATAGTTATCCAATCCCATGTCTGCAAGGTTATGCCAAAAATATGAAATTGGTCTTCACCATAAGGGCATCATTGTGTCCCAAGGAAGTTCAACATTGCATTCCATTGCCATTTATGTAGAACTTCATTTCAGTTTCTTGTTTTGTATAGCATGGAAATGTATTTCTTTTCTTATTGTTTTCGTCTTCTTTTTAATATATTTTATTGGATTATGTGCCCACAATTTTTATAGATATAATAATTTTGCTCCATCTTAAACTTAGAAGATGTGTTTAGGGCATCTCTGTCACTCCCTAGCGACCAGTGATTGTTTCGTTTCAGTTACATGTAAGAACTTAGAAAATTCTTGAGTGCGAGCAACGCGAGTTTTCAGAACACATCAGAGAATGAGGAGCCTGGATACCTTAAGTGAAAAAAGAACTTAAAAAGCGTGCTTCTCTTTCCTGAAGTTTACATGGTGGAGTTTTTTTTTTTTTCCTCCCATAAATTTCATTAAACTCAATTCAACTAAACTTTTATCTTAAAAATTTAGGGTTAACTATATGGATTCGCTTTCTCCATTCTAAATGATTGTGGATTAAATCCTTAGAAATGTGTAATGCTTCTAGATTATGTTGTACTATTTTTCTCCAAGTTAATTTAGGTCTATTCTTTTTTTTTCTTTCTATCCTCTAACCTAATACGCTTTACTTATTTAACTGGAGTCTCCATATGTGTACGCTTTACATGATCAATTCAACTCAATCTTCCTTCTCTCAACTTATCTTCAATTGGTACCACTACTACCTTTTCTCGAATACCCTCATTACAGACTTTATCAAGTCTAGTATGGCCACTCATCCACCTTAATTTTCTTATCTCTGCAACTCTTATCTTAGACGCATACGACTCCTTCAGTGCTCAACACTCACTATCATATAACATAGCCGGTCGTATAGCTGTACGGTAAAATTTTCCTTTCAACTTATTGGGAATCTTGCGATCACATAAAACTTTCGTGACGCATCTCCACTTCAACCATCCGGCTTTAATCCTATGACTAACATCCTCCTCACATCCCCCATCTACTTAAAGGACTGAGCCGAAATATTTAAAGTAATTACTTTGGGACAGCACCACTCCATCCAAACTAACTCCTTTCCTATCACCAGTTTGGCCTTCACTGAACTTGCAATGCATGTATTCTGTCTTCGTTCTACTTAACTTAAAGCCCTTTGACTCTAGAGTACTTCTCAAAAACTCTAACTTTTTATTGACTTATTCTCACGTTTCATCTATCAAAACAATATCATCCGCAAACATCATGCACCAAGAAATACTCTATTGTATATGTTTCGTCAATTCATCTAAAACTAATGTAAAAAGGTAAGGGCTTATGGCTGATCCTTGGTGTACGTACAATAGTAGTTGCTCCTTTATACATATCTTTCAACACTTGTATGTACCTAATAGATACTCTCTTTTGTTCTAACACATTCCATAAGACATCTCTTGGAACACTATCATAAGCCTTCTCCAAATCAATAAAAACCATGTGTAGATCTTTCTTCACATCTTTATATTTCTCCATCAAGCTTCTAATGAGAAAGATCACTTCCATAATTGAACGACAGGACATGAAACCAAATTGATTGGGAGAGATAGAAGTATCATAACGTAGTCGATGCTCCACAACTCTCTCCCACAACTTCATAGTATGGTTCATAAGTTTAATTCCTCTATAGTTTGAGCAACTCTGTATGTCTCCCTTATTTTTAAAAATAGGTACTAAAATACTCCTCCATTCATCAGGCATTTTCTTTGAGTTTAGAATCTTATTAAATAATTTAGTTAACCATACCATTCCCATATCTCCCAAACACTTCCACACTTCAATTGGTCTTCCATCGGGTCCACAGGCTTTACTTTACCAACTTTCATTCTCTTAAGTGTTTCCTTTACTTCTAAAGATCTAATCCTTCTAGTATAATTCACATTATTTTCTATTGTTCTATAGTCTATATTCATGCTATTACCATTTTGACTATTATTAAAGAGATCATTAAAATAATTTCTCCATCTTTCTTTAATGTCCTCATCTTTCACCAACACTTTTCTTTCTTTATCCTTAATGTACCAAACTTGATTGAGATCTTGACATTTCCTTTCTCTCCTCCTTGCTAATCTATAAATATCTTTCTCCCCTTCTTTAGTTTCAAGTTTCTTATATAACTTTTCAAAGGCATGTGCTCTTGGTTGACTAACTGCCTTTTTAGCCTCTTTCTTTGCTATCTTCTACTGTTCATATACCTCATTATTATCACATTTAGGTAATTTCTTATACTATTCATTTTTTCTCTTCACTGCCTTTTGTACTTCCTCATTCCACCACCATCTCTCTTTTAAGGGTGGTCCATGTCCTTTAGATTCTCCAAGTACTTTTCTAGCTACTTCTCTAATCTTTGATGTCATATGTATCTACATATCATTGGCCTCCATGTCCAGCTTCCATGCTTCGGACTCGAGAAGCTCATTTTTGAACCTCACTTGCTTTACTCCTTTGAACTCCCAACCCTTTGTTCGAGCTACACTATTTCTTCTGACCTTAATTGAATTATTTCTAAACTTGACATCCAAGACCACTAATCGATGTTGACTTATTAAAACCTCTCCTGGAATGTCCTTGCAATCCTTGCATAGAGCTCTATTTGTCTTCTAGTTAAGAGGAAGTCGATTTGACTTCTATGTTGTCCACTTTTGAAAGTCACTAAATGTGACTCTCTTTTTATAAAGTAGGTATTTGCTAGTATTAGGTCATATGCCATAGCAAAATCCAGGATATTTTTTTCCTCCTCATTTCGACTGCCAAAACTAAAACCTCCATGAACATTCTCATAACCTTGCCTATCTCTTCCTACATGTCCATTCAAATCTCCACCAATGAAAATATTCTCTTCATTCGGTATGCTTTGCATTAAATCATCCATATCTTCCCAAAATCTTTGTTTACTCTCACTATCTAGTCCTATTTGTGGGACATAAGCACTAACTATATTTATTATTTTTCCTTCTAGTACTAGCTTTACTAGTATAATTCTATCTCCTACTCTTTTCACAGCTATTACAGCATCTTTCAATGTCCTGTCTATGATTATGCCCACTCCGTTCTTATTTCTCTCCTTCTCGGTAAACCACAGTTTGTACCATGAATTACCCACTTCCTTGCTTTTATCTCCTACCCATTTAGTCTCCTGAATGCAGGCAATATTCACCCTTCTCCTTTCCAAGGCATCCACAAGTTCCATTAATTTTTCTGTAAGTGATCCAATATTCCAAGTACCAACCATGATCCTCCTCCTATCCTGTTCCTTTCTAATTGGTCTCATTCTATGATATCTTCTATTGTTTTCTATATCTATCTTGTGTTCTGTTCCACTATTTGTTCTACTATCTGTCCTATGGACTAACTTCTTTACCCACACCCGTCCATGATGTGGGAACCCTTGCTCACTTAACACCACACCCGGGCACCGGCATGACTCGTCGCTTTCGGTGAATGCCCTACACCCTTGCATATTTCTCACTACACCCGGACTCCGATGTAGTGCGTCGTAAGTAGAAGACGCCCCAACGTTTATATCATTTGAATCCATATCATAAGGTGTGACGAAATTTTTACGCTGATTGTCACCTACCGCAACCCTCCTCCTTTATCTAGACTTGGGACCGGCTAAGCGCAAACTACTTAGACGGAGTTCTCCCATAAATTTCATTAAAAAATTAAAATTCTTAACGCACCTTTAAAAAATAAGAAAAACAAATCAAGCTAAGCATATTGATTGGTTTTTAATTCTGTTACTTGCTGCACAATTGTCTACTAGAGCGAGATTTCAATAAACTTTAACATGAAAATGGAAAACAATGGTGATATGGTTACACACATTCAAAAACCAGCAATATAGCCCCTTCTTTCAACTGGGTCATTTACATATTCACTCTCAGGCTGGTGCTGTATCAGGAGATGAAGAAGCCTGCTCTCACTACGTATGTGTGTATATATATATATATATATATATATATATATATATATATATATATAGAAAGAGAGATTTATAAATAGGGTCTCATTAACTTTCTTTTTTTTTTTTTAAATTATAATGTTCTATACTATATGCTATTCATTCAATCCATAAAAGTAAAGGCTTCTGAGTTTAAGTTTCTACCTGATTAAACCGAGATTTAATTGGTATATTATTAAATAAATATTAATTATATTATAAAATTAATAATCTCTTTTAAAATAATAATAATGCATAATTATAATTATTAATTTGATATATTTTATAATAATTATTAAAATTTATTTTTATATTAAATTTTTATCACAATAAATAAAAAAATCATATACTTTTATAATTTAAAAATTATAATAAAAAATAATAATTTAAGTTAATAAACTAATAAAATAAATTATTGATATAATTACTTATTCACATCACAATTTAATAAAATAAATAATTTTTTTAATTATATAATAAATATTTATTAATTATTTTATTTTAATATGATTTTAATTTATTTTATCATAATTTAACAGATGACATGCACAAACAAAATATGTGTGCAGCCTCCCATGCATGCACCTTCAATTTTATAAGTAAGATAATTCAACCAGTTCATCGGTTGCCTCGTCGATTTAAAATTTTCAATAATTAAATCTAATTTTTAAAATTAAAAAAAAATATATATATATATATATATATATATATATATATATATATATATATATATATATGAATTCTTGCTCTTTTTTGTCCAGATTTGATTTTCTATAAGAAAAAGTCTTATCACCAAGGAATAAAGTTGTAGATTTCCTTCCATTTATTAATTTCTCTCTTTATATGTATATATAATAAAAGAAAGAAAGAAAGAAAGAAAGAAAGCCTGTCGCTATCACCTTCAAGAAGCTCCTAATTCTGCTCTATATAGATTCCAAAGGCCAAAAAAATTCTGTGCAGAGAGGGAATACTGAAGTAACTGAACAACACAGGTCCATAACCATAGCTGAGAATGGGCAAAGCACGTAAAGACAGTATGATTTCACTCAGACCAAAACTCAACTCAAAACCTTTTAGCCCTAAACAGCCACAAGATCACTGTTATATCTGCGCATATTTCTTAGATTAAGCCAAAATGATTTTGCTTAATTTTCTTGTAATTTTTTTCAGCTTTAGTTCCTGTTGAGGAATCCAAGGACATCAATTATTCAAAGCAAAATGGGATCAGTGATGACCAAACTAACGTGAACTTAAATTCATAAAAATTTAAAAAATATGAGACCTCCTAATAAAGATACTGTTCATCAAACAAAATTGCCTGTAATTAATCGAATTGATGTACATATAGAGTACTATAAGCATTAACAACCATAACCAAGCAAAGAGAGAAACAAAAATAAAAAATTTCTTTTCAAGTTTGTTAAGAGAAGGGCCATAACCACCTCCATCTGCAATGACTGAAAAATAGCCAAAGAATTGATCAAAGACTTGAAATCTTTTAACAAACACCATTCATCTTCTTCCTTTCCATGACAAACTTCCTCCAAACTGTAGTGACCTCCCTTTGGGTCTCCAAAGCAGTTTTCTTCACTACTACTTTATTATCATCTCCACAAATTGATACCTTAGGCTTGGAAGGTAGGGCATCAAGCTCTTGTAAAACTTTCTGGATATCATTCACAAGACGTTCAGCGAGAGTGCGAGAGAAGTCTTCCCTTATCACAACTCGCAGCACGGTGACGTGTTGAGCGTCCGGCGGCATGGTGTACGCCGGAACAATCCAGCCATACCTCCTTAACATATCTGAAAGCTCAAACTCATTGTGTTGGCTGCTGTCTTTCAAAGAAAATGCTACCAATGGAACTCCTACGTCCTTTGAAACTATGTTGAACCTCCCTGTTTGCTCCAATGAGTCTTTAAGTACTATCATGTTGTCTCTACAATTTTCCATTACGTTTTTGTATCCCTAATGAGCCACACACACACATTAATTTGTTTTCTCAATTCAGAAATGTAAATGGAAAAAAAAAAATTCTTCCTGTCTAACTTTATATACATGTTGGAACTACCTGAAAACCCATGCGAATCAGTTGATAGTATTGAGCAATGACTTGACTAGAACCTGCAATATGAGAAGCAGGGTTTTTCTTTTCTTTTAAGACTTCACAATCATCAAATTATATAAGTGAGTTTTCAAAAAGGATTCTCAGTAGCAATAGCTACTAATATAGTATTCTGATGGGTGTTGTGAAGACATACCTTTGGAGAAATTGAGGGTGAAAGTGGGCTGATCAGCTCCAAGGTAATTAATATGGAAGATGAGCTCTTCAGGCAAGTCCTCTTTGCTCCTCCAAATGACCCAACCAATCCCAGCATAAACAAGCCCATACTTGTGACCACTAACATTAATACTCTTCACCCATGGCAGTCGAAAATCCCACTCAAGTTCTGGATGCAGAAAAGGTGCAATAAAACCACCACTTGCTGCATCAACATGGATTGGAGTATCCCATCTGCCCAACAGAAATGCTTGTGTTTATAATTACATTGTTGGACTAAATGATTTTTCGATTATGCTTACTAAGTTAATCAGATTTGAATCATTATCATTTATGATATAACAAATTGGCTTATTTTAAGAGTGAATGAGAGAACCCAGTTTCCTTATTCTTCTCAGCCAAAAGATCATTCAAGCGCTTCACATCTTCAAATTCTCCATTAAGAGTAGAGCCAAGAATAGCAGCAACACAGATAGTGTTTTCATCCACCATCTCCACTGCCTTTTCAGGGTCCATCACATAATAGTCCTCCCTTAGCTTCACCTCTTTTAGCTCCACCTCGAAGTACCTCGCAAATTTCTCCCAGCAGACCTTCACATGCACATATAAATAAATCTTTACTGTATTAAAGAATCACCCAATTCATCAGTTCAAAGTTTAATAAATGCAGTTCGAGGAATTTTTATGCCACCTGAACATTGGCTCCAGTGACAATGTTAGGCTTATCGTAGGGCTTTCCCTCGGCTTTTCTCCTGTTCTGCCACTTTCTCTTGAATGCTAACCCAGCCAGCATTATGGCCTCTGAGGATCCCACAGTCCCTACTCCAACTGCAGCCTCTGATTCTCCAAGCGGTGCATTGAAGAGATGGGCTATCATGTTAACACATCGATTCTGCATGCATATAGAATAAATATTATTTCATATCATGTACTACAGTTATTTTATTTTTGTTAGATTGGCTTGTGAATGAGGCTTTGAAACTCGAAACTTCACATCTCTTGTATCATATAAGCCAATCTCCGGAGACAACTCCAACATCACTAAAACAAGCTTATTGGTTTATGCATTATAACTATTGCTTCTTGAGGAAAATATTTATATGGTGTTAGAAGTGAATAGGTGATTGCCTGCAACTCGGTGGTGACAGGATACTCATCCATGTCGACGTAGTTCTTGTTGATAGAAGCCATGATAAGCTTATCGCACTCAGGTTCCATCCAAGTGGTCACAAAGGATGCCAGATTAAGCCTAGGGTTCCCATCCAACATTAGTTCATCGTTTATGATCTGGAAGGCTGCCTCCTTAGGGATCGAGTTATCTGGGATCTTGAACCTGAAAGAATCACATATTAATGTGGGGAAAAAATTCTCTCAATATTTTGATGGATCATCCAAGACTTGAGCGCCAGAGGTAAAAATGGACTTATATACATAAAGATGAAATCACCTGGGAAGTGAGGTTCGAACATATCGAGAGGCGAAGGTTGAATGAACAGAGAGATCTGTGTCTAATGTAGTCTCACTAAGGGCCATTGGGTGTGTGCGTGTGTTGAGAGAGAGAGAGAGGTGAGAGGAGAAAGAGAACCCAAAAAGCTTATATAAGCCAACTTCGATCAATAACTAACATGCATTTTACAGATAGCTTCCTAATCAATCGGAAATTTTCTTACATATTTGCAAAAGAATTGATGAACCTTTGAAATCGGTCTGTGGATCAGTTCTTAAGCGCGCTTTGCATGCAAGAATGCACGGCTGCGAAATGAGAATAGCCATGAGCAAGAACACACGGCGCGATCAGATATCATCATATTATTATTTTCATTAAGTTTAAATTAATTTATGGCTAGTTAATTTTTATCAGTTCTTCCCTTTACTCTTTCAAATCACCATTTCTTTTTATTATTATAAGATCTGAATAAGAGAAAGAAGAAAAGTAAAGGTTGAAGCAGAAGTGGGGTTAACAAAATCCAAAGCCTAAAATCGTACTAATAGTTGGAAATCGAGAAGATTAATTAATAGAGCTGATGATACGTTAATTTCATACGGTTTAGTGTGCTATTCATATCTTCAATCTTTCATATTTGTATTAATGTATTTTTCTAATTTGAGCAATATTTTAAAGTAAAAATTATATATTTGGTGATATTACACCCTTTTGTGTAATATTACACATTTTTATGAAATATTGATAATTTTTAATGTGAAATTAGTAATAAATATGCATATTCAATCAACTTTAACGAGTGTAATATTGTACTCTTTAAGAAAATTATTATATTAAAATTGGATTTGAATCAGTTCTTTTATTATAGTAAGATGACACTTTGTTTCGTTTATTTTTATCTATCATTTAAATTTTTTACATAATAATTAAAAAAGTAATCAAATTACTTAAATTATAATAATTTTTATTTCATTTAATTAAGAGAGAGTAAAATGTTAAAATGAATTTTAAGAAATTGTTTAAATAATTATTTTATTTAATAAAATATAAAAATAAAATTAAAAAAAAAATAATTGACACTTTCTCAACAACGAGAGATACGATAGGATAGAGGGAGTATATAATTCACAAGATAACTTTTATTTCATTTTAATCACTAATTAATCTGCAATAATTGCTATCATTAATTTCAAATTAAAAGCTCATAGATAAGAAATACAGGCAACTATAATTAAAAGCAAAGACTATGAGGGGCTATTACATTGATGCTTGTTTTTAATTTATTTTTATTTTAGAACTTTCATTTTCTGTAAAGTAGAAAAGAGATTTTAACAAGTTAAAAAAAGAAATTTTTTTAGTTACCACTCACCAGGTTGTGGTTGGGTTTTAAAATGTCAATTTCAACTTAGTTTTGTTAAGAAAATGGAAAAATTATTCATTACTCCCTACGAACATATTCTCATGGCTTGGGTAGAGCACAGCAGGCTCCTCAAGGGCCAGATAAGGGAGACTAAATTGTTGCAATGCGTTTATCTGAGTCTCAGCTAGAACATACTCCATCCACTTCACCGATCAGGTGTTCATCATCACATCAGTGGCTCTGGAGTACCTGTTGGCCAAGTCCACCACAAAATTTAACCAAGGTTCATTGTTGGTGAATGCTGCTAGCCGGCTACTTGCACAGATGATATATTGTCATGTTTGTCCTCTTCTTGAAAGGGTTGTGGAGTATAGATGGCCTGGTCACATAAATTATGCGAGGCTCCATTTGAATAAATATCAATTGTTCTTAAAAGTTACCGATAGTTATTGAATCACATGACTAGAAATCCATTCCCATATCAGTACACAAAAACCTGGATTCATCTTAAATGCATTTGTTTAAATCAAAACATCAGTAACTACCACAAACAAACATCATATATTTCTAACCACACTCGAAAGTTGAGCAGCATTTGGTTTCAGATTCACTCTAGGTGCTAGGATTAAGTCCGTAGAACCTCAAATGCCTACAGTGCACCAGTTCTTAGAGCATGGTCTAAATCAGCAATCAGATCATTCACATCCTCTATCCCCACAGAGATGCGAATAAGATCTTCGGTAAGGCCTCTGGCTTCTCGGACTGCTGCTGGTATACTTGCATGGGACATAAAGCAAGGCATGCTTATGAGGGACTTGACACTCCCTGCAATAACCAATTACACAGTAAGGAAGCAGCTTCATCCAACCATGGTAACCAAAATATTGAGCATGATCCATGATATTTAATGTGTTAATGTTCACGCCACAAAAATACTTTAAGAACTTGTTTAAATACTTTATAATATGTATTTATTGCAAATAAATATAAAAAACTTAATTATCAATTATTTGAAACTTCAAAAATATTAATGATAAACATATCACATCAATATATCAAAAAGAAGAAACTACAATGTACTACAGTACAACTAATAAAGTATAACTATATATTAATTTAGTTCACAAAATTTATAACAAAAAATTAAAAAAAAAAAAACTATAAGCAAATTTGGAGATTGTGAACCTATTAATGTCAATAGGCTTAAGGTCCAAGTCGGCCTTATACTTGAACCCAATATGCAATCGAGGACTTTCAGTTTTGTTTGCTCAATTAAACCAAATATTTTTTTAGCAAACCAAGGTGCAAAGTTTTATGGCACAAAATTCTCAAAGAAAAATACCATGCTAAAAGCTCCTGGCCGAGGGGTTTACAGAGGGGCTATGTAATTATTATTTCTAATCTCCATTCTCATGAAAAGAGCATTTTATAATCAAGGAAACATCTGATTCTCTTTCTCCCTCCCTTCCTCTACACACACATACTCATATATCTTAGGAGCTTCATTAACATGGATAAAAAAAGTGTTTCAGTCACACATAAGCTTTGAACAGAATGATGATTACCAAAACTGACAGTTATACTGAAATACTTGGTAGTCTCAACAATGTGCTTTGAGAGTTCCAGTGATCCTGTTAAAAAGCTAAGCACGGAACCTGCACCCTTTGCCTACAAGAGAAACAAAGGTTTATTATCTAAGTGCTTTCAAGCTGTGGTATTGATCTCAAAAATTATCTGTTGGAAGCACCTGAGAATAGTGCAAGTCACGTCCAGGATGACCAGGAAGACCCGCATAGTTAACTTTCTTCACTCGCGGATGTGAAGCAAGAAACTCAGCAATCTTCTGTGCATTGTCCTGCCAAGGACACAAGCATACAAATTTTTTAAGTTTGAAATCCCTGTCACCAACTCCAAGTATTGCAAAAACAAATTTCAAGAAGAGATTGGAAGGTAGCAATATAAAATAAATAAGGGTTAATTTAAGAAAATAAAATAAAAACCCTGAGTTTTGCCCCAAAATATGCTATGGTCCCTGCTGATCCAGAGTTAGCACTTTTACTCCAATATCATCAATGAAAAATACAAGACTTTGAAGGACTAAAGTGCTTTATAATATAATAATTCCAAGACTAAAGTACAACTTAATTTAAAAACTTAGTGGACTAAAGTGTAATCCAGTTTAAAAAAATAGAAACTAAAGCATAATGAAAAATTCATAATTTTATAATCAATGAAAAAGTATCGAGTCATTAAAAAAAAACTAATGAACTATAATTGTTAATCTTGAAACAGAATGGATCAAACTATATATTATAGACAACCTCATGGTTTTATATATATATAATCTTTCAAGAACCTTCAATCAGGTTAATCATCCCAAAAAGGAAAACTGAAAAAAGAAAAGATATTGAAAAGACCTACAGCCCAAAGGGCCTATTTGATATTGTTGTTAAAGCAGCTGTTGACAAAAGCATCTCTTTAAATATGTTAGTTAAAGGGAATTAAAAATTGGTTTAAAGTTAAATTTGATAAGTTTTAGTCATAAAAACTCCAAAAACAACTAAACTACTTTTTCAAACAGCTTCTTTAATTTGACGTCAACTCTTCTAAGTCTTTTGCTAAATGGACCTAACCATAGAGGGTAGAGTCCCGCTGTTCTCAATAATCCATCAATGTTATAAATCTTGAAGGTACCTGTCTGGACTCCTAAAAATAGGTCCACAAAAAAGCTGAAGCTATTTTTCTTCGAGTACATGTATTCTAATTGCAAATGCTTTTTCCATTTTAGCTTTCGTCTTGAATACTGTTGAGCAATTTAGAATGGTAAAAAGATATGATCAATTGGAAACAATTGCCAACTTTTTGCCATGTCATAAGTGAAAGAGGAAAAATCTCCTTTACTAATTACTTTAAAGATAAGCAGTAGCAATTAAAATCAATACATTTCCCATTTTTCCCACATTAAGTGGTTTCCACTCCCCACTTAATTTTGCAACTTGTTTAACCAACTTTCAAATTTGAGTTTAATTATTAACAGTAAAGTAGTAATCAAAATAAGTCAAAATAAATTCTTAAAACTATTAATAACATTCTTCTATTCATCCATTTATATTTTTAGCATAAAAAAAGACTATTGCAGATTCAAAACCAAAACAAAAGCAACTTCACAGTGATAAGCGCTGGTGATTAGGCCAATAACATTTTACCATGTGTGGGCCTCAATTTTTTGTTGCCCTTTATGTCAACATGGATTGTACAAACACGAAATATGAGAAATAGAAGCAACACTAATTAGATGTAATAAACAAAAAGAATATAAAATTGTCTACTTGAGTGGTTTAGAGTTAGCACCTGTTGTTTCTCTACACGTAAGGCCATGGTCTTAATACCTCGTAAACAAATCCAACAGTCAAATGGTGCTAATCCAGAGCCTTCTGCATTTTGTAGGAAATACAAATCTCTCGCCAAGCTAGTTAACATAGGAAGCCACCCATGTGTCACAGGAGGGAAGAGAGTTACAGAAAGAGATACATAAATTCATAAAAAAGCAGTAAAGTCTATAGATTATTCATTGAAATAGCTTTATTAAGAAAGATCAACCACCATAAACAAATAAAAAAGGTACAGAAGAAAGGTTTCCTTAGTTAACATGCATGTGAAACAATGCCAAGAAAAACTATAAAAGTGATGGTAAAAACCTCATCAGTGTGGATTTTTAATCTCTCAGAATTAGAAATGACTTAATAAAAGAAGTACAAGATGAGAAATAATAGTATATAACAATTCCAATACAGATACAAAAAGATTAGCTAAAACCTGAAAAATTATGAAAGGAAGTAATAAGGGAAATGGAAAACATCCATTATATTTGCAGTATGAATACGTACTTAGAGCAACAAACCTTTCCCCTTTTACTGCAAGCACACCTGCCATGACATCACTATGCCCAGCCATAAATTTAGTAGCAGAGTGCATCACTATGTCTGCAAGGAGCATGAATCAATAAAAACCAGTACTATCTAAGAAGTATTGAGTTCTTAAACTAAGGGTACAACCATTGCATATTGTTCATACCTGCCCCAAGTTCCAATGGCTGTGACAATACAGGGGACATAATACTATTGTCTACCAAGACAAGAGCACCATGTGTGTGAGCCATCTTTGCAATTTTCTGAAATTTTTGATAAAATATCAGCAAGATGGTAACAGAAAAAATAAAATAAAAATGATGAAAAAGGAAAATAGTTATTAACTATTGATACTTGTCATATGTTATGGAAAGTCAATCATTATATTATTTCTCTGTATATTTTGTATTCTGTATTCCTATTTAGAAATTCTTATTTAGGATTTCTTCCTAATTAGTAGAACACAATTATAGGAATCAATTGTATATATATACCCATGTACAGATTAATTGATATTAAGGAGAATCATCTCTTTCTACATGGTATCAGAGCAGGTCATCTATCTAGGGTGACTATTTGTTCTCACCACCCAGCTCAGGAGAGACCTTGGCCGCCGACCGGCCTTTTCGACTCCGATCAACATCGCCAGCGTCGCCTCAATCCCCTTATTCCACCACTGTGTGCTGTTGCCTGATCCAGTACACCATTAAAGGACTTCTGAGGTTTGGCTCTCAGATCCTATTTCGGTATTTGCTTGGTTTGTGATTTTGGGTTATTTTGCTACTGTAAGCACTTTGGATTATCGTTTCGGTTAGTTTTCTGTCTCAACAAATGGCAGACAATAAGAATGTTATTTCTGATGTGATTCCGGTGATGACTAAGATCACGGAACACAAACTTAATGGTTCGAATTACATGTATAGGAGTAAGACTGTTAGGGTCTATTTGCGTAGCATTGATAAGGATGATCACCTTACTAAAGATCCACCTACTGATGATACACAACAAACTTGGCTAAGGGAGGATGCTCGGTTGTTTTTGCAGCTTCGGAACTCGATTCACAGTGAGTTAATTAGTTTAATTAATCACTGTGAATTTGTTAAGGAATTGATGGATTACTTAGATTTTCTGTATTCTGGTAAAGAGAATATCTCCCGTATTTATGATGTTTGTAAGGCATTCTACCGTGCTGAGAAAGAGAATAAGTCTCTCACGGCTTATTTTATGGATTTTAAACGGGTATATGAGGAACTTAATGTATTATTGCCTTTTAGTTCTGATGTGAAAGTTCAGCAGGCCCAACAGGAGCAACTAGCTGTTATGAGTTTTCTTGCAGGCCTTCCTTCAGAGTATGAGACTGCTAAATCTCAGATTCTCTCCAGTTCTGAGATTTCCTCTTTGCATGAAACGTTCACACGGGTACTTCGTACAGAGAGTACCCAATCGTCACAGCCTGCCAGTAGTGCTCTTATTAGCCGTAATCCAAATGGACAACAGGGTAATAGAAGAGAAAGTAGAGGAGGAATTACAGGCAACAGAAGTAATCAGCGTAATGGAGAGGCTAGTTCAAATCAGGACTCAAGAGGAGTCATTTGTTATTATTACCATGAACCTGGCCATACAAAATATAATTGTCCTCAACTTCAAAGAAAAAATCAGCGATCACAGATGGCAAATATGGCAGCAGAGGATTCTACAGTATCTTCCTTTGAGAAAACTGTTTTAATATCTGCAGAGGATTTTGCACAGTTTTCCCAGTATCAGGCATCTCTAAAGCATACCAGTTCCCCTGTCACTGCGATCGCTGAGTCAGGTAAATCCACTACATGCCTTGTGTCTTCCTCATCCAAATGGGTTATTGATTCTGGTGCGACAGATCACATGACAGGTAATTTTAGTCTTCTATCTGCTTTTCAGTCTAATCTCACTTCCTCTACTGTTACTTTAGCTAATGGTTCTACTTCTTGTGTCATGGGTTCTGAAACTGCGAATCCGACTTCGTCAATTTCTTTGTCATCTGTTTTGTGTCTACCAAATTTCTCTTTTTAATCTACTTTCTGTTAGTAAACTTACTCGTACCTTAAATTATTCTGTTTCCTTTTTTCCTGACCAGTGTTTATTTCAGGATCTTACGACAAAGCAGATTATTGGTAGAGGACGGGAGTCAGGTGGTTTCTACATTCTGGAAAATCATGTACCGCGGTCGCTTGTTTCTCCAGTACCTTAACACCTATTGAAGCTCATTGTAGATTGGGTCATCCTTCTTTGTCTACCATGAAGAAATTGTATCCTCAGTTTCAGTCTTTATCAGTACTAGAATGTGAGTCGTGTCAGTTTGCAAAACATCATCGTTTGCCTTCTGTGTCTAGAGTCAATAAACGGGCTTCATCCCCTTTTGAGTTAGTTCATTCTGATATTTGGGGTCCTTGTTCTGTTACTTCTAAAACTGGATTTCGTTATTTTGTTACTTTTGTTGATAATTACTCTCGTGTTACCTGGTTATATTTAATGAAGAATCGTTCTGAGTTGTTTTCTATTTTTTGTGCCTTTTGTAATGAAATCAAAACTCAATTTAATACTTCTGTGCGCATATTAAGAAGTGACAATGCCAAAGAATACTTTTCAGCACAATTTCAGTCTTATATGACACAAAATGGCATTCTTCATCAGTCTTCCTGTGTGGATACCCCATCCCAAAATGGCGTGGCCGAAAGAAAAAATCGGCATCTTCTTGAGGTAACTCGTGCTCTTCTTTTTCAGATGAAAGTTCCTAAACACTTTTGGGCAGATACAGTTTCTACGGCATGTTTTTTTATCAATCGTATGCCGTCTTCTGTCCTTAATGGGGATATTCCTTATACTGCTTTGTTCCCTACAAAATCTTTGTTCCCTGTTGAACCCCGTATTTTTTGTTGTACCTGTTTTGTGCGTGATGTTCGTCCGCAAGTTACTAAATTGGATCCAAAGTCTCTCAAATGTGTCTTCCTTGGGTACTCCCGGATCCAAAAAGGGTACCGTTGTTTCTCTCCTACTCTTAATCGTTATCTTGTTTCTGCAGATGTCACATTTTTTGAGTCCACTCCATTTTTTCCTCAATCATCTGTGTATGAGAGTCAGGGGGAGGAGGATGATCTCTTAATATATACTGTCCAACCAATGTCTAGTCCTCTCTCACAGCCTGTTTCTTCTGTCTCTAGACCTACTCGACCTCCTGTTGTTCATGTTTATTCCAGGAGATTGGAGATTCCTGACTCAGATCCTCCACCAGCTACTTCGTTGGGAGATCCTGTACCTCATACTGATCATGATTCTGATCTAGACTTACCCATTGCTCTTCGTAAAGGTAAACGTTCATGTACTTACCCTATCTCTTCTTTTGTTTCTTATAATCAATTGTCTTCTTGTTCTCGGTGTTTTGTTACTTCTTTAGACTCTGTTCCTATTCCTAATACTGTTGGTGAGGCACTGTCTCATCCTGGCTGGTGTGCTGCTATGAAAGAGGAAATGGAGGCTTTAGATGCTAATGGTACATGGGAACTGTTGCCTTTGCCTACTGGTAAGAAAGCTATTGGTTGCAAATGGGTATTTACAGTAAAGGTAAATCCTGATGGTTCTGTGGCTAGGTTAAAAGCACGCCTTGTAGCAAAAGGATATGCTCAGACATATGGGGTTGATTATTCTGACACTTTTTCTCCTGTAGCTAAACTTATTTCTGTTCGCTTGTTTATCTCTTTAGCAGCTACATATGATTGGCCCCTGCACCAATTGGATATCAAGAATGCTTTCCTTCATGGTGATCTTCAGGAGGAGGTGTATATGGAGCAACCACCTGGGTTTGTTGCTCAGGGGGAGTTGGGTAAAGTTTGTAGGCTTCGGAAGTCTCTTTATGGCTTGAAACAAAGTCCTAGGGCCTGGTTTGGGAGATTCAGTGAAGCAGTACAGGAATTTGGTATGCAAAAGAGTAAGTGTGATCACTCAGTATTTTATAGGCAATCTGAGGCTGGTTTAATTCTCCTGGTAGTCTATGTGGATGACATTATCATCACTAGGAGTGACTCTGCAGGTATTTCATCTCTTAAAACCTTCTTCCAAACCCAGTTTCAGACCAAAGACTTGGAATTATTAAAGTATTTCTTGGGTATTGAAGTTATGAGAAGTAAGAAAGGTATTTTCTTGTCTCAAAGAAAATATGTCCTCGATCTATTGACAGAAACAGGAAAATTAGGTGCTAAGCCTTGTAGTGCACCAATGACTCCAAATTTACAAATCAAGTAGCGAGGATAGTGAGTTGTTTGAAGATCCAGAGAGATACAAGAGATTGGTAGGAAAATTGAACTACCTTACAGTCACTCGTCCTGACATTGCTTATGCCGTTAGTGTGGTAAGTCAGTTTATGTCTTCCCCAACTGTTGCTCATTGGGAAGCCTTGAGACAAATCTTGTGTTATCTAAAGGGAGCTCCAGGAAGAGGTTTGTTATATGATAATCATGGGTATTTGAATGTTGAATGTTTTTCAGATGCCGACTGGGCTGGATCTAAGGTTGACAGGAGATCAACTACTGGATATTGCGTTTTTGTTGGAGGAAATTTGGTGTCTTGGAGAAGCAAGAAGCAGAGTGTAGTTTCTCGATCTAGTGCTGAATCCGAATATAGAGCCATGGCACAATCAGTATGTGAGGTAATGTGGATACTTCAATTACTAGATGAGACAGGTTTTAAGACCCCCCTGCCTGCGAAATTATGGTGTGATAATCAAGCTGCTCTCCATATTGCTTCTAATCCGGTATTTCATGAGCGGACCAAACATATTGAGATTGATTGTCACTTTATTCGTGAAAAGATTCAACAACAGATCATCTCAACAGGATATATCAAAACTGGAGAGCAATTAGGAGATATACATCATAAAAAGTATGAATAGGGGGGTGAACTTTTGAAAAGACAAAAATATACTATTAAACATTATAACATGGACAAAAAAATTACATTTTAATATTTTACATTCCTAAATTAACCTTACATCATAATATTCCTAAAGATAAAAACCATACACACCTCCTCCCCATCCCTCCCTCCTTCCTTTCCACAATCCAGAGTTCATTCAACAGAATATTAAACCTCTCCTCTCCATCTCTGAATTTTTTTTTTTGGTGCAAAACCTTTCTTCCTTTGTGGATTTTTCAAGCATTTTTGTTACCATTTTGGCCCAATACCAAAAATCAAAATGAAGACTGTTGCTAAATTCTACCTCATAGTGTTCACCTTCATCTGGTTTGTCATATTTGATTTTATATAATTCGTTTTGTACACAAACTTTTATAGCCAAAAATCCAAGCAAATGATGTACAAAAAGGAAGGGTTTGTAGATATCATTGGTCATTTAGATTACTGATCAGAAAAAGCATTATATAGAAGCAAGAAAATTCACCAAAGCCAAGATAAAAATGGATCATGCTTATTTGCTTCAAGGAGAAAATATAATAAAAAATAAATGGGTTCTCTCTGGATTTACAGTTTTTTTTTTAATGAGGCCAAAAATGAACATTTGAATTCGACCAAATTAGTTTTGATGGATTCAGTTAAATACAATTTATTCCTTAAATTTGGTTTGGTTCAGTTCTAGAATCTAATAAATTTGGTTATTTTGGTTTTAGTTTATTCCAAAAATTTTAAGCAATGCACAACCTAAAATTAATTGTTAACAAACAAATTTCATAAATTAAGATAGCATCTCTTACCCGAATATCAGAAATTTGTTGACGAGGGTTAGTTGGGCTCTCTAGCCACACAAGCTTTGTCCAGGGGCCAATTGCAGATGCAACCTCATCCAGATTGCTAGTATTTACTCGTCTTCACATCGTTGAGCAAAAATATTTCAGAATTTAATTGCAGGAAAACAGATGACAAAGACTGGAGGTAAACTATACTAACTTGACCACAACTCCAGATTTTGGGGTTACTTGAGACAGCAATCTATCAGAACCACCATACAAATCATCTCCAGCAACAATTTCCTGACCTAAGATATAAATTGCACCAGTTACAAGAAATTTCAGAAGAATCAAGGGTTATCAATGAAAATAGATAAAAAAAGGGTAACCCAGTGGCCAGTGCACAAAGTATCCCACACTTGTGGGCTCTAGGGAGGGTTAATGATCAATGAAAACAGATTATGAAAGCAAAAATTTTTGAAAAGCATGAATTTGTACAAACAGCTATAAACATGCACATGGTGTGAACCTCATAAGTCATAATGACCAAGGCTAAGGCAATGGAGCTGACAAGTCACAACCACTAAGGCTATGTTATCTGGACTGACCTGACATGCTTACACACAAACATAGGAGCTGAACACTCCAAAATAAGGCAAAATCTTCTCAACATTGACAAGTCAAACACTTGGGCCAATTTACCCAAACTAGGACAAGATACACCTTAGCCACCTAGGAAATGTGCCAGATAAAGCTTAAAACCTGGGAATATAGTGGTGATCATAGAATATAAAATATAGTTTTCATTTTTCAAAATCAAATAAGTAATTACTGTTGTAAGTTTAGAAGCCAAAACAAAACGCAAATGAAAATGGCATGAATCTTTCTGTTCTCCTTTGAATTAGCTTTTTGTTTCTACTTCTCCATCAACTAGTTCTACAACCTCATAAATATAGGAATGTGTGCATATACATTCACAATGTATTATACACCTTAATTTTATTTTTGTTGTATTTGTTTCATACCAAAAAAAAAAGCTAAATAAAGATACTTCTATTTAAAAGAAAATATTAAATGCAAACAAATCCTTACTGTGTCAACGTCTAACTTTCTAAACATTACCATATCAATTTATCCCTGGTCATATTGCAGTGGTACACATCTCCATAAACAGACTTCTGAACTTTGATGTCATTGACTAATAAGGTGAAGCTATGTCAAGGATATTACTGCTATAATACAGTCCAGAGTATAATTGAACCCATGTTCAAGAATGTCTACAGTACCTATGAACTTATGGTCTTATATGTCAATTCTTCCACTGAAAATTCAAAATGCAGATAATAACTTGATTCACGAGATAAATAAAAGTATGTGAGTGTACATACAGAATAGACAAAAAAAAAGAGAGTGAAGCACCAGTTCCAACAAGATGAGTAACTGCAGCCAAAGCAGCCATTCCACTTGTGAAGCACAATGCTCGATCTGCTTTATCTAGCTTTGCCAAGAGGCTAAGAGATGAGAATAAAAGTAGAATTAAGCTTCCACGAAAAAAAAAAATGCCAAGTAAAAATAACAAATAGAACCATTTGAAAATTGTGAAAACTGCTTCATCAGCATGTGCACAGACAATCAAAACACACCTTTCCAAAGCATCCCTGGTGGGATTTCCACTTCTGGTGTAATCATATGGGCCATTTTCTATTGCTGATGGCTAAAAAAAAATTTAAAAAAAAGGGAAAAAAAAAGAAGCTTGTGAGAGACAAACTCAGCTAAAAACCAAAAATGGAACTATTATGCTAAGCATGTGTAATGCCTCATAAGAATAATTGAAAATAGACATAACCATCAGTGCCCTACTATAGCAAGAAGTGGAAATAGTTATAACTACAAGAAAATAACAGCACCAACACTTCGAAAGAGTGAACCACATCCATGTGAATGTACATTAACTTCTCCAAACTTATTAAACAATATGTCCAGAATTCCAATAGTTTTTCTCTTCTTCATTTTTAGGTAGCTATATGCTAACTATACAGTGACTTTTCACATGCTTGAATCTCTGTCTATGCAGCATAAGAAGAAAGAGATTATCCATTTATGTCTCTTGTACTTATCTTTCTTCAACTTTTTCAATCTATTAACAGAAATGAATAAGTTATAAATTGAATCCAACTTGAGTTCTCAACAATTAAAGCAAGCCTCAATCCCAAGAATTCCGTTATTTAAAATCCAAACAGGCTACATCGCTTCTAACCTATTTTTACTTGTAGTTTAACTGTAAATTTTCAACCTCCACACAATTCTGGAAGACAAAATTTGTAAAAATACTTATCAGCATTACCTGCTTAAATGTAGCTGTTTGGTAAAGCGGGGTACTCATTGCATCATAAGGATCGAACTTATTCTCAAAGTTCATCAATATTGTTGAAATACTAGGCTCCCTAATATCAATTTCTGCAAAATAGGAATAATATTAGTAGTTAAAAGCACCGAATGAAACACAGATTCAAATAGCATGAACAACAGAATCATACCACTTAAGCCCTCTGTTACACAATCAACTAAAGCTGAAGTGGTCACATCCATTTCTTTGTCTGCTGAGCAATTCAACTCAAATTTTTTTGCTAAAGTTAAACACTTCCCTCCTAAATTACATTCCTTTCTCACCCAAAAATTTTTTGGTACCTACATATGCACCAAATTTAGGGGAAAAAAAAGGGTTAAATCCTTCATTTTTTTTGTCAAGAATTAAAAGCACATAAAAGAACAAAAAGCACGACATAATATTTGTGTCATGCAATTGTAATTCTCCCCAAGATATGAAATTAAGTTTAGCTAAACCACATCAATTCAACAGTTCTTTTCTTTCTTTCTTACTTCTTCAATGTTCCAAAAAAATGAAAGCCTAATGCTCTTTGTGCTTCACTCAATATAATTTGCATGAAGAATATATATGAGGAGTAAATATGCAAACAATATCTCAATCTTCAATGATAAACCTTCAGTAGCTAAGATACTGTTAACTTCAACTATCATTTATTTCTTTAAAAAGTATGTTCTAATATTTTCTATTCACATACAAAGAGATAATAAAAAAATGTTTCTTAAAGATAAAGCCTCTCTTTTTTACTAGATTATAATAACTGAATAAAAGAAAAACTAAAATGTAAATAAAGTTACATGAAAACAGACTACCATGCAAAGTTGCAAACTTCCAAAGTATAATTTGAAAGTATGATCTTTAAAAGCAAATTCAAGTGGTGTACTTTTTTTTCATCATAACCATTAAAACTAAGGAAATGGAGAGCGATTGGTATAAGAAAAACCCCAAGAGAGAGAGAGAGAGAGAGAGAGAGAGAGAGAGAGACCTGAAGCTCTCTGAGTAAAAGATTGCATCCAATGCCCGTATGCAAACTGGAAGTAGAGTTGCCAATTGCCAACATTTCTACAAATATCTTTGTCTTTCTGTGTTGATTCTCTCTCGCTTTCTCTCTAAAAATTCAAGTAATGAATGCAAATGAAATATGCATAAATCTCAAATTTTTTAAACTGAATACTCAAAATTACATTCCGTCAGGAAAATAAATAAAACATTGTTGCAATACAACTATCACATCCATGGATAAATGGCCGAAAGAAGTTGTATTCTGCTGCATGTCTTCTTTGTGAATGATATGAAAATTTCCCAAGATAAACAGCAAATATAAGGTGAAGATTTTGACAACCAAAATCAATCTTATAGTCATTTACTACTTATAGCAAACGAAAAATAATGAAATTACCAAGATTCACTGAAAAGAATCTAGTACAGCATAAAAATAAAAGCAAAGGCTTATCCTCATCAATTATATCAAACATATAAGGGAAAGGATGAAAGGATGAAAATGCAACACAGCTGATACATTCAAGTTATTTGAGGATAAGTAGATACATTCAAGTTATTTGAGGATAAGTAGCTAATATTGTAACGATCGGGCTCCAACCGCTAGAGGAATTGTCCGCTTTGGCCATAAGCCTCACGGTTTTGTCCCATAGGTGGAGTGGAGAACTTCCCAGGAGGTCACCCATCCTAGGATTTCTCTCAAGCGAGCACGCTTAACCCTGGAGTTCTTCCAACTCTCCAGGCCATTCCACCAAAAAGCGCCTCTAGTGATTAGTTCTCCCATTTTATATATCATTACTTTTTGAATACAAGACTATCTCCGTGCTTTGCTAATGTGGGATTTGCCTAAGGGACATTTCTCCCCCCCTTTCGAGACTCAGCGTCCCAGCTAAGGTTTGCCCCACCATCGCTCAAGAGGACACGCAAGCGGCTCTGATACCAATTGTAACGATCGGGCTCCAACCACTAGAGAAATTGTCCGCTTTGGCCATAAGCCTCACGGTTTTGTCCCATAGGTAGAGTGGAGAACTTCCCAGGAGGTCACCCATCCTAGGATTTCTCTCAAGCGAGCACGCTTAACCCTGAATTCTTCCAACTCTCCAGGGCATCTATAGTGAGATATAAAATAATATCACAATCCTTTTAGTGAGCATAAATCACAATACAATTCGATTCAAATTCAATTCCAATATACAATAATTTTTATGCTCATCACAATTCAAATCATAAATTTACATTTTTCCATACAAATTGACTATCACAATTCAAAACATGTTCTATCAAAATTTTTCAAAACATAATTTATTCAATTCACAACAATGCTTAGCACTTGTGGAAATACCATTTCACAAAGCTAAATTCATACATACTATAACAATTTCAATAATCATTGAATTAAATCCAATGCTTGTTAGAACATAATCAGTTAAAAACTAGTTATGCACCAACGTAATTATTGTTTTGAAATGATTTGAATATGTTATTGTTTTGCAAACGTGATTATTGATTTAGAAACTCTTGAAATTTGTTTTGAAACCACAGTTAGCATGACAGTCCCTTCGAGGACATCCGATAAAATTGGAACGATACAGAGAAGATTAGCATGGCCCCTGCGCGAGGATGACACGCACAAATCGAGAACTGGTCCAAATTTTAAATGTCACTTAGGCAAATAACACATCGCCAAAGCACGGAAATGGTCTTGGTTCAAAAAGTAATGATATATAAAATGGGAGAACTAATCAGTAGAGACGCCTTTTGGTGGAATGGCCTGGATAAGAACTCTAGGGTTAAGCCTGCTCACTTGAGATAAATACTAGAATGAGTGTCCTCCTAGTAAGTTCTCTACTTTATCCATCTATAGGACAAAACCTTGAGGCTTATAGCCAAAGTGGACAATTACTCTAGTGGTTGGAGCCCGATCGTTACAAATATAACCAGCTTCACCCCACCCCAAATATGGATCACCTTCAAGATTGCATTAGGCACGTGTCTACTTACAAAAACAAGCAATTCTATTTCCGGAGAAATGAAATCCAAAATGCATATACTCCAGAAATAAATCAAAATTCAGTCCTTTCAAGGTAAGCAGACTATGACTCCATATCCGCATACAATGCCAACCACACAAAGTTAAGTGCTTCTTTAATAAACATTTCATCTTCCAGCTAAAAACCTTGTTAAGATACAATTGACAGATACCAACAATTCTAAATCAATAAACTTAATGACGCAAAATAAACAAACGAGGTAGCAATCAAATAAACATGGAAAATTTGAACAAGGCTACAGAACAGAGCCAGTAATAGAAAAGTCTAAGGTTCACTTCTGTCCTTTATATGCCATATTTATCCCACTAATATCAGCAAACTGATATTACCAGAATATCCTCTCTAATACCAAAAATCAGAAAATTTTAAACTAAAATAATGATCCCAAACAGGCTTTTAAATAAATTTTTATTTTCAGAAATCAATTCTGTGTAGAGCGCGCTACTTCTCCCTTACCCTGTTGAGCGCCCGGGAGCTTCGCCGTTTGACAGAAACCAGAGCAGAAAAGTCGCGGTTTCAAGTTTTCGAACTTGTGGGACAAAAATACTACCTAGGGTCTGAGGAGACTTCCGGTTGTATTATATTCCGAGATGACCGGTAGAGGGGAGACTGTCAGTTGCTTCGGTCCTCTGCTCAGCAGTGAAAGAATGAATGGTATCGCCGGCTGGGGTAGGTCGCTGACAACCGGAAACGGGCTGGCTGAAGGTTCTCACTCTCACTTCACTCACCTGTTTCCGCCAGCTGACGAAAAATCATTTATTTCGTTCGATTATATTATTTTTCCTCAATGACATGTCGTTTTACTTGCTGGGCTAGCGTCTCCTCGGCCTCGGGTACATGCAAATAAAGATTCGAGGAATGAATCTGGACCATATATGGGCTCCTTTCGTTACTATTAATATTATGCATTTAATATTAAAATTTTAATAATTATTTTTTTAATTAATTAAGAATACATCCATATACAGACATATACCCCTTAAATCTATGTATCTATGCCACGTGGATAGATTAATTTCTACAATTGTCAAATAATACTTAATATATAAAAAAAAATTATTATTTATAATTATAATAATTATTATCTATTATGTTAAATATTTAATTTTTTTATTTAATTTTTTTCAATAATAATAATAATAATAATAATTATTATTATTATTATTATAACTGCTCAATGATTAAAAAATTTATTTATTATTATATTTCTATAAATTTATCTATCCATTTATAATATATATAAATTAAAAAAAAAATTAGTATTGTAATATAAATTGTACGTGACACTTAACATGAAAAAAATTATCATTTATAATTATAGTAATTATTATTTATTATTTTAAATATTCAATTTTTTCTTTTTAATTATCTTTATGATTGCTATTGTTATCCTAATTCTCATTACTAAATGATTAAAATATTTATTTATTATTACATTTTTATAAATTTTGTTTTTAATATTTTATTTATTATAAAATTTTGAGAATTATACACTTTAAAATAATAAAAATAATTTTTATATAGATAATATACAGCAAGTAAAATTTTTCTTAATATGACTATGTGAATAAATTTACTCTTGATAATGTTACATGGTGCTTAACATATAAAAATTGTCATTTATAATTATAATAATTATTATCTATTATGCTGGGTATTTAATTTTTTTATTTTTTTAATTACCTTTATTATTATTATTATCTTAATTTTTATGACTAAATGATTAAAAAATTTATTTATTATTAGTTTTTACATTTCTATAAATTCTTATTTAATATTTTAATATTTCATTTTATTATAAAAAAAATTAAGAATTATATATCCTAAAATAATAAAAATAATTTTTATCTATATATATAAAGTAAGTAAAATTTTTCTTAGTATTGTCACGTGGATAGATTTATTCATAATATTATCACATGGCACTTAACATATAAGATTATCATTTATAATTGTAGTAATTTATTGTCTACTATGATAAATATTTAATCTTTTTCTTTTTATTTAATTATCTTTTATATTTTTTAATTATCTTTATTATTATTGTTATCTCAAAATTTATGGTCAAATGATTAAAAAATTTATTTATTATTATATTTCTATAAATTTCTTATTTAATATTTTAATATTTCATTTTATTATAAAAATTTAAGAATTATATACCTTAAAATAATAAAAATAATTTCTATCTATATATATAAAATATGGTAATTATTACAAGCAGTCACTTAATTTTATGAGTATTTTCATAAAAGTCACTAAATTTTAATTTCTTTCATAAAAGTTTCAACTTTATTTTTTAAAATTCAATGTAACTGAAAATTAAACGTTTTTAGATTAACCTAATAACTTATCAACTATTTTATAAATAAAATTACCTAACTTATAGTTGTTGGTGAAAAAGAAATAAAAAAATGGGAGGTATTTGATGATGAATGAGATAGCTGAATGTATTTTATACATCATATTTTCTTTTTTTTTTAGAAACTAATAAAGTAAGATAATTTTATCTGTAAAATAATTGATAGGTTAACATGTTAATTTGAAATTTTTTAATTTATGGTCATAATAATTTTTATAAAATTAAATTAAAATTCAGTGAGTTTTACGAAAAAAATAAAATTTAATAATTTTTATGAAATATTCATAAAATTAAGTAATCACACATGATATTTATCATATAAAATAGGTAGAATTTTTCCTCCTATTGCCATGTGATTAAATTTACTTTTAGTGTTGTTATGTGACACTTAACATATAACCATTGTCATTTACATTTACAGAAATTATTGTTTATTACATTAAGTATTTAATTTTTTTTATTTAATTCTCTTTTTTATTTTTTTAATTATATTTATTATTACTATTATTATATCAATTTTCATGACTAAATAATTAAAAAATTGATTTATTATTGCATTTATATAAATTTCTTATTTATTGTTTTAATATTTCATTTTATTATAAAAATTTAAGGATTGTATATTTTAAAATAATAAAAATAATTTCTACGTGTATGTATATAAAATGGGCTTTTTTTTTTTTCCTGATGTTACCATGTGGATGGCTTTACTTTGAGTGTTGCTATGTTTCACTTGACATATAAAAATTATCATTTATAATTATAGTAATTATTCTCTATTATATTAAATATTTAATTTTTTTTCTTTTAATTATTTTTATTATTGTTATTGTTATCTCAATTTTTATGACTAAATGATTAAAAAATTTACTTATTATTATTTTTCTATAAATTTCTTATTTAGTATTTTAATATTTCATTTTATTATAAAAATTTAAAAATTTTATATCTTAAAGTAATAAAAATAAGTTATATATATATATATATATATATATATAATAGATAAAATTTTTCTTGGCGTTACCAAGTGGATAGATTTACTTTTAGTGTAACTACGTAGCACTTAATATATAAAAATTATTATTTAATTATAGTAATTATTACCTATTATGCTAATATTTAATTATTTTTTTTTATTTTTTTTCTTTTAATTATTTTTATTATTGTTATTCTTATCTCAATTTTCATATTTAAATTATTAAAAATTTTATTTATTATTACATTTCTATAAATTTCTTATTTAATGTTTTAATATTTCATTTTATCATAAAAATTTAAAAATTGTATATCTTAAAATAATAAAAATAATTTAAAATTATATTACCAAAACTTAGAAGTTTTGCTCTCTTCATTTTATATGTTAATAAATTTAAATTTACTTTAGCGTTATTTTATTTATATTATTTTAATATGCTTATATATATATAATAAACAAAAAATTTGTATTAATATCATTAAAGTTTCTCTATTTTTTATTAATTAATTTAAAATATTATTAATTTTTTAATTTTTTAATTATGTATATGTAAGTTACAAGCTATTTAATAATTTTTCTTTTAATGTTATAATAAATAACCATTATTGTTAGATAAGTTACAATATATATAATTTAATATAGTACATGTTTATAATTTTTTTCCTTTTGTATTATCTTTATACATTTTACATTATTAATATTATTTTTAAAAATAATATTAATATTATTAAATAAATATAATGTTTGAATATATTATATTTCTCTAATATATTAAGAGAATATTAAAAAATTTTGATATTTTAAAATTTGATATTTTTAAGTGATGAATATGATCATATAATTAAATTAATTTTATATTATTTCATGTATTTAATTAATATTTTGACTATATTGATATATTTTTATTATGTAATTTTTATTAAAAAATTTTAGATAAAATGTTTAATTAACATGAAAATGATAAAAATAAAAGTGATCGGAATCGCGAGACCGCAAAACAAGCCCCATCTGTTGTCATCAAATTCACACCCTTCCATTGTGAAAGGCGGTGAATGTGGCAGCTCTCCCACCTCCAGATGAATCAATCAGTGTTCTTAGCATCGCCAAACTCCACTATTAAAAGGTGACAACGATAGCACACCGACATAACGTGTTGGTGGCTTGATACTTTTGTTTTATTTTTTTTATAAACCACTTAAAACAAAAGGTTCTTTTTGTAATTTTTATATGAAAGAATTTAATTTAATTAATTATTGTTTTTAAAAATATAAAGTTTTAAAATTTTATTTTGATTAAAAAAGTCATTTTAAAAGAGGTCAGAATTCAATTTATTTTATAAGGTATTTCAAAACACAATAGATATATAAAATTTATTTAGCTATTTGTAATTTCAAGCAATGATCTCCCTATCACCTGCAACGAATAAGGATGTGAAGTCAGCGGTTTGAGCAAGGCCCTCGAGTCAATAGGCGTTTAGAGGAAAGTGAATACCGAAAATGTGAAGAGAATAAACTGCATACATGGGCTATTGTCATGACTCTAATTTACAAAGAAAAAGAATAATGCCTTTTCACTATATTTGAGATTTTGCTAATTTATGTCTAACTCCTTTTTTTCATATATTATAGAAACATAATTTATTATCAAGCGGCATTCTTCATGAGAAATAGGATACTTTACAATATTAAGCGGTATCATTAACGAAAAAATAGATATAATACAATATGTACTCAACTTTTAAATTTTCTATGCCTTATTCGAATACTTTTTATTTTGTTTGAACACCTGATACCTTATCCGAACACCTTGTATCTTATTCAAACGCCTTGCTTAGATTTTCTAAATGACGAAATTGAATACAAATCAATCCAAAAGGTTCAAACTCTCTGAAAACTTATTTAGGCTATTGAGACGTTCAAATAATAAATTTTAAATAAATTATATTATTTTAAAATTTATTATAAAATAAAACTATTGAAATTGAATTTTTTAATAAAATTAAATGAATGTCTAGCACAAGAAAATAACTAAAATTTTTAATATCCAGCATAAAATAAAAGATCCATTCTTTAAGTTAGAAGATATAATAGATTCATATGAAAAATAAAAGGTTTAAGGCAAGTAAATAACAAACCATAACTTTGTTTTTCTCTTGGAAAAGCAACATGCACTCTCGGAAAGGGAAAAATAATATATTAGACGACAGAGGGTTTTGCCTTTACCCTCTAACAAACACCATTCATCTTCTTCCTTTCCATGACAAACTTCCTCCAAACGGTAGTAATCTCCCTCTGCGTCTCCAAATCACTCTTCTTGGTGACTAAAATGGTGCCATTCTTTTCTTTCTCTTCAGCTATTGAAATCTTGGAAGTTACCCTGGCTGGCAGAGTATCAAGCTCGTTTAGAACTTTATCTATGTCATGAACAAGTCGTTCAGCGAGTGCGCGAGAAAAGTCCTCTCTGATGACAACTCGAAGCACAGTTACATGTTCTGCATCAGGCGGCATTGTGTATGCAGGCACAATCCAACCAAATCTCCTTAACATTTCGGAGATTTCGAACTCATTGTGGCAGCTGTTGTCTTTCAAGGAAAAAGCTACCAGTGGCACCCCATTGTCCTTTGAAACAATGTTGAAACGCCCTGTCTTCTCTAGTCCTTCCTTCAAAACCAGCATGTTGTCTCTGCAATTTTCCATTATGTTTCTGTACCCCTGCAGTTATTAAATGGAAAATTAGATATTGATAGCAATGAAGAAGAATAAAGTCCGCCTTGTTTATATATGGTGGACTCACCTCATAGCCCAAGCGAATGAGTTGATAGTATTGAGCAATAACTTGACTAGAACCTACAAGAGTAAAAACGAAAAGCGTCAAAGTTAATTAGCTTTTAATAATGAAAGAAAGAATATGGGAGAGTGTGAATTAGTCCAAATATATAAATACATACCTTTGGAGAAATTGAGGGTGAAAGTAGGTTGATCAGCTCCAAGGTAGTTGATATGGAAGATGAGTTCTTCAGGCAAGTCATCTTTGCTCCTCCAAATGACCCAACCAATTCCAGCATAGACCAGTCCATATTTGTGCCCGCTAACGTTGATACTCTTCACCAATGGCAATCGGAAATCCCACTCAAGTTCTGGGTAAATAAAAGGGGCAATAAACCCACCACTTGCTGCATCAACATGGATAGGAGTATCCCATCTACAAAAGCAAAACTTCATATTTATATCATTGAAATTAAAGATTTGCAGGCACACGCACTAAAGTGTGCATAAAGAGAAGGAATGTGATAAGACTTTCGTTACAATTCAGAAATTTTCCCATATACGTAAAGGGGGAAAAAACTAAGGAATCGATGAGTACCCAGTTTGCTTGTTCTTCTCTATCAAGAGATCATTCAAGAGCTTTACATCTTCAAATTCTCCATTAAGAGTGGAGCCAAGAATAGCAGCAACACAAATTGTGTTCTCATCAACCATCTCCACAGCTTTCGCTGGATCCATCACATAATACCCATCTCTAAGCTTCACTTCCTTCAACTCCACTTCAAAATACCTAGCAAATTTCTCCCAACAAACCTGCACAAAGCATCCTATTCATCAGAATTCTCCACAAACAATGTTCTGTTTGGAATAAGGCATTACAAAAAAAAAAAAAAAAAAAATGAGAATATTGATCATACACCTGAACATTGGCTCCAGTGACAATGTTGGGCTTATCATAGGGCTTTCCCTCAGCTTTTCTCTTGTTCTGCCACTTCCTCTTGAATGCTAATCCAGCCAACATTATTGCCTCTGAAGATCCCACAGTTCCTACTCCAATTGCAGTCTCTGAATCTCCAAGTGGTGCGTTAAATAGATGAGCTATCATATTAACACATCGGTTCTGTACACATAAACAAATAAAAAACATGATTTCGATCCATGTATTGTATGCTCTCTTTCCCCCCTCTCCTCGTATTAAAGCACAATTAAGATGCTCAGTTTCAAGTAAATCAAACATGAATTAACACTACATTCAGAAGAAGATCAAAGCCATTAAGCTAATAGTTATTTAGTAGTTATGTGTGTTCATATGAAATTATATTAAGTCTGTTTGAAAATTAGAAATTTATAAAAATTTGATTTAAGTTAAGAGTTGCAGAGATAAGAATGTTAAGGCATATGAATGGTCATATTAGACTGGATAAAGTCCATAATGAGATTATTAAAAAAAAGTTAGGGTGGTGTCAATTGAAGATAAATTGAGACTTGATTTAGTCATGTGAAGCGTAGACATACGGAGGCTCCAGTTAGACAAGTAGAACACATTAGTTAGATGATAGAAAAAAAAAAAAGAGTAGGCCTAAACTGATTTGGAGGAGAGTAGTACAACATGACCTAGAAACATTATACTTTTCCGATGATTTAACCCAAAATCGTTTAGAGTGGAGAGAGAGAATCCATATAACCAACCTCAAATTTTTGGGATACAGACTTAGTTGAGTTGAGTTGATTTTTTTTTTTTTATCAATTCTCAATGTTTGGAAACATAATAAATATTTTTTTTGAATAAATATTTTTAATTAGTAATATTAAAATTAAATATTCATATAATTTAGCAATTGAGACCTAACTTTTTGCTTATAAAAATACTGACTTTTTTAGATTAAAAAAAGATCACTAAAACTTGATGAGGCCAGTGTTTGGTCCCCGTTATTGAAATAATTTAAAAAAAAATTAATGTTCAATAATTTAAAATTATAAATTACAACTCTATTGTTGAAAATAAAATCATAAATTTTAATTGAGGGATACTACTAAACCAAAAAGGTATAATGCAAAGCACTTCTTTTATAAAACTGTTTCAAAGCAAGGGAAAATTTTGTGATTCATTTATAGTAATAATTATTATTCTAACAAGAAAAAGTCAACAACGAATGCCATGCTTAATAAGGAAAAGGGACATGTGTCATACTCTAATAAAGAATATTTAATATAGTAGGTATGGAATCATAATCCTAAAATTAAAAAGTCATTGTTTTTAAAGTATAAAAAATTAAAAAATCTCGAATTAGGATATTTTAAAATAATTTATTTTTATAATGAAAATGACAAATAATTATTTTTAATTATATAATTTATTGATAATTATTAAGTCTATTAAATTAAAAATAAAAAATAAATCAAAAGTGATAACACAGCACAGGTGTCAGAGCACAGTTGATAAAGGCATAATGTTTATAGATCATCTTGGCTTTAATTTCGCCACAATCTTCTCCATTTATCAATTCTTGCATCAGACTAATCGAATTTACAACCAAATTAGCTGAAAAGAATGAGACATTTGACCTTAGCTCTAATTTGACCACCGCTTTTCTAATTCTAAGTAATAATTTCCTTCCCTCCACTATTACTAGGATATTTTATTTTCTTTAATTTAAAAATTTTTCAATATATAAACTTTCAAAATTCTATATTTTCTTAATTATTTTTATTCAATCTTTCAATATATTAAAAAATATTTATAAACTACTTTGTAAATAAAAGTATTGTACAAAATATTCTAACAGACATTTTAAAGAATTTTATCCAATTATAGTTATCATTACATAACATAATAATTTCTAAAATTTATTTTTCATGCTAGCCCATTCATAAAATGATAATATTTATATTTTTTAATAATATTAAAATTAAATATCCATTGAATGGACCGTATGTGACAGGACCACCGTTGACAAGGCAAAATGTTAGCGGCGTCTACTACAGGGATCTCAATTAAATACTACATTGCCAACTCATCATCAGCTCTTCTTCTATAGATGATCATGGCTTTAATTTCGCCAACACACCTCAATTTTTGCGCCAGAATAATATAATTAATTTACAACCAAATCGGCTGAAATTAAACAATAAGACAATTGACCCTTACCTCATAATAAATTTCCTCCGCTAACAAACAATTTTAAAGAATTTTATCCAATTACAGTTATCATTACATAAAATAATATGTTTAAATTTTTTTCTTTTCCTGCTAACTCATTCATAAAATTATTGAATTAAATGTGCATTGCTTATGTTTTTGAAGCAAATAAGGGTATCAGAAATTTAAATTTCTAAACTGAATTTATACGTTTATGAAACTAGCATTTTATGCTTAAACATCTTTTTTTTTTCAAGTGCAAGAAAAGTTATATTTTATTTTGTGATAATTAAATTTTTGCACAAACTCTCAGTTGTACATTATATATAAGACAGCCCGGCACTTGAGCCGTACCTATCGGTTTTACTGCTAAGGTGAGTTGTATTTACTTTTTAATTTGACTTCTATAGGAAAAGAACGGACCCATGACAGTGACTTGCAACGTGGCCCCCCACGCCAAGTGAACTGACCAATTCAACAATTTATTGTCTGTGTCTGGACGGTATATTGAAAACATGTCCAGAAAATTTTCAGAGTTAAAATTATAATTAATATATAATATTACATTAGGATCATTATTAAAATTATTAAATTTAGATTCTAATTAAAATAATTATACTGATTTAACAGTTAATTAATCATTAGTTATTAACATTTGTATCCATATCATTAATTTTTAATAATTAATAGAAATTTCCAAATCAAAACGAGCTAAGTCCTCCAATAATTAATCTTGCCAAAAATAAATAGTAAAACGATAGTCAAGTTTAAAAAGCAGCTGACATTTTGAACCTGGCACACTACAGACCTTAAATTTGGCAGCAACCTTTCTCTAGCACTAACCAACTATCCTCGTATTTGTGTCTACTTACCGATTTCGTGGAACAGCACAACCATTTAGGCTTGACAAATTAACTTGTCTTGCATGTGTTAATATACTACATTAGTTTAGAATAGGGAAATATATCTTTTATATAATTTTTGGCATTTCTCCCTTTTAAGTTAGTTATTAAAGTAAGTTAGACACGATTTATCTTTTTTTAAATAATATCAAAATCTCCTAATCAATATTTAAACCTCTTATAAGTATTTTATATTTCAAATATTTAATATTAAGAATAAGAAGAGCGTGTTAATATTCTATATTAATTTTAAATAAAAATAATATATGCTTTATATAGCTTAGGTATTCCCCCTTTTGATATAACTTTTAAAGTAAATTAGACACAAATCATTTTCTCAACAACATGCTTCATAACTTCCATGCTAGTATTCTCACAAGTTTAATTCAATAAAATTTACTGAATGGAACCGTCCATTAATTTTACGTTTCTTTCCTCACATATATATCATTGTTTTCCCTTGAATTATCTTCTTATTCACTTACTTCTTTTAACTTCTATTTTTCACTTTTTTATTAAAGTAAAGTTGATAAAATCTAGCAAATATTTATATTTTTAAATAGTTTTAGTTTACATGGCCCCAATTACTAGAAAACCATAATTTTATATTGTGGTATGATCAATAATAACAATGATAAGACAATAACTTAATAGTTGAGTGTTTATTTAATAATGTAAAAAACTCAAAATTTAAATAGCAACAAATATTTTTATAAGATTAAAAAAAAGAAAAATAAGAATGATATTTTTAGTTTATTCAACAAATAAAGTTATCAATATTTTTTTATAACTTGCTCATTTTGGAAATAGCAAAAAATTAGACTAAAAGCAAAAGTCGAATAATTGTGGGGAATTTTTATTTTATATTATTTTATTTTTATATGCCTAACGTGAATATTCTAAAATTTGGAAAATAATGGTGGTCCCGTGCATCCACGCATAATTTCCTAAATCCCGTGTCTAACGCAATAGCTAGCAGTTATCATATGGGTGCGAGTACATCCAGAGTCATGTGGTCCCTACCGTCATAAATGCAGATTAATCTTTGTACTGTTGATCGGTCATCACGTAAGGAAAATGTCATTTTGTGAAATTTTCATTTCTTAAAAAAAAAATAATAATAATAATAAATCAAGCCTGAATTTTTTTTTTTTTTGATTTCCCATTTTCACTGCGAGAAGAGTACGATTAAAAAATTCTGCTCCTTGGAAAACCAAAACTATTATGCGTAGATCTGAAGGCATCTAATCAAGATATATAATTAAAAATAAGAAAAAGACTAACCTGCAACTCAGTGGTGACAGGGTACTCATCCATGTCAACGTAGTTCTTGTTGATGGCTTCCATCATAAGCTTATCGCACTCAGGTTCCATCCATGTGGTCACAAAGGATGCCAGATTCAGCCTAGGGTTCCCATCCAGCATCAGCTCATCGTTGATGATCTGGTAAGCTGCTTCCTTTGGGATTGAGTTCTCTGGCATCTTGAACCTGCAGTGGAAAATCCATCATCATCTCATGATAAAAAAAAATGGCAATTAATGATATATATGATTAGATTATTAATTAATCACCGTGGAAGTGAAGCTCGGACATAGCGGGAAGCGAAGGTGGAGTGGACGGAGACGTCGGATTCCGACGCTGTCTTGGAGAGAACCATGGTGAAGAGAGAGAGAGTGAAAGAGAACGCGAGAGAGGTGAGATGTGAGAGAGGTAGCCGGGAATCTTGGGGGTAGACTATATATAAACTTGGATTTTGCGTTGATTGGGAAAGACAGTTGGATTTTATTTTCTCCCCTTTCGGTAGGAGGAAAAGAAAATTTAATTATATATTCGAAACGACCTTAAATTGTACTTTTATTTATAATTTTATTAATATAATTTTTAAATTCATAACTAATTAATAAGATTTTTATAAGAAAAAAAGTCAATGAAATTAGTATTAAGTATCACAATTAATATTGTAATGGCATTATTTATTATTGTTATTATTTAATCAATACTCAAAAAATCAAGTAATAAGTTATATAATAAATTTTATTTTCATTCTTACTATAAAAGTAATTAAACTTAAAATAAACATACTAAAATATCCAAAACTTAATATTTCTTCACTCTTTAAAAAATTTAAAAGGAAGATTTATCTGATAAGCTATGCCTTTATTAATTCATGACATTTATCTTTCAATGTATAACTAAAAAATGTCATGGCATTGACTATGTTATGCACGGAAGGCAAATTTGAGTATGGAAATTTCTTTTTATTAGTGGCTTTCCACTCTATATAGTGTGTAACTCAAGAATTTATTCAACATAATAATTATTATATGTATGATAGATATACTTAATTCGTTAATTATAATATGATTCATCATAATTAATAATTATAATTAATAATTATAATAAATTTATTATACATACAATAGTTATATTTTTAAAGTTTTCATGTAATTTCTCATTTGCTCTAATAAATAATTCAACTTTACCCCAAATCTAGATAGAATTTTCAATCTATTAAGTATTTATTTGGCATTAAAATTTGAGGGTTACAATTATTTTTTAAATAAAATTACTAATTTAAATGTTGTTAAAAAAATAGTTTAGAAAAAAGTTATTTTATTATTTTAGTATTTATGACTAAATTTATCAAATTTAATTTAAAATTATTTTTTAATATTCTGTAGTCAGTATATTTAAAAAAAATAAATTTTCTCAATAGTAATTTAATCATCAATGTCTAAAAGGCCTTAAAATATTAATGGTTACAGAATATAGAATTAAAGACTGTACTAATTAAAAATTTATTTAGTATTGAGTTTTATAGGTTTTTGGTATAATATTAATAAGATAATTATTACTCTTATAATTTTTAATCTTTTTTAAAAAATAATTTTTAATCTCCTTACCGTTGACTAAAAAAAGAGTGTTAAGTATTAATTTTGAGAGACTAAATTAACAAAACTTAACAAATTGATTAACAGTATACTTTCTTTTAAGGTTTTTTATTAATTTGTTATTAAATATTATTAATTATTATATTATTTATTTTTTTTATTACACTCATTCTTTTAAAATTTACAAAATAACCCTTAACATTTAATTTTTTTAACTTTATATTAAATGCTTTTTTAGGGTTAATTTATAAAAAAAAAACAATTTTATATATTACACTAAAACAATGATATCTTATTGTTAATTTTCTTAATTACAATTTGATATTATTTAAAATTTCACATATTTTATTTCAACATAATATATTAAAAAATGTTGTAAGTCAAAATTTTAGAGTACGAAAATTTTCTATTTCCCATGCAGTGCCATCGAAAATAATTTAAATATCAAATCATCCTTCTCATGATAATTGTTTTTACGAAAAAACTAATCAATGTTTTACAGAAGCCATCTTGTTCATATCCTTCATACATCTAAACAGTCGTCTCAATATGCGACGTCATTAATTACGTCCAACTCTTATTTGATGAATATTATTATTATTATTATTATTATTATTATTATTATTATTGTGATATTTTATGAATAAAAAAAAGATAATAAAGGATTAATTTTCTATTAAACTAAAAAAAAAATTCATACCTTTCAACACTTAATTATTTCATTTGTTTTGTTTTTCTTCATTTAGTCCAAAAAAACAGACTTGGCATACCGTGTTGTGATTATCACTAATCATGATTATGCTATTCTTTTAAGAAAGGAAAACAGTCACCCAAGCAATAATTGAAATGTGTTTGATAAATCACCATCGGCTTCTTTAAAATCATATTACACAAGTGGGTATTAAAATGCGTCTCATCATCAATAATGACGGTCTGTTGGATAATATTATTTATTTTAATAATAATTGATTATTTTTAGTAATTATGGGTTATTTTCTTAGTGATTAGTAATTATTTATTCACATAATGATTTAAAATAAAAATATTAAATAAAAATATTTATTAAATTAATTATAAAATATAAAAATAATAATATTATTTTATTAACTCTTATTAAAATTTCACTAAATCCCTAAAAAAAATATTATAAAATCATGTAATTAATTTTTTTTTTAAGAATCAAAAAAATTTTATTTAACCCGGTTTCATTTTTCTTTATTTTTTAAATAATCTATAATATTTTATTCAATTTTTTCATTTCTCTTTATTTTGGAATTTTTTATCAATTTTATTATTGTCATGCCCCAATCCCATAAACAGGATCGAAACTAGAACTTGAGCTGACATAAATGTCCTAAGACCTGTAGTAAACCTTATTAATATCAAATCCATATGTAAATAAAATGAAATAAAAATATTATATTATATTTTTATTCGGGTCAACTCAACCCGATAACTATTAAAATAGAAAATCAGGAGAGCCCAGCTAAACTCTGAATCAGTCAATTATAAACTATATAAATATCATAAAATTTTTTATTTATTGATATCAAAAACTTAAATTAACATAGTCTCTAACAAAACTCATATAACTACTAACACATGCGGATTTTTAGATTTTAAATTTATGAAATAATAAAATAAATAAATAACTGATATTAAACCTGCGAGTAAAAAAATAGGTTACAATGAAAAAGAACTCCTCTTGTAATTTGGAAAAATAGAGTGAACAAGAGTGAGCATTCGACTCATAGAGTAAGATATTGATTTTACGTATAATTTTTATAACTAAGTCCAGTGAATACCTATGAATGAAATGTAACTTTTTCTCACAATTCAAATAAGTCACATTATAATCACATCAAACGTAATTTGGAGCACTCACACATACATATATGGGGAGTTGATCCCCTTACCTAGCTCTCTTAGTTTCAACCTCTGCTAGCTAGATTAACTCAAAGCTAGACTTTCTCTTAATATCCAAATGCGGGGGCCAGCGAGGTTAACTAAAAGCCGTGCATACTCTAACTTATCTATAATAAGGATCGGGTCCTAGTGAGTTAAGCTCCAGCCACATCTACCCATATCTACACACACACACAGCTCTATATCACCATAAAATAACAACTAGAGCAATGTCAACAAGTACAAATGTAATAAAAAGCGTGCCTAATATTTAACTACATATATATATGTATAAGTGATGCATGAGCATGCCTTGAATATAAAATAATATTAAAATTATAAATAAAATCAATATCTACTCACAGATTAATTGACTGGACTGCAGTTGGTCCAGCTAAAAGGAGAAGACGGCCGTCACCGATCATCTAAATATACACACTGACTTCTATCGAAAGACTAATAAAATTAAATAATTGATTTAAACCATAAAATCAAAATAGTTCTTAAGATCTTGTTGATATTTCGGTAGAGTTTTCCCTGTACCTAAAACCTACCAAACTTCTACCCAACCTGCAAAGTAGTTCAAATCACATTTCTAAAATCACACATCCCATCTCCATATCTTATCAACAACACATGGCCCCTCCTGGGCCCTCCAATCAAAGTAAAATCTCACAAAATCAAAAATTATGTTTTTACCCCTAAAACTGATATTCTGTAACACTTACTCAAACAAGCTCTAAAAATTCTAAAATTTTGCCCCGCGATCATTAACAATATTATAAAGCTATTGTAAAAAGAATTACAATTTTCTAATAATCTTCGAATATTTTATGAATTTTTATTCAAGAATATTATTCAATTCCATAAGTTTCCAACAGCTAACACATTCTTAATTCAACCCAATTCAACATTCACGTATTTAACTCTCCATTCTCAAGCTTTAACCAATTATATAAAATTTAAATACCAAAAATTCCTATAATCTTATATGCCCGTATGCTAAAAGTCCAACTAAACCCGTATATACTTTTCAAAAATATTTCACAATCACTCAAAAATTCAACAAACACTATAGAATATCTCCAAATCATTTTACTTTCATCATATATTTTTCTTTGAATTTTTTTTTTTCAATTTTTCATATATAAGAAACACTACATTCAAGTACCACATATTGAGAAATAACAAAAATAATTTTACCCAAAACTTATCTGTATCTCAAAAATTCAAAAAATTTATGAGAAAGTCTTTGAAAGTTGAATAATCACCAAAGCTCGTCGGAGCCACCGCCAAAACTATCGCGCATGGTGGTCGACAGCTGGAACTAGTCACATCGAAATATTCATCTCCTTCTTCTGATTCCATAGGAGGTATTGGATCACCGATTCGACGATTGGATCACTGGAAATCTCATAAAAAAATTAAAAAAAACTGATTTTCTCTCTCATCGTCGGCGCCGAAAACAGCCACCAAATTTGGTGAGGTTGGGCACATTTGAAAGAGCTCTCTACCAGAAGTCCATAGCTGTTGAAATCACTCCGATCGAATGTCAAGATCGCCGGATATGAGAGTTGAAAGTTTTGGATCCATTTTTCTCTCTTCTGCCTTGCCGCCACTGTCGTCGCCACTGGAGGCTCACTAGACGTTGGCTGGAGGTCGCCGGTGGTTGCTGGTGCCGCCTAGGGTGTCACCAGCCGGTGGGAGGGGTCGCCAAAACAAGAAAAGGAGAGAGGGAGAGAGATGAGAGAGAAAAAGTGGTGGTGGTGTGGAGGGGGGGTTCCTCCCGATTCTTGCCATCTTTCTTTCTTTTTTTTTTTTTTTTTAAATAAATCAACTGACAGTGGAAATGATCTTCCACTATCACACGCCAACATCACCTCAATGTGCCCCCCTTTTTTAATTATTATTATTATTATTATTATCAAAAACCAATAAAATAATTCAATAACATTTAATTAAATTTCTTTATAATGTAACTAATTGATAATTTAAGTACCACTACTAAATATTTAAATTATTTGTAACATCCTCACTGTACGTATTCTATACGTTCTGTTGCTCCGGTGACCTAATGTCAGTCCGGGCAAGTCAGGATGTCTGGAACTACACTTCGGTGATAGTGAATAGACATATAATGATGAAATAAATAAAAATAAAATACAAGAAAAATTAAAGAAAAATAAAAAAGAGAAAATGAAACTAGGTTAAACGAGCTGGCACCGTGGCGATAGGTGACCATACCAGGAAGTTACAGCGAAGGCAATTGCCGACCTCAGGACCGCGGAGAACCTTCGAAAATAATTTTTGAGACATAATTAGAGGCCTATAGAGGTGTAATTGACATTAGAAATGTCAAAGAAAATTAATGAATTAGTACAAAGAAAAATAAAAAATCAAGAAACCGACAAAAATCGGTGTTACCGAAAAATTGAGAATATAACCCAAAGAGGGGTATTTTGATCATTTGACACCAAGAGTTTCCTTTTGACCTCAATGTCTATTAAAAATAAGTGGTATTACAATTTGAAAATGTCATGAAAAATAAAAACATGGTACATTATATGAATAGTAAAAGAATTGAGGCAAATGTGCAATTTATGAAACTTTGAATAATTAAACAATAAAATTAACTTAAGTCCTCCACTAATTCAGAAACTTGGACAACTATATAAGCCTTGGGACAGCAAAAACACTCATCTTTAACCTTAGAACAAATCAGCCGAAAGCCTCCATTGAAGAACCACCATGGCCGAATTGAAGAAACCTTCATGCACCCATGATTTAAACCTCTTTTCCACTTTGTTTCTTCATTGAAGCTTGCACACTCACCTTAAGGAAGCTTTTGGGAGCAAGAAAGGAAGAATTTGGTGAGGTTTGGGGAAAGCTTACATGAGATAAATGTCCAATTTCTTTTCCTTTCTTTAGTAAAAGTGATGCTTGACTTAAGGGAGGTTATTTGGTGAAGGAAATTTGATGAATTGTTGAGCATTTGAGTTGAGCCACTTTCGGTAGCCATGAAAGCATGAATTGCTTAAGCTTTTCTTACCTCTAATTGATAGAAATTAATATTGATTTAGTCAATTTGAAGTTGTAGTAAATTAATTTCCATGTATATGTACATTGAACACTTGAATTTAAGGGTTTGGAAAGTAAATTGAATACCTTAGCAAACTGCCACTTTTGGCAGCCTTTAAATTCATGAATTAATATTTGATTTCATGAATTTTATTAATGAATTGTGGTAATAATGAATTGAGGGCAATGTATGTAAATATTAGTGGAAGTGTATGTATAAATTAAGTGATTATGTGTATTGATATTGAGTTGAATTAAACTTTGAGAATTAAGGGTGTAATGTGTGCATTGAGCACTTGTGTATTCTGCCCAAATTGCCTTAATTGAGTTGTGATGAATGGTATAGAAGTGTCATGAATGCAATATTGTAGTATAGAGAGGAGGAGAATTGCCAAATTGGAAGTGTATTTTTCATGTGCAGGTTGTGTTGTTGTTGGCAGTACCTAAATTGAGCTATAAGTGCAAATTTGTGACCCCAATTGGTATGAAGCCAATTGGAGGCAAAATAAAATATAAAATAGGCAAACTTTCATGTAGAAATATTACCAAAATTCTATATAGAAGTGACCTAAAAAAATGACATAATTCGGAATTGTAACTTTGCAAACCCAGAATTTGACCATATAAATAGTAGCCATTCAATTGGTCATAACTCACTCAAAACAGATCCAAATGACCTGAAATTTATATCAATGGAAAGCTTAAACATAGAGTTACAACTCTTATGAAAACACCAAAGCCCAGAAATGACCAGAACCAAGTCAAATTACTTGCCCAAGTTAGGGTACCAAATCTGCCAGAATTGAACTTGACCTAAAAATGACATAAATTTACATTGAAAATGCAATCTGTCTAGCTTTAGTAAATTTACCATATATTGGTTTATACAACTCAAAATGACTTGAAATCAGTGCCAAAAGTTCAATAAGACATAGAGCTAAAAATTTACTTCTTTGACCAGAAGCTAAAAACTAAAGGAAATAGGACATTTAGCTAGATCAATATAGCACACTAAAACTACAAATTTGATAATATTATACAATGAAACCTATAAATAATTTGACAATAAATGCCAACTTGTGAGAATTGTAAATTGCACTATATTGACAGCATGTTGAAATGCAAATTGTGATATGTTGATACTAGAATCAACTTATCCATGGTGTATAAAAAGGTAAACATTTTCATTGACCAGTGAATTGCATAATAACCAGTAAACCTTAAAAATAAAGAATTAAATATTTAATCTTATAATATGTCACAGTTTGCCTAGTTGACTAGTTTGGATAGGTTGGCATGCCAATAGGATTCTGATAGCTATACTGTAAATGGCTTCACGCCATACTGTGTTTTTATGGCTTATTATGATGCACTGTGATTTTAATAGCCTATGGCTATACGGATTGTGTTATTACACTCGGCTTATTGCCTAATTGATTATATAGTTTTTTAGCCATACTGTTTGCACATCGGGAGATACTTTGTGACCGATGGTGTGACGGCCTGAGATATTAGGTACCCAATGCCAGTATATCCGTTTATCCAGTCTGGTCAGTGTATACGCTACATGGGCAGTTATTAAAGCATTATTATTAAATTTAAACAGCTAAATTCAGTTTATTTATATACAACAACACCAAAATTAGCAAAAATAAAATGCTAGCAAATAAAAATAGAAACAACAACTTCAAAGAATATCGACGTCAACAATTCAGAAACAATTAATTTATTTTATTTTAGTGTATATTTCTTTATGATTAGCACTACTAAGCAGAATTACTTAGCATGTTGCTTTTGTTACTCGTAGGTATTGGAGACACAGCTGGGGAGTCTAGCAGACCTACGACTGGGTGAGACATCAGATATGTACAGGAGTCCAGAGCCATATGCACTACATTGCATACATGGTAGGACTTAGGATCATGTGTAATGAATATCTGTTGTATTTTGAACTTATGTTCTGTATTTTGTATATTATAAAACTTTAAGATTTGTAATAAATTGTATATATTAAACTTATATGGAGATTGTCTGGATGTATGTAAATTATAATGGACTGTATTTTGAAACTGTTTAAATACTGTGAAAATCAATAGACTGCACTGTGATATTGAGACTGTGAAATAGTTGAGATTTTGAGAATATTACATTAAATTGTTTTTAACAGGTGTAGAAGGACTGTTTGTCGAAAATACAGACGACACTTTGCCAGATTTGTATTAAAAATTTTGCAACACTCAGTTTTATTAAAATATAAAAATATAACCAACATGATAGGAATATTACATAAATGTTTCCTAAACCAAATTGAGTATTCAGAAAATAAGATAATCACAGACTAGGTACTCCGGCACGCCGTGTGAAACGTCTTGCTCGGCTACGCTGTAGATTGGTGAGGAGTGTTATATTATTTCACTAACTAAAATAATCAATATATTAACATGTTTATGTTTCAATACTAAATAAAATATTTCAAATTGTAAGAATAACATTAGAAACATATACAAATGAATGTATTGGAAAAAAATTATAATTGAGTTAGATAATATTAAAATAACATTTGAATAATGTAATAAAATATAAAATTTATATTTCAAAAATTTGGGTTATTACAATTATTCCCTTTCAATAAGATTTTTTTTTTTTTGCTTTGAAGCTATAATTAAAAAGTTATATAAAATGATTCATGTTTTGAAAATTCCCTTTTTAACTAAAAAAAAAAAAAACCTTTTGCGAGTGTTAAATACCAAAAAAGATATTAAAACTTTCTTTACAAAATCAATGGAGCCTTCTTTTCATGCTTTAATTAAACAATTTTTTATTTATTTATATGTTTAACTAGTTATTAATTTTTTTAATTATAATTGAAAATTTAAATATAAATCATTCAGTCTAATTAATATTTACCCACATTTAACATATTAGAACGAAGAATATCTTAAATTCAAATCTCTCTGTTTATATATTTTTGAAATTTATTATTTTATGGTGACTGTAAAAATTTAATTTTTTAATTTTTTGTCATGAAATTGATATTCAATTACAGAATTAAAAGTTTATCTATCAGTTGAAATATATTTAAAATAAATTTAATTTAAAATTATATATATATATATATATAGCACTTAAAAAAAATGTAAAATGAAAAATAAATGGATGTTATTGAATTATTTATAGGTCAACATTTGAACTTCACATGCTGGGCAGAGAGGACAAATTAAAGAGCTAAAGATAGAAAAAAATAATAATAAAGCATGCTTCTAGTTCTTCAAACATGGAGTCGCTGCTCCCTATAATAACAAATTAAAAATATATAAAGACAATTTGCACATGCAAACGATCAATATATAAATACAACTTGCACATGAAACATTCAATAACATGTATCATGAAATTGATTCTAAATATTTTTATTTTTCATTTTAATTTTTTAGACTTAAAAAATAATAATAAATTTACCAAATAATTCAATATATTTTATTAACTAATTACTAAAAAAGTTAATAAAATATATTTAAAATAAAATAAAATAAAAATAAAATTAAATATTTTTATTTTAAATTGAAAATGATGGATGAATAAAAAATATTTATTAACTAAATTAATATAGGAATATTATTTAATTGTGATTTATACTTATTAATTAGGTTGATAATTTTACAAAACTTTTAAATAAAAAAATTAGAGGGTGGAGCTATGGGCTTGGGGCCATGGCCCTTGTGGTCTCATGAACCTCCACCCCTGAGGGCAGGAACGGGAAGACTGTCTTCTTGCTTTGAAACCCGTGATCCGTATGGCATGATAATATATTATTATTTTATATTAAAAGAATGATTTATTTTCATGTATTTAATTTTTAAATATTATAAATTTAAAAAATATATATTATTAAAATTATATTTAAAGTTTGCATTTTTAATTTATAATTCATTTTTAAATAAATAAAATTTATATTTTATGCTAATAAATTAAAATGAAAAAAAAAAAAAAAATATCCCAACGAAGAAACCCATCTGCTCCGTTCACCATCGGAGCAATCCCTGCCGCCTTCGCAAATTCCTATGAACCGGGGATCGTACCCTCTCATCCTTAATTATTATAAAATAAATTTAGAATACAATGTAAAAATTATTAAAATTTAATTTTTTATATTATTTTTTTTATATCTAAAATTATAATAATGTTATATTTTTGTTAAAAATATAATAATTTCAAATATCTAACATCAAAGCATTATTAATAATAATAACATCAAAAAATAATAATTTACTTGTTAACATTATATATATATAAAATGTAAATTATATATTTAAAATTAAACATATTAATAAAATTACATAAAAATAAATTTATTCAATTATTAATTTAATTATTAATAAATAAGTAAAATCACATAACAAAGTAATTCTGTATGACTGAGTAAGCAGAATATGGATTTTCTTTCCAAGTTCCGATATTCAATTCAAAAGGAGAGGAATTAGTAATCTGTAATAGTAACCATGCTAGTCAACCTTAAATTTTTATATGAAAATTTTGTTGAGTTGAGTTGAGTTAAACAGTGGCTTGCACGCTCGAACAATCCAAATCGATCCGCACCGTATTATGAACTTTTGCCGCCTCCTCACCGCCAAAAGAAGTTTCTCCAGCAGCGGCCAGCATCTCCGCCAGATGACAACGTCTACGCAAAATTTCAAGTTTCATGCGAAGGCCAGAACCACTCTTTACCTAATAACGGCCACCGGCCTCACCCTCCATGCTGCTGACTACCTCAATTTCCTCCCAGTTTCATCTCTCCATTCTTCTTCCTTCTTTCCCGAGAAGATTAGAGCTGCAATCCACGCAGTTTTTCGCTCCTCTCGCGCAATCTCCACAGTCCGATTCTTCTCTCACTTTCACGTTATCTCTTCAACTTATTAATTTGTTTCTTTCTAAAACATTTATTCTTTTTGGGTTCCTTCTTGTGGCAGATTGGTTTCGCCGTTGCAGACTACAAGTATTCCTTGCGGGGGCTTCCGGTGGACTCTGAGGAGTATCGTCGCAAACTATCTGAGGTTTGTCGTTTCCTTCTTTTTGGGGTTTTGCGCATTTTAAGTAATCTATTTTGCCCGAATTTCCTTTGAAATTTATAAATAAGCTCAAATTTCGGCTACATTTCTGGAAATATTATAGTTCATTTGTGGATGGTTGTTACTATCAATTTAGGAATCGAGAACTGATTCTTTAGGCTTCAATTTTTTCAAATCAAGCCTAAGTTTATGATAATAATTAGTTATCTCTTGATTAACTTCTTCATTGTTATGTAATTCTTTGTGCTTTTCATTTTTCAATAAACAAGGCATTTTTTCCAACAGATCATTGTTATTTTTTTTTTTAATTTTTATCCCAATGTGCTAGTTGGAGATTGTTTCTTTAGCAAGCTAGTGATTGTTTGAATGTACAATTTTGGAACAGTCATCCTGCCTAATTTGGGTCTGGGAGGAGTGGTCTAGCCATATAGCTATGGTCACTTAAGCTAAATTTTTGGATTAATTAGCTATCTGGTTTAAATCATGTCGTAGCTTACTTAGTAACCCTTTTATAAATAAGGTCGTACGGAAGCTACATTTATTGTAATTGAGGTTGAACTTATTAACAAGAATTGGCTGTATTCTGTTGAATTGTAGTGTCACCTTGAGGGAATAAAATTAAAAAAAAAAAAAAAAAATCTGTTCAAATTTGCATATCTGCTGGCTTCAGTAAGGTGAAGATGTTATCTTTTGGCGGCTTTCAGGTTCATTTACGTTCAGCCAACAGAATGCTGAAATTATGTGAGGCCAATAAAGGTTTCTACGTGAAAGCTGGTCAGTTTGTTGCCGCACTGCAGCAAGTTCCGAAAGAGTACTCTTCAACCCTTTCTTCACTGCAGGATCAGGTATGAATGTCTTCTATTTACATTTACTCATGCTCATTTCTTTTTCTGTTCAATTGATACAGGCAGGTGTGCTTCATACACTAATTTTCTGGTCAATAATTCTGTAGGCTGTTCCTTGTCATTTCAAAGCAATAAAAGAAGTGCTAATCAGCAATCTGGGTCACGATTTGTCAAAGATGTAAGTTTATTTTTCCGCCTTCCTAATTCCTATACCAATATCCCTTTATAAATTCTCTTCTGACATTGGAGCAAGTATATTGTAGTAGATCTGAAATTCACTAAGGAGAAAACCAATAAAGGCTTTTAGACGCATTAGTATCATGACGCTTTGCATAATGATAGATTTGTAATTGGTATAATTTTGTTTTTGATTAACTTTTAGGAATAATCAATACTGGAAGAAGGGAAGTTGTATTATTTCTTCCTGTTTTTCCTTAATTTTTTTTCCATTTTTCTGCCTCATAGTTGCACATATTATGTGCAACTCTTTTAGTATGTACTAAGTAGTCCACCATTAGTAATGTATTCTGATTAAGAGACAGCTGCACATCAGCATGTCACCATCTTTCTTTCTTGATATGTTTGAAAGTCGAAGGCCAGATTGTTCTGCTGACGTTCAATGTCTTTACCTACCTGTCAGATTTTTGTCATTTGATGAAAAACCGATAGCTGCTGCTTCTATTGCTCAAGTGCATCGTGCCATTCTGAAAGATTGTCAAGAAGTAGCAATTAAGGTTTGTTGCAATTCAAGTCAGTTCAGTTAATCTTACCATGTTTTCCACCCACTCTGTGCTGTGAAATGGCGCCAACAATGGTTAGTGGTAGCATTAGTTGCTGTGGTAATGGCATAAAGTCAACAATGGTGAGTGGTGATGGGGTTGAGTTCACTGTGGTGCTAGTGGTGTCAGCACAGTAGTTGTTTCATGGTAGCAGTAAGAACCATGGTGATAGTGGTGGTGGTAGTGTGGTGGCACCGGTGGCAGTGCTAGTTGTAAATTGTGGTCAACTTGATTGAAAAATGTTTTTAGCAATAAAAGAAAAATCTCATTTTATGGTTTCTTCATTTTTATTTTTCTGTTTTAAAACAAAACATTGTTAAAGCCATTTGGAAAGCAAAATTTAACTGATATTTTCCTTAAATAATGTAAAAACCATAAATCATGATGATATTAAGCAGTGCCACTGTAATTAAGGTCTTCCACTATAATTGATAATTACAATGTAATATTGACCTTTGTGAGAATGGTAGTAGACAATGTCGAGATTCTTACTGCTTTTGACATTAATTTATTGTGGAATCTATTTAATTGGTAATGATTCATATGGCTTCCAAGTTCCCGGTTAGATAGTCTGCATTTGATACTATTTCAAATTGCTAGTGTCATTAGACATGGTTTATTATGATTTATTGCCTTAATCAGTATTTCTTTGTCCCAAAATATATCTCTGTATTTTCATTTTGTAATATCACAATTTTTTTTTCTCACTTTTAATTTCCAAGCTTAATATTTGTGAACTGCATAGAATTTCCTTATTTGGTGTTATAAGAAAAAATATGTTTTTGGAAAGTCATTGGAATTCTCGTGATGTCTGCAAATATTCTGAATTTGTGAATATTCATGTTCATCACTGGGACAGAGAGGTACACATCAAGTATCTTGTTATTTTCTTTTTCACTTATGATCTTAGATTTTTGAGCATATAATTGTTATTGTTTTCCCCTTCCCACTCACCCCTCTTGTTCCCTAACAGAATTTTGGATGCTTATGAATGAGTACTTAGCTGTGAGTGCTTTTGTTTTCTGCACACAGGTACAATACCCTGGGCTGGAACTCCAAATGAAAATTGACACAACAACTATGTCGTTCCTTTCAAAATCTGTTGCATGGGTGTGTGCTAAATATCTGGATATTTTTTTAACATTTATGTTTGTAGCACCATATTGGAGTCATCTATATATAAAATTGGATTGTGGTGGGTAGTTCTCACGATTATAGAAAAACTTTTAGGGCTTCTTCACTGAAAAATGGAAAATAGAGTTTTGTGTTCATATGTATCAATTTTTCGAATGGAGATCTTGAAAACTAGCTTTTCAGTTCTCCAAAATTTAGATAAGATTTGGAAAACAACTTAGAGTTGTTTTCCAAAATAGAGGCATTTACCTATTACAGAGATGATATTGATATGACTGGTTCTTGGGGTTGGGGTTGTGTATTTTGGTAAAATGGTGATGGTTCTCTTGGCTTTTTTTTTTTTTTTTTTTTTTTTTTTTGCTGTAGGAAATGAAATATCGTTTTTGGAGGTTATGTTGGAGATTGGCTTGGAGCTTTGTGTTTAGTCAATTTGAATTAAATTAAATCTGTATAATTAATTTGTTAATTTCGTTTCCTTAGAAAAAAAAATATATATATACAGTTTGGTAGAATGTGTGTGCAGTTGCACATATTATTAGTAGTCCAGAATTTGTTGATTGCAAATTGAAATTGGATTCACTTGTACTCAGTTAATGGTAGAGAAAATATTTTAATCCATATAGTGGTACTGCTACATATGTGTGAAATCAGTGCGAGTTACTGCTTACTGGCATTAGGTGTGTTGACATATATGTGCTACTGCTAATAGAGATGCTAGGCACTGATACCAAAAAAAAAAAAAAAAATCTTGATGCATCAATTTTCTAAACCACAAGGTCTATTTTTAAAGGATTTAAACTTCTTAAGAGGCCCAAGTTTAAATCCCATCTGAGTATTGTTGATTGTTGAAGAGATAAAACTAGAAGTGCATTAGGAGTGTTTAGTTCTTGGGTGACGATGCCTTTAGATTACTTAAAATAAATGAATAAAAGAAAAAAGAGGGGGGTGTAACTAGGTCATGGTTTGCAGCAGCTAGTGACTGGTGTGCAGTGTTAACTGCAGCCAGTGGCACCACTAACATATCTCCATCTTATTCATTGGTGCAAGTGTCAATGCGAGATTTTTTATGGTGAACTATTGCAAAACGTTCACCGTTAGGTGCTATCATGATAGGATTCAATTGTTCATAACTCATCCTTTTAATTTTTCTCATTTTCCTAGTTGTGTTATATTTTATTTTTGTGACTACTTCCAATCGAATCAGTTACCTTTTTCCCTCTTTTATCTTCTTCCCACAGTTTTTCCCTGATTATAGGTTTGACTGGTTGGTTTCAGAATTCACAAACGCCATTTCTTCAGAACTTGGTGAGTAGTGTAAATGTATAATGTCTGGTCATGCGTGTTGTTTATCTTGTTTGGTACATGCGTAGAAAGCATGTGTAATTCTGTCATTGTTTTCTACTCTAGAAAGTCACAGAAAGAGAAATATTGGATTGATTGTATCTGATCAAGGTTGGACAGGGAAGGTTAACTGTGGAAAAATTCTAGATTATTTTCTTACAAATCATTTTTTAGCCTTCTAAGTTGTACTCCAAATGCCTTTCCTTTCTTTTGAAAATAAACTTTGTAAGGCTAAAGTTCTTTAAATTAAGGGCATTTATTTAGTTTGTGATTCCCTAAAAGAGCCAATAGTACCAATGTTGCAGAAGCGTCTTAATGAAGCATTTATTTAGTATGTAACTACTTAATCCAACTCAGCTCACTGCTTAGTCATAACATAAGACTCTAAATATTTTAAAAATACAAAGTGAACTTTTATAAATAGAAGAATCCACAGAAAAAAAAAATGTAGAATAATTAAGAAAAGAAAGTTGACAATTGTGGAAGAAATTTATAGAAAAAACTGAAAGATATCTAAAGTAACTCTGGTAAATTAAAATTCATTGTTTTTTTTTAAAATTTAAAATTTATCTTTTTATGATTATTTATTTATTTCTTGACTTATTTATTTAATAGATAAAAGTTTCCGATTCAAGAACATAATTTGAATTCATAATAACTTTCACAATTATAAAACTGAAAATCACTCACAATTAAGTAAATATTTATTAATTACTTTTAGATTTTTATTTATTTATAATTACTCTATTTGCTTTTTTATTTTATTGAAAAGGAGATTGCTCAAACATTTAGTTTAAATATCATTCTTGATGACTTGTTTTTTCTTAAAGAACATTATTTACAATTTAAAATAAGATGCATAATTTTTTTTCTTATTTTAATTTTAAAATTAAAAAATATTTATTATTATTAGTGAACATATTTTATTTTATTGTTATTAATTCATAAAATTTTAAATATGAAGTTAAGTTTGGTCGCCCCCAAACTCGATGACCAAGCTCCGCCATTGGTCTTTTCAGTTGTTCTTGAAGATAAATAAATAAATAAAGTAATGCTTTTCAATTTTTCATGGTTCCATAGATTTCATGCAGGAGGCAAGAAATTCTGAGAGGACAGCCAACTATTTTAAAAACAAGAAGATGGTCAGGGTTCCTCATATATTTTGGGTAGTGTAGTTGAGATTTTCCCTTTATTAGTTCACATTCTATCAATTCCTTTCTTACTGAAACATATTACAGTTTACAATAGTTGAACTTGTATACATGCTATGCCAAGCTGACCGCCATTTGAATTGCTTCCAGGAGTTCACAACAAGTCAGGTTCTGACAATGCAATTTTGTTGGGGGCACAAGGTATGTTTGTTGAGCATGTTGGATATGACATATGATACGTAATCCCATCTAGGTAGACTCTTTAAGAATAAACTGTTGGAAGATAAAATGCTCAAGAGTGTTGAAGATGAACTGAGTCAGTGTTGGATGACTATGAAATAGATGTAAGGAGGTGCAAAAGGTTGTTAAATAGGTCCTAATTTCCATTTCAACTTTACTCCATATGTTATGATTATATAAGCACAATCTGTGAGAGTTCTGTAACGAATTATAGTTCTAATAAATAAATAAATAAATAAGCACACACATGCATGCAGGTAAAAGTTTGACCAAATGTGGTATAGATTTGTGAAAAGATACCCAAGTTTGTCCACTGAATGGCTAGAAGCAGAATGGTAAAATTAGGGCATGTCATCTTTTCCAAATTGCACTGCTATTTTTTGAACTTAAAAAATTTTACACCTCCCTGCTGTGCACTTATTTACATGTAAACCATTAAGTAAACAGTGATTTGTTTAAGCTTGCTTTGCAGATTTGCTAAAGTGAACTCATATGTTTTATTTCTTTTAGAACATATTTTCTGTTAAATGATTTTATAGGAAGCTTATAGAAGTCCTTTCATTCATGATGAACTGTTGGAAGCCCCCCAAACAAAAGCTCCCACTGCCATTTAAAATGCAGACTATTCTACCAGAATGTTATAAAAAAAGAATTATTAAATGATAAACAGAGCCTGTTATGTATGACAGTTTATTTTGCACATAGTTGTGTTCTTCAATTTTGTTACCTTTCCTGAGGCATCTTAGTTATCTACCAGGATTTTGACATGACTATCATGGCCATTAACAGGTTGTTCCTTAGATTTCAGGTTGATGATGTGGGATTTTTGAAGGAAATGGGAATAAATCCTATAAAGGTTTGTTTCATGAGCTCATTGAAGTTCTGCTTCTGCAAATTTATAAATAGTACTGAGTTCCCTGAAATTGAGATTGTTCCTAAATGTGTAGAAGATTGTGATATGATCCTTACTGTATTATATGCCACAAAAATTTGTTGAAACATAATGCTGAATAATTTAATTGCTTCTTGTTGAAGCAATTTGATTAATTGGATCTGCCTTTAACATTGTTGATTTGTCTTTAATTATTAGCTATAGTTTAAATGTCTCTCAAACATCTCTCATGATAGAATGAAGCAAATTCCTTTGCTTGACCTGTGTTGACTTGGTTTGGATTGTAGGTAGCAAAAACATTGGTAGAAGTCTTTGCCGAAATGATATTCATCCATGGTTTTGTACATGGAGACCTACATCCCGGTAACATATTAGTTTCTCCAGAAGGTCCAAATGGCTTTTCTTTGGGTATGTCTTAATCACTCTGAAATTCTCATTTAAGAGAAACAGATTATGGTATGAACCCTTATCCTTGTTTCTGTTTTGAATAAACAATGAAGTTCTTCTAGATCATGGAATCTACAAGCAATTGGATGAAGGATTTAGGATGGACTATTGTCAGCTCTGGAAGGCATTGATTCTTCAGGACTCGCATCAAGTACGGCAACTTGGTGAACGATTTAATGTTGGGAAGTACTCTAGATACTTCCCTGTCATATTTATTGGAAGAACTATTGACAGGTGACTTTCTTAATTTTACCTCTCACTTGTGAAGGAGGATCAAGATCTTGGTCTCAAATAAAGTTGAATCAATGAGGAAAAAGGATCCATATAGCCGACTCCATCTAGTTTGGGGTTAAGACTTAGTTGTTATTGTTGTTGAATCGCTTTTGATAATTTTTTCATGTGAAAATATGTGATGCTGTCACTGGCTTAATGTTAAATGAAAAACATTTTTTATCACGCGCCTTCAAACTATTTCCCTTTTTCCCATTAATTTTACACCTATTACTGATTGATATATATAAGGTACCTGCAGTTCAGGTGCTTATGCAGTGTGCCCGTTATTTATCAATTAGTCATCAAGCTGGTGGAAATTTTGTCATTTTGTAGCTCAACAATTCTCTTTGCACAATAATTCTTTGGCTCTCCCATCACTGAAGGTGATTTTAATTTATGTGTTTGTAGATGGAAAATAGTCACTTCTGCATTTACTTTGCATAGTCCCCATTAGCCTGTGGAGCTAAGACTTTGTAGGCTCAGAAATTAGATGTCACCTTTGATACCATGCAATGCATGTCCTTCAGTCAGATTACACATCTTAGTAGGCCATGGGGGAGTGGACTAGACTGTTGTTTGAACTGATCAATTGCGGAACACCCAGCAAGAGAATTTTGTGGTTCTACTTAACAGTTGACCATACTTTTCAGTGAAAACTATCTTGTCTCTCTCTCTCTCTCTCTCTCTCTCTCTTATATATATATATATATATATATATATATATATATATATATATATATATATTATTTTCTTTTAACCTCTTGAGAAGAGGGGTGGTTTCAATCTGGCTTCAACAAATGGATTGTGCCTTTGATTCCAGCAAAAGTATCAAGCTTTCATAAAATCTTTTACCAATTAATAATTGTGTATACTTTTTGTCAGATTATTAATAACCATGTTAGAGATCTAACAGCTCTCGTATCATGTCATTGACAGTAAATCATATCTTGGGGGAGGCATGTCAGCTGAAGAGAAGAGGATTTTGAAGCAGGAGCTGAAGTCCTTAAAGATGGAGGACATATCTTCATTTATGGAATCTTTACCACCTGACTTTCTCACAATATTGCGTACAGAGTGAGGAATAAGTTAACTTCTCTTAACCATTGAATGTAGAATGAAGCAAGTCTCTAAAGGATTTACTATCATATCGCAGTGGGCTTCTGAGGTCAGTCATTAGCAAGTTGGGTGCTCCCCAGCGAATCAGGCTGTTCACCTATGCCAAATATGCAGTATATGGTCTTTCTCTGAAGCCCCATCCTAATTCTGGTAAAAATAACTAATTGCTGGATTTCTGGTTGTCTTGATGGCTGCCATTTCTCTTACCAACTAGAAAGAACGTACTAATATGTAGGTTTGAATTAGGCCTTTACATGCCAAGTTTATGAGTTCTCAATTTTTTTTTTTAATTTTTTTTTATGTTAATTGAAACTTCAGGCAGTAACTTATTGCTAATTTTGTGCTATCAGATTTTGTAGAGAAAGCTGCATTTTCCAGATTAAAGACAAATGTTAGTTATCTGCAGTCAAGGGTTATTCTTGGTAAGAATGCATTTGATTTATTGTCTGATCAAACAATGACTTATAGTTTAGAGAGCTTGAGCAATTTGTATATTTTAACATTTCTAGAGGTGCTGGAGCTGCTTTCTTGGATGGAGACGGTCAAGCAATTTTTGTATACCTTGTGTAGAAAGATTTTGAGTGGGTTAATGATGCAGTGAGGTGGGTTTGGGTGGTGCTGGGATGAAGTGAACTTGCATCATTTCCTGTGCCTCTCTCATGACATATGGCCCAGAGCATATTTTATAGAAGTCCAAGAGATGGATATCATTGACAATGCATTACAAAGTAGAGGAAGGATAGATAGAATTGGGAAGAAGAGAAAGGGTAATTATGAGGAAGGATTTAAAAATGGAGATCATTGAGGATGCATTTTAATATTCAATGCAAGCTCTGTGGTTTATTTTCTGAAATTACATTCTTGAGGTTCGCAACTCTATCAGTATTTAATTTAATTTTTTTTTTCTTGCACCCCTTGCACTATAATCCTTTGCAAATTCATAAATTCTTATGCTACTGCTTCGACACCAGATACTTGCAACTAATGGCAAGATATTGGGAGGGGGAGGAAAAACTGGGGCGGGTGTGAGAGCATCTCTGCATGAGATCTGACGGCATAGATTGGTAGTTTGGAAAAGAGAGAGAAATTGGCAGTACATGTGGCCTTTCTGTCCGTCGTCAAATTAAATTTCTAGTCTATAATCCCTTCAATAACTAGCATTTAGGTTAGGCATTTATATCAACCTTAGTAATTTCCTAAGATGTAAGAATAAGGGAATGCGCATCGTTTTGATTCTTGGATAAATACCATCTTGAAAGTAAACAAATTGTGCACGTACATTGAAATTGATATTGAACTGAATCGAACAGGAGACGGAAAGTAGAACTGTGCCCTAAACCTTTCCCTTCCTTTCTCCTCTCCTTTTATTTCTTCCCAATAACGTAGGTTTCTTCCTCCTCCAGGTTGCCTGCCAAAGCCTGCAACCATAATAAACCGACTTAATCAGCACTTGATCATTGGGTTACACAACATATGATAAGAGCTAAACCATCATAACCAAAAACAAGGCTCCGTTTGAGAGTAGACAAGCCAATATAAACATTAAAAGCTAGAGTCCCTGAAACACATCTTCCAGCCAAATGTATGTGTTCCTTCCTAACACATTATTTATCAAGCAACACATCACTAGCCTCTGAACAGTCAAAGTTCTTAATACATGGCTTTCCTCATATTTAAATATGCCTACGCATTCCTCTAGAATATTTTCTAGTGGCTAGCAATTTGGCAATTTAGCGAGATCTGGAAGTATAATGCCAAAATAAAGCATCCATGAAATCTTGGTAGCTAAAATTATTTTGCAAGGTACAGTATTAATATTATTCCAGAGCGGTGCTAGGAGAAGTTAGTGAGTGGATACATACAATTATGGCTTGATTCCAAGTTTTGCCTTCAGCTCTGCGGCCACAGCATCAATGAACTCTTCAGTATTGAGATACTGGTCCCGAGTAACCCTACACCACACATAAGAAGCATATCACACTCATGAAGTAGAACATGAAATTGGGAAGAATACAAAGCATAGTATAGAAATACAAATCTACATTTAAAAAACAGTTTATAGCATTCCAACAGGCACATACTTAGGCCCATGAATAATCAATGCAAGATCCTTGGTCATCTTGCCAGACTCCACTGTTCCAATACAAGCTGCTTCAAGCTTCTGGGTGAAATCCAAGAGTCTCTCATTCTCATCCAACTTAGCCCTGTCAACAAGGACATGCTTAAATTTTTATTCACTGCTAAGACAAAGCTTTATACACATATGCATACACAAACTTTAAGGACCCAATAGGAATCACAATAATGTAGCAAGTAACCTGTGTGCAAGACCTCGTGACCAAGCAAAGATAGAAGCTATACTGTTTGTGCTGGTTTCACCACCTTTCTGATGAACCCTGTAATGTCGAGTGACTGTACCATGGGCTGCCTCCGCTTCAATAGTCTTTCCATCTGGGCACACCTGAATCCATACAAGAGTTGGCAAGTTAAGTACAAGAATACACAGAGACGCACAGAGACAGAGTGGATGGTGGGCTGAAGCTAGTTTAACTCCTTGCGCAAGCTGAAATCCCTTGTTATTGTGCTTCTGCACCGTATAATCTTATCTCCTGACCATTCATCTCAGTCTCCCCTTCACTATGCTAATTCTTGCTTCAGCACCCTCATATAATAAAACATTAAAATACTTTACCACCTTTTCATTAAAAATAGTTTAAATATACACTTTAATGTTCTATGCTAAGATGTGATGTTTCAGTGATAAGATCAATGTTATTTGGCTATACATCTGCAACACAATGGAAAGCATTATTACTGGAGTGTAGACCTGGCCAGAGGCCAGTTCAGAACCGGAACCAGACCATTCCAATTCCAACTCAGAACCGAAACCAGTCAAAACCGTTTTGACCAAAACTGGCTTTGAACCAGACCAGAACCATCCGGTTGGCTCAAAACCGGTTTTTTTCTATTTAAAAAAATTGGAAAAAATTCAACCATGAAATTTGATCAAACCAGAACTAGAACTGCAACTGTCAGTTCTGGTCCGGTTCCACTCATTGGCCACCACTACTAGAGTGCGCCTGTGAGAGTTTATAGAAGTAAAAAAAGGAACGTAACTATCAATTCTAAAACAAAGGCCAACTACAAAATACCAACAAAGGGATACACAATTAATAGAGAGAGACTGTTGATCTAAAATTACCAGTACGGATGTCATCAATCCAAGCGATCCAAAACCTGTAAAATTGTAATCAGAAGTTAATTCACAACTTTCACTTCTAAGGAAAATGAACATACAGCCAGAAATTAATATCAAGCAGATTTTTGCTTGTAAAGGGAAAACAAATAAAGCAGTAAAACAAATGCAGCATCCATCTCAAGGTTCAACTTTCCAGTGAGCTAAAGACAAAATACAGAAGTTTCCATATGCTTACTCATCAGGCTGTTCACAGTTTATGACACATATGACGTACCTTGGGCCAAGAAATCACTCTGCACATCTCCATCATAGTTCTTGCATGCCCAAACATAACCACCTTCACTCTTGAGAGCATAAGCCACCATATCATCAATGAGCCGATGTTCATACCTTTCAATTCAATTATACAAGATCATTATAAACACCAACAAAACCAACATATCCCAAGTCTTAAATAAAAAATCCTGGGCTACTCACCATATTCCGGCAGCCTCATACTTTGACTTCCAGTTGGCCTCATAGACTTCCTGAAAAATGTCCTTGAATCTTCATTGAATAAACAAGTTATAAAATATTAGTTAAATAGCAATAGATAAAAAGCATAGGCCCAATAAAATTACAATAAGCTTAAAGTTGGAAAAAGTAATAGTGATTGAAGTGTTATACCTTCCATCATACTTCTTAAGGATGGTATTTTTTGTGCTAAGATAAAGTGGCCATTTTTTCTGGTAAGCTGTGTTCATAGAGGCCTCAGCGAAAGAACGGATTGACTGCATTCCCAAGACAAACATAACAGGTAAAAATCAATAGCCTACAATTTGGCCATGCAAGAGTTATTGAGAAATTTGTAGAATCATACCTCATCAGTGTTATACATCGATAATGCCACCCCCCCAGCACCTGTAAAGTTGAAAACCTCTAACTCTGTCTTCTCGTCCTGTCCTTCAGGTACTGCAGTATTTTACTGACTTTATTATAAAAATCAGAGAATTATTTATACATTTTTAATCCAAGCCAACAAGCAATAGAAAAAGTTTACCAAAAACCAACTTGAGTTTGCCAGCGCCTTTAATAACTGTATCAGTTGCTCGATATTGATCACCAAAAGCATGCCTTCCAATGCAAATTGGCTTTGACCAACCTGAAAAAACAGCACGACCAGTTAGCTCCAGTCCACTATTGAAAGCAAAGATTGCAATGTTAGCGAAACTGGAAAAATACCAGGGATAAGCCGGGGGACATTCTTGCAAATAATAGGTTCTCTAAAAACAGTGCCTGTAGAAAAAACAGACCACAATAACCAGTCATGGACCAATTGGACTAGTTCGAATTTCCAAACATCATAAGTGCAAGTTCACTGACCATTTAAAATGTTCCTAATTGTGCCATTTGGACTTTTCCACATCTGCTTCAAGTTAAACTCCTTCACACGAGCTTCATCTGTCATAAAAAATCAGATTGCAATGTTTGTTTTCATATGCTTTTGGAAAAGAATATTACCATGCACATTAAATCCAATGATTCAGGCATCTAGACCAAATGAAAGTATACCAGGAGTTATTGTTGCACACTTAATTGCAACATTGTACCTGAAATTAGAACCAAAATATCAGAGTTTATCAGCATAACAATGCTCAAACAGATTGAAAATACTACAGAATGAACAACAAATATGCATCGCTCATTTAGCAAAGGTACCAAGACAAATGATAGTAGGACTTCCAAAATACCAATCTTACTCAGAGGAATAATTTTCATTAGTACGGAATTCATAAAGTTATGTAAAAACCCTTACTTAAGGGTAGCCTCTGCACTTTCAACTGTAACTTTATCATCAGTGGCATCACGATGGGGAAGGCCAAGGTCAAAGTATTTTATGTCCAACTCCAAAAAGGGGAAAATAAGCTGCAGATATGTTTAATATATATATATATATATATATATATATATATATATATATATATATATATATGAAAGGTAAGCAATTTGAAAAATCCTTAGACCAGAAAGCTAGATTTAGAAGAGAAAATGCAAAAGTAAGACTAAACTACCTTATCCTTGATTGATTTCCAGAAAACCCGAGTCATTTCATCTCCTGTGTCACAGTAACAAAAAAGATAGATTAAAAAAAAGAAAGGAAGAAACAAAGATGTTAGCAAACAACTTCAAATTCAAAGAAAATTCCAATTATCTTTCTACAATGCCCATGGATTTATGGTTACAAGATTGTTAAGAAAAGTGTCTCTCAGGTATTAGAATACGTCTGACAAATCCAATTTATTCCGTTCTTACGACCACAATTATTTTGACATGTTTACAAATCTATTATTGTATTTAGATTCATGTATATAAAAGGCTTAGAGCTAAATAGTGGATTTATACTCCTAAATCCAAATTACTGTCCACAAAATTAAGAAGCCCAAAATTAAATAGGAAACAAGAATAGCATTCAAAATGATGTGATTCTTACAATGTTAAAATACCCGTGAAAGAAATTGTCAACTTTTTTCATCACTAGGTGACACATTGAAAATAAAGAAAATGTGAATTCACATGCAGATCCTAAAACTAAAAGGATTAACCAATCCTTGACCACTACATATGCAGTCATAGATCATCGTCTTGAGGATCTGAAAAGTAATTTTAACTCCAGAAACAGATCTCAAGTAAAAACTTCAGCTGTACAGATTCAATTTCCATTGCCATATACAAGAAAAAAGTTTAAAACAGTAAAGAAATATTGCTGCTTGAAGCTTATATGTTTTTACCAAAGAAAATATCTATGTTCAAAGCAGATCTTAAAGCAAAGAGGACCCACCAACTTTTTTGGAAGAAAAATAGATTCAAGAATATCCAAATCTAAGTAATATTAGAGATCAAACTTTAGCTATCCATTTGGCTCAAAGAAAACCCATCAAGAATATAAAGAGGTAATCCATGGGAGCTAACTACAGCAATGTTAACTAAAATTAGAACAATAACAAGAACAAGCACAAAGATGAAAGATCAAAACCAGTAATAATGAATAAAGGGAAATCTCACCATCCATCTCAACGATGGGGTTGGCGACTTTGATCTTCTCAAAAGCCATAATCGATATTTTCCCTTTCTTTTATCTTGTTTTCCGTTATTAAAAGGAAATGGGTTTTGATTGTAAAGATGAAAAGGGGCGAAGAAAGAAATGCTAGAACATGAGAAGGAAGAGCTTCTGCTGATAAGGTTTAGAGGCACAGATGAAAGCGGTGCGTGATGGAGTTAGGTGGGTGAATGAGCAGAGAGAGCTGCCGGCAGTCAGTTTCATATATAAATATAATATATTACATAAACATAATACATATGCGCTGACATTAAAATTGGAGATTCTTCCTTCTTTTTTTTTTTTTTTTTAATTTTTTTCTCCTTTTTCTTTCATTTCAATTCTCTTTCTTTTTAAACAATATTTTCTATAACAGTAGTATTTTTAATTTTTTTTTATTAACTTCTTTACCTTTTTTTTATTCCTCTCTTATTGGACATAAATTTAAAATTTTAACATTTATAATATTATTAATATATATTCAGATTTAAATAAAAATATCATTAAATAAAAATTAATTAATTTTTATTTATAAATAATTATTAAATTTTTTTAAATGGCTATAGTTAACATTCCTCTTTAATTTTTTAAGGTATTTAAAACATTAAATTAGTAATTTGATAATTCATTATCTTTATACAAATCAAGTGCTTTTGTTTTGTAATAATTTGAAAAAAAAAACTTCAAAAAAAAGTCATTTTAAAATAAATTATAAAATGTTAGCAAAATTTGATCATATATTTTTTAAAATTTTAGTTAATAATATATAAAATTTATACTTTTATAATAAAATTACTATGCAAATAATTAGTTGACATGATATATATATATATATATATATATATATATATATATATATATATATAATCTCTAAAGAACTTAAACTTTTTTTTTTTGGATAATCAAAGAGCTTAAACTATAATATCATCATAAAACATAGAACTAATAATTCACAAATAATATCAATCCAAATAAAATTAAAAATAAAAAATGGTCAAAGTAATATAGTCTAAAATGATGGGCAATAGTTCTAGGTACCATTTTTTTTTTTGTTGTTTTTGTCAAATGATGATGATATATTCCATCCTTCACCTAACCCATTAAAAAGGAAAAAAAAAAATCTTAATTAAATAAGGTCCAAGAAATACAAATATATATCTTGTCATTGTCATTTTCTTTTCTCCTTTAATTATTTTTTTCCCCTCCATTCCTTAGTGGACACTTAGAGGTGACTTGAATATTACATTTTTTCTTTTTCTCTTATTATTTTTTTTTTATAATTCTCCTTATAAATATAAAAAGTTAATTACTCTTTATTTAAAGAAAGATAGGACATATACATTATGTAAGAGAGAGCATATATTTCAAAGCTGAATAATCCCTTGTAATAGAATTATTATTAAATTAAATTATTATAAAATTTTAATTTCCAAATAAAGAGTTACTGTCTAAATAATAAAAACTTAATTTATTTTTTTAGTATTAAAAAAGTGAAATATTATATGAGTGAGATTTTAACTATATGAATTGAGAAATGCCAATTTTAATTAATTTGGAAAAAAAAAGCAGTCAATCACTTTAATTTGACTGATCATTTATTTTTAACTTAGAACTTTATTAATTCAGTAATTAAG